>NC_069731.1:13435420-13765920 GCF_027358585.1 Pangasianodon hypophthalmus | reverse complement strand
ACAGTGCACCTGGCTTTACAGAGAAATCAGAAGCATTGCAAATTAACCTGCACGAACAAAAATAACCTATTCTCAATATGATCTTTTTTTTTGGTATATTTTCATATCAGCTTATGAATCAACTAATCAATGAATGGATTCAGACCCAGAGGAAAGAAAGCATGGTATTGGGTGAATAAAGGAGACAGGAGCGTGTCTGAGCCAGGATGAGGATATTCATCCCCTCTGAAACATCTGGCTCTGCAGGTGCAAACCACCCCAAAGGATTCAGCTGCAGGAAGTCTGAGCTGTGTGCCAATCTCCAATCAAGTCCTGACACGTTTAATTAGCAGCTGCGCTGTCCATTTTGCTCTCGTTTATTTAGCTCTGAATCAAAACAGTTGTGTTCTGCCTCGTCCAGTGCTTCAGCGCCAGCTCTCTACGTCTAAGACCTCTTTGACGACTCCGAACTCATGAAACATTGTCAATGAAAGGGTTGTTATAGAGCTTTCAGCTGTCATTCATAATTAGCACACACTAAATTGCACAAAGGCAGTCAGTGTGGGTGAAGATGATGAAAAGCCTGAATAGAATAAGAAATACATTCATTGTTATAGGTCTTGCTAAAATGAGTTGATCATGACATCTGATAATAATTAGTGTGGATTGTTATTTAAATTGAATTCAAATGTTCTTGGCCTCCACATTCTGATGGATGCTTCATTAAGTCAATACTTTTTTTTTTTTTTTTTTGCTATAGCACTTATAGAAATTATGATAATTACACAGCATCTTAATTGTCCAACCCAACTTGATGGTTTTGCATATATCAACTTCACATTATCAAAAAGGATTATATTAAATGTCATTTAAGACTGTGTAACAACTATTGTAGCTATTTCAGATTTGTTTGTATGACTGTGCAGTATCTGGGCATGTTCATCTAGTTCTAGTGCTAGCATTCTCCACATTCCACGTACAAAACATAGAAATAATGGTGAAATGGACACAGGCTTTTGCTTTTTATCTATTTTTGTTGTTTTTTAACAATTTTTTTTACTTTTACTGTCACATCGCTATTTTTTTATATTTTATATTGTTATTTTCATCTTTCTCTCAATGCTATTATTTTATTGCATTATCATTATTTGTTTATATTAACATTTTTTATTATATTATTCTATTTTTTTACTTTACAATATACTGCACTTTGGGCTACATTTAAACGTATGAAAGGTGCTAAATTAATTCATTTATATAATTTTTTATTTTTTCAGAATATATATAAAGCTTTAAATCACAATAATTTTGCATTTTATGTGTTCTATAATAAGTCATGTACTGTATACTGCAATAACAAAAACCAAAGAACAAATGTACCAAAAATAAAGAAATAGGGAACTGTTAAGAGGTGCTGCAACACAAACCAGCCTGGCAGTAGTGTAAAAGTCTTGCTTTTGCTGATGGTGTGGATTTGTGAGACCCACAGCCCCTAATTTACTACTTGGTAGCTGAACACGATGGCTGATTTATGCTGAACAAATCCACCCTGGCACCAGATGGTGTAATCATGGTTGCTGTGGCAGTGCTTTGGCACCGTGTTACTGTCAGTCATTGCATTGTGTGTATTAACATTTTCATCACAGAGACCTTGCCCATCTTCTGTCTTCATTCAGGCAATATTTAATAAACGCTTTTTCTCTGCAACACAGTCTTATGTGCAGCAGTTTTATTACCAGTAACATTTTAAGGTAAATACGTCAACTGCTTTTTAGTTTTCCTTGACTCGTAGTAGAATACTATGAAAATATGAAAATTTTTTAAGTCTTGAAAAATTCATACTTGTGTATCATTTATCACAGCATACCTCCACTTCTGGCCCATCATATTCTGACATTTCATTGAGCAGGGTTGTATTTTTGTGCATATGTGGTGCTCTGAATTAGCTGTCACATGTGACTGACATCTTACCCTGTAGTGTGACATTACCAGCTGATCAACTGCTAAAAAACTGACAAATTGTTCCATGGAGCTTCTTTGGTCTTCTCAGCACAAGTGAAGCAAAAGAGCCTTCAGAGCATGTGTGTGTGTGTGTGTGTGTGTTATTCAGAAAATTTGCTTTTTACCTAATTTAAATGTCAGTCTTTCTCCTTTTGTGGAATTTATAATACCTTTCTATTAATCCTTCATCATTTACTGCTTTCAGCAAAGACAAGGTGTCTGTAAAATTTTTGTAAGAAGCAGAACAAAAAGAGTTTTTTTCTATGGATGGGCTCACTGAAACTGGCCAGCTGAAGATTGGAAAAAGACCAGGTGATGTTTATCCAATCTTCAACTGTCCAGTTTTGGTGATCCTGTGCCCTCTGTGTAAACTCTAGAGACAGTTGTGCATGAAAATTCCAGGAGATCAGCAGTTTCTGAAATACTCAAACCAGTCCGTCTGGCACCAACAACCATGCCACAGCCAAAGTCACTGAGATCCCCATTCTGATGTTTAATGTGAAAAATAACTGAAGCTCTTGACCTGTATCTGCATGACTTTATGCATTGCACTGCTGCCACTTGATTGGCTGATTAGATAATTCCATCAATGTGCAGGAGTACTGGTGATGCTAATAAAGTGGTTGGTGAGCGTAATTTTAAATTGTATTGGCATTATTCAATTTCTTACACTGGTGAAATGCACATGACATCAGAATAAATCAACACAGAAACACAATTCAAATAGGTACGCTAATATTTGTACAAAAGTCTTTTTTTTTAAACAATCATTAAGCATGGGCCATGCATTAAATGCTACATTTTCATTCTGCAGCCTAAAAACATATAGGTTCATGAAACCCTAGTTAATCCATACTGCCATATTTGCCCCCCACAATGCAGATTAAAAACCATTAAACTATCCTGTAAAAATAGGCCAAAATAAAAAGCAGCAAAGCATATGTGTTTGCAATGAACATCTATTTGTATCCTTCCAAGGTCAGCAGTTTACACATTTCATTACTGGATTGCGCTGTAGCAATTTCATTTTAAAATCATATTTTAAACAACCTTGGAAATCGAGTTATATTTACAGCTTTATGAAAACAAGTCATTATAAACAATTACTGTTTTCACTGTCTCTAAATCTATAAAAGTTGCAGGTGAAGAAAAAGTGAAAGGCAATGCACAAAAGTAAGTGCAAAGCTGTGACGTATTACTTTAGTAAATTTTGTCATGTTCATACCAGAATCATCCTCCAACTTCACTACCTATAACATCACATGTCCTACAGACATGGCTGCCAAGGACTCCAATTCCCATCACACACAGTCCCTCTCACTTAATTACTGCTGAAGCACACCTGAACTCATCACACACAGTATATAAGGACTCTCAGTGCACTCATGAAACTGTGAGGTATATGTGCTGTGTTACTATGTCAGTTGTTATCAAGCCTTGCTATCTTGTCTCAGGCGCTCTGGTTTTGATCACAGTTCATGTTTTCTCAATTCAGATTTTTGCCTTGCACTGTCTGTGTTGTTTGCACATCGCCTGACCATTGCCAGTTCTACAACTTTGTCTCTGCTTCGCATATTGGATCTTGTTGGATGCTTTCTGAATAAAGCCGATATGTATCTGCAACTGTGTCCGTATCTGCTGCTTGACAAGTTTACAGATATCATATTAGTTTTTTTAGAGGATAAATAGCCACAGTTGAACCTTTAGATCCATATGATGTTAAAATGGCAGGATATTTAATTAAACATGCTCGGATTTGCTGCGCTTTAAATACCACAGGCTGGTTCTGGCTTATAACACACAGTTACCACACATTTAAAGACAGTAAATTGAGTACAAAAGATTTGTATTTGTTTAATTATTTTATTGGAGTTGTTGTGAGATTAGCTACCCTCCACAGGAAGCTAAGTACTCACTCATTCCCTCTGTGGTGTACTTGAGCTGTCGAAAAAAAACAAATTGCACTTCTTTAATTACTAGAAATCAAATTCCGTTTACAGTGCTAAAGCACAAACTTGTTAGCCAACCAAGCCACCCAAGAGCCAAGCATTGTACATTAAAAACTGTTTTGATATCATGTGATATCATGTGATATCATTGATAAATGCTCTTTCTTTTTTGGAGGACATTACTGAGCAAACTTCACCTCTGAAAACCTTTGTACACAAACAGAGTGGTGAAACATTTTAAAAAGTCTTTGGAGAACAAGCTGATCCAAGATTTTGTGAACTCTCTAGCAAATGTCTGGCATGATATTGTTCTGTTGGGGTATAATTCAATGACACTTCATTTACTTGCATAATTGATTGCATTCCCGAAGATGGTGTGATGACATGAATGACACATGGACTGCTTTACTTGGAAGGACAAAAAAAACCACCTTAATTTCCAATCATGGCACTCAAAAGCCTGTGAGCCATCACTGAGTTCAGAAAGGATGCAGCTTTTCATTGCAGTCATCAGTCAATGGCAAATGCCAGCTAGGTTTTCTCATCAGTCTCAATGTTATTTCATAATGGTGGCCAAATTCGAAATTAAACTAACAAGCAAGCTGGCTTAACTCTGGGCTCTGAACATGGGATAGCATCACCCTGAAGATGACCTCTCCATATGATAGCTGACATATAAAGTCTGGATCACAGCCTTCATCAGTGCTTCATCTTATCATTAGCCAGGACAAGATCTCTAGAACAATCCAACCAGCCAGTCAAGACATTTCCATTTAGAAAGATCAGAAGAGTGGAGATTTTGTAAAATAACTTCTTGAGAGGGTTGACATGGAGTACATTTACATTAGGCAAATGCGTTTATCCAATCTAAGCATAAAGCTGAGCAGTTGAGGATTAAAGCCTGGATTTTACTTGCTTTTAACTATGCATACACAAGATGGCTACCTCATGTATCCTGTGGACATTTGGAGCATTGCTTGGTGCAATACCAACATAATTAGTAAGAACAGTATAGCACCATGTGACAAGGTATACGCGGAGCTGTGTCTCAAATCATGTACTTATGTACAATAATTATTAGTACTAACACTTCCTGTTTTTCCGGATTTTCAAAACTCAGGGTTGAGATTTCTCTATATGATGAAACCCATGAAAGGTCATTTTTCTTAAGTAAGAACTTTATCTTGGTCAGGGTCACAGAGCCAGAGTCTATCCCAGGAACACTGGGAATTAGCTGGGAATATACCCTAGATAAGAATCCAGTCCACTGCAGGGCACTATGCATACACACACACACACACACACATTCACACCTGGGGGCAATTTTAATTCAATTCAATTTAATTTACATAGCATTGTTTACAATAGACATTGTCACAAAGCAGCTTTACAGAAATCCAGATGTACTTTTAGATTTGTTTATGAGCAAGCCAGAGACAATAATGGCAAGGAAAAACACCCTGAGACAACATGACAAGGAAACCTTAAGAGGATCCAGTTGCAGAAGGAGGTGTTCAAACCCAGCAGGCTCAGCTTTACTATAAGTTGTTGTGGGATGATTGTGTTGAATTTTGAACTGAAGTCTATGAACAGCATCCTTAAATAATTGTCCTTTTTGTCCAGGTGAGTGAGAGAGGTGGATATGACATCCTCCGTTAAGCTGTTAGGCGGGTAGGCATACTGAAATGGGTCCAGTGTTGTGGGAAGACTGCTCTTTATGTGTTTCATGACTAGCTACTCGACATATGATAAGTGTTAGTGCAATGGGCTGGTAGTCATTCAGGCAGTGCACAGAAGATTTCTTCAGCACAAGGATGATGGTGGTCATCTTAAAGCACAAAAAGACAACTGCTTGGCTCAGGGAAACATTGAAAATCTGTAAGGACATCCGCAAGCACACATGGACAACTGCTTAGCTCAGGGAAATGGTGAAGGTGTCTGTAAGGACATCTGTAAGCTGATCAGCACATTCCCTGAGCACCTGGCCAGGTATGTTGTCAGGATCAGCAGCTTTCCATGGGTTAACTCTGGACAGAGTTTTCCTGACATCTACAGCAGACAGACAACTACTTTGTTGGTGGGAGTTGGGGTGGTCTTCCCCACTGACACCTCTCTGATAGCTCGGAACAGTAATAAAGCTATTACTAATGGCAGAAGAAGGATGACTAATCATCCTTCACTCAACACACTGAACAAGCTCAATGTTTATCATGTTGGATGTTAAACATACCTTAGTCATAGTTTTCTGGTGATGATTTTAGACCGATCTGACATGGATGGCCATGTATATCTTTACATAAAATATCAAAAAAAGAAAAGAAAGAGGCTGTAAAAGGGGAAAGTGAAAAATAGACCAAAAGGAAATGAAAGCAAAGAAATGATTGATGATGAAAAAAATGTATAGTTTCAATGTAAACACAAGGAAGAAACTCCCGGCATAATGATTCAAAAACAGAAACTACATCACAGGAACCATTTTCCAATGCACTTACTAGCATGTATTAGGGAGGTGGGAATAAGCCAGAGAACCTGGAAGAATCCCAAAGTGACACCGGGAGAATAAGCTTAAAAACTCCACACAGACATTAACCTGAGCTCAGGATCGAAACAGGGACCCTGGAGCTATGAGGAAACAATGTTACCACCTGCGCCAATATGCTGCCAATGTTCAGTTGATGGAGAGTATAATTGTCAGAATTTAACTCGCAGAATCTTTTCTCTGTCATTTACTAACACCTCTGAGGTAAATGTTGATATTCCTGACAGATCTGTCTCATGTTTTTACAGAATTTCCAGGTACATGCTAGCTAGCTAAATCATTAGCTGCTCTTGTTAAAGATTGCAGTAGAGTAACTACAAAGAAACTCAAACTGTTTAAAATTTTTTAAAGGTCAGGTTATATGTCTGAACTCTAAGAACTAAACTAAAAAATACGAAACTAAAGAAGATTGATTTACTAGTAATTTTTGACACCATCCGCATCAGTTTTTTTTTTCTATGTACTAAACTAAGTTTATCTTCATATTGCCTCTAGCAAATATTACACTTACGTCAACTAGTAGTGAGCCAAGGTGATTTTTCAACAATCTTGAACATATTCAATGATTTTAGAAGCCTCATCATTTCTACCAAATTTTGGGCACTACATTAAACAATAGCTATTCTTACATGCAGCCTAATCTGTTATTAATCTGACTAATAGTTCAATCAATTATCTAGTATGTTTTTTTTTTTAAGACGGACATCATGCAAGACTTGTTTAAAAAAAAAACACAAGCAAGGCTAACACACTAAGCAAATGTTAGCTACTTGTTACACTCTGATAGGACTCACATGCTTCTTGTTGTTATGGTAAAACTGACACTAAAAGCCACTCCTTTCCTGCATGTAGATTTGGATTGGATTACAGGTATAAACAGTGATTTTTCAACAGAGTTCAGGGTCAGTGTATAAGTATGTTGTTCTGAACTTGCAAATGGAGTAAATTCATTTAGATCTTTGCATGTAATGCTGAGGAATAGTTCACCATTCCTCAGACGATTAGACTACCTAAGACATCTAGCCTCTAGGCGTTCTTAGCTTAAGCCAAGGAGTGTGCATTTGAGTCCATCCAGGATGTTTAATTAGACACAGCTTTAGCCCAGTATTTAAGGTTTTGTGCTAGTGCCTGGAAGGTTAATACAAATCCCACTGGTTGTTGAGCAAGATCTGGTCTTCAGGAATGTGGTCTTGTTAGCATAGTATGTAGCACGTCAATCTCATAATCTGAAGTTTGTTGATCCTCATGTCAGGTGACTAGAAGGTTTTAGCTAGCAATGGTAGCTTAGCATTTAACATCCTGTGTAGTGCAGAATGGTGTTAATCTGTAAAATCTCATGACTACCAGTGCACGGAGCAAGGCCTTAACTGTCTCAGCTTTAGTTTTATCTTTGGATAAAAGCTACTTGACATGTGAAAATGGCCTGGATGATTAAAAACCTTTGTATCTAAATCTGCTTATGTAGTCCATTCTGCTGAAAGCATCAAAATATGACCATCATAAATAATTTCTTGTTGCAGCTGAAACCACTTTTGAGAAAGGCCACATAATCTGACTGTGTGATGTATTTACTGTATTGTTCCGAACTGAATTATACATATATAGAGTTCATTCATAAGGCCTTGGGGAAGAGTGTGAATCACATTCCTGTAGATAGAAAAGTGAATCAGAAAGCCATTGGTGCACAAAACACAATGAAGGAAATAGAAAAAGTATCCCATTTCCAGCCAGAGTTTCGCTGAGCTCGTCTTCATTGTGCACTGATGCCAATCATTCACTGCTTCATTCATAGAGATAATTGCCTTTCTGGAAACTGCTAGATTTACCTGTCACGAAAATGTTAGAGTCGAGCGAAACACAGTGTTATGCAGCCGCTGGCATGATCATGTCACAATATCAGTTCACTCAGGGTGTCAAAGATCCTTTGTCTTTTCCAGACATGACTTAATTCAGTGCTGTTTTCATCACCTCGGGCTGTGGCGTATAAGACACACCAGCTCAGTGTGAAACATGAGGTGACATTTTGTTGAAAGTGTGAGAACAAATAAGACAAAATTGTTGTATATTAGATTTTTAAGAGTATTTTTCAAACAAGATTTGATCAGTCTTCACCAGAATAAGGCCAAAATAATGTTTACTTTTTTACTGAAATCTGTAGGAAATATAATAGGAGTGTACTGACTCAATAACAGATGGTAGTTGTTAACAACCTTTTGCTATGGCAATTAAGATTGATTCCATTAATCATTTTGAAATGTTTCTTGAACTTGATCATAGTTGACTTGTTAAATTCAGTTAGTTAGATTTCAAAGGAATTTTCTGTAAGACCTCTAAGACAGGATGGTGTTATGACCAAGATTTATTTTATGACACCAAGAAATTTGTGCAGTTTTGAAAGTCTTGAAGTACACAGTGGCTTCGATCATTCTTAAATGGAAGTTCTGAATCACTCATGATCTTCCTAAAACTGGCTGTCCATCCAAACTAAACAAACAGGGAAAAAATGTATGAAAAATTAACCAACAACCAGAAAGTCACTCTGACAGAACCTTTGAGGTCATGTTTGAATATAGAAGAACCTGCCAGAAAGACAATCATCAATGACAAAAGGCATTCCTCAGTAAAAGGCCAACATGTACCCAAAAGAGTCTTAATGTGCGCTAGAAGTGCTCTAAAAGTGGTCTCAGGCCATCTAGATGCTAGATGCTCTGGTCTAATGAAAAAATATTGAACTCTTTGGGCTAAATGCCAAGCATTACATTGGGAAGAAACCAATTTCATCATAATGTGGCTATGTTTTTCAGCAGCAGTAACTGGAAGGCTTGTCATGATTGAGCAAAAGATGAATGGGTCAAAGAACAAAGACATCCTTTAGGAAAAACCTGCTCAGAAGCACTCAGGACCTCAGATAGTAGTGACTATTCACCTTCCAGCATAACAATTACCCAAAATACAGCCAAATCAAAGCAAATTTTCAGGTTCATGTTTAGGTGGGTTCAAATCCAGGTTTGTGACAAGTTTGTGAATGTCTAGTGAAATGCACAGATTTGAACCCAATTGAACATGAACCTGAAAATAGCAGTACGACGAGGTTCATCAACTAGTGACAGATTTGGAGAGATACACTGTGAAGATACACTGAAGTAATCTCTGCCAAGAACTGAGTAAAGGATCAGAATATCTGTGTAAATGTGATATTTCAGTTTTTATTGTTTAAAAAAAAAACCTTTATATTGTTATATATATACACTCAATGTCTACTTTATTAGGAACACCTGTACACCTGTTCATTTATGCAGATATCCAATCAGCCAATCATGTGGCAGCAGCACAGTGCATAAAATCATGCAGATACAGATCAAGAGCTTCAGGTAATGTTCACGTCAAACATCAGAATGGGCAAAAAGTGTGATCTCTGTGACTTTAACCATGGCATTGTTGGTGCCAGATGAGATGGTTTGAGTATTTCAGAATCTGCTGATCTCCTGGGATTTTCACACACAACAGTCTCTAGAGTTTACACAAAATGATGTGAACAACAACAAAAAAAATTTTTTAAATGGCCTGATTGGTTCAAGCTGCCATGAAGGATATAGTAACTCATATAATCACTCTTTACAACCGTGGTGAGTAGAAAAGCATCTCAGCATGCACAAAACATCAAACCTTGAGGTAGATGTGCTACAACAGCAGAAGACCACATTGAATTCCACTCCTGTCAGCCAAGAAGAGGAATCTGAGGTAATCATGGGCACAGGCTCACAGAAACTGGCCAGCTGAATATTAGAAAAAAATAAAACTAGTCTTTTTCCAGTTTTTTTTTATCTGATCAGTTTCTGTGACCCCGTGCCCATGATAGCCTCAAATTTTTGGTCTTGGCTGACAGGAGTGGAACCCAATGTGGTCTTCTGCTGTTGTAGCTCTGCCTGTTTTATGCATGGTGCTGCTGCCACATTATTGGCTAATTGGATAGCCGCATAAATGAGCAGGTGTACAGGTGTTCCTATTAAAGAGGACAGTGAGTGTATATATAAGAAAAATAATAATTTAAGAAATTTATACTGATTTGCAAGCATTGAATGTAAGGTATTTTCATTTTATCTTTTATTTTATTTTTTATCTTTTTAAGCATGAAGACAATGGACACTTGACTATACGTGTATGCTGTTACAGTAACTGATTTATTATATAATGGGAAAACATGTCTTATGTTGCTATGGTTTATTATCAGCAAACAGCCAGAAAAGATGGGAAAAATGGGTTTTGGATAACTATTAATATACAGTATTTTATCAAATTAATATGGAAATGTTTTCTTTACTTTTTTATTCTGATCTAGGCTATCTTCGTGCAAAGATCACATTGGGTAAGGAGCCTGTGGTACTGGTACGAATATACCTAATGATGCCTTAAACCTTGCTAGCTGATTTCCTCACATAGTGAATATCATGCTTTGATCAAGTACATGCCATGGTGAAACGGACATAAGCATGATCAATTGAGTTTGTTATCAGACACCGGCTGTCTAAAGGTCTGTGATGCAATGCAGTCAGATAGAGGCAAGAGAAGCATATTTCAGTTTGGGAAAGTCTGTAGTTTTCAGAACTTCATATAGTAGAAAACGTGAAGGGTTTTCCCTGGTTGCCACACATACTGCAGCAGTAAGATATGAAGCACTAAGATTCGTTGCTTATGCAGGTCAGATGTTTTCCTGAAGCCCTTCACTGGTGATCAACCTTAAAAAGAAATATGCTATAAAAACATATGTGCAGAATCAACTCACATACTCATTTTATACCTTTAAAGACCTTCAGCAGGTTAAAAAAAAAATGATGGGCAATCAGCTGATGGGCTTTGGCAGCTCCATCACTCTGATCTTGCAGAAATCCTGTTATGCTGAAATGTGAGATACGTCTATTGTTGTTGTTGTCATTGTTGTTGTTGTTGTTGTTTTAAAAGCATTTGCAGTCAGTGAGCCTCCCCTATGCTTTGCCTTGATTAATGGTTGCACTCTGAATCTGGACGTATTACAGCAGGAGCTGGTGCTCACAGAGGAGCTTACCTATAACAGAAGAAAGATGGAGCTTAATGATCCAGCATCTGGCTCAACTCACGATAGAAACACATTCCAAAAACTCATTATTGTGTAAGGTACATCTTAACACTGCAATATTAATGCACCTGTTAATTGTTGCAGAGGAGTCGTGAGTCTTTTTTTTCCTTTACTTGTTTTTCTTTTCCCGGCTTTTCTTCAGCAAACATGCAGACTGGTAGCATTTGGGGGAACAAAGCTGCCACATTATAGATGTATTCATTTGGCAGATAAGATGATGACTAATAAAACAGACAGAATCAAATGTAAGCACAGAGCTGAGTGCTTGAGAGTTAAGGGCCTTACACAAGCATCGAGCACTGAATACATTTCACAGCATATAAAATGTGGGGTGTGTGATTTGAATTTATATTTCTATGTGAAAAAGAAAAGGCCAATTCAAGCATTTTTGTAATCATATTTCTTCAAGGCCAGCTTGAATCATATTTGTCTCACCCAACTCAGTTACATGAAGCATAAACTCCATAGAAATAAATAAAATCACACACTTCCACTTTTGTGTGGCACGGTGATGCAGTGGGTAGCATTGCCATCTCACAAATCCTGGGTCCCTGATTCAATCATGAGCTCAGGTTACTATCTGTGTGTCAGTATAGGTTTCCTCTGGGTTCTCTAGTTTCCTCCCACATCTTAAAAACATGCCGGGAGGTTGTTTGGCTGCTCTAAATTGCCCCTAGGTGTGAATGTGTGTGTGTGCATGGTACCCTGTGGTGAAATGGCATTCTATCTAGGGTATATAGCCACCTTGTCCACAGCAGCCTTGAACAGGATAAAGTGGTTACTGAAAATGAATGAATGTAAGAACTTCTACTTCCCATTTTGCACCTAGTAGAATAAATTTTCACGCCACATGACAATTTTTACTTTCAGGCCACATGACAATTTTTAGCACAGATTCTAAATTATCAGGCTGGGCCATATGATTTACATCCCTGGTATAGACAACAGTGATAAGTGAAGACTAAAAAAATTCTGACTGTGTGAACTGGTGCATTATATCTGTGCAGAAGGAAAAATCAGTTAGAGTCAACATTGTACCTTAGAAATGCAGATTATACAGTGATATATTATATATATGTATAGTATAGTAATAGTAATAGTAATATCAGTAACTTCACTGAACCATTTAAGTCCTGCTGTGAATGCGAATAATTACAAAATTTTTAGCTCTTGCTGGAAGTTTTGCCTCCTAAAATCAATTCTCATTTTCCACCACTTTCTCTCCGGGTAGATTATAAGATTAATCTAAACCTATATGCAAGACAGGAACTGATATGGATAAACGTTTCCTTTTTAACCTTCCATTATGCTTTTAATGAGATACCAGATGAGCTATTGATTTCCTGCAATCAAATGCTATACTATAATTCTGTAAAGCCTGAAAAGAAAGCATCCTGGTGTGTTTGAATTGGGCTGTTTTGCCTAGTTTTACCCATTAATCCTCCAGCGGTTTGTAAATGAAGGTCAGAAGAATCCCCAGCCATATTGTTAATATTCTCCCATCAAATGTCCACTTTGACAAATGACTTCAATCTGCATTCATTAAAGCGCTATAAGATAGAAAACTATAGGCTACGGCCTCGATATCATTAAGGGCACTTGAAAGGCCACTGAGCTTCTCTGCGTTCATTAATCATCATCATCATTAAGTGAGGCTTTGTCAACATGGCGGTTGGTGCTGGTAAACACAGCCTAACCTTAGAAAACTTTACAGGACATTTAAGCACACACATCTATCAGTGAGGATGATAATTAGGATGAAATTGAAGGCTGTAGCTCTAGGCTTGGCATGGTAGTATGCACAGGCATCAGATTTTTATATATCAAAACTGACTTTTCATGCAAAGTTAAACTGAATATACATAGTAAGTGTAGTACAATTAAGCAAAACATGTTCATAGCATAATCATATAATATAATAATCAAAGATGGTCTTCCTTTTTTCAAAGCCTTGGTTTTCTCACCCTATTAGGTCCTGATTTACTGAAGTATTTCATACATGCAGTATTGCTGGAGCAGAACCTGAATGGTAATCAAATCTCTGCTTTTTTACAAATTCATTCATTTATTCATTCATTTATCTTCAGTAAGAGGCAGTACTACACCCTGGATGGGATACCAGTCCATCACAAGGCTTTTAATAAATTAATCAATTAAAAATGTGATTATATAACCTAATTATTATAGTCTTTTTAAGCAATCATATGAAGATTTGGATGAGTATTTAAAATTCTGGGTATGTTTTTAATTACTAGTTGTTTATCTTAGCCCCATAAGTCAAGAGAACAACTGAAGAAAAACCTTCAACATCAAACATGTTTTCACAAATGCACTAATGGGAACACTGTGTGTATTTTATTTTCATCTAACCATTCCCTTTGACATCGATATTCACGGGCATGTTAATTGATGCTGGCACGTTCTGAACTAACAACCTTCTGGTGACTAAAGCCAGTTTTACACTGTGTGGTTTCAGCAGTCTTTAAGACTGTTATGTGTCACACTGTAAGAGATTATCCCAATAAAATCTTGGCCTGTGTGATAACCTGTGCTCTTCATGTCATCTAAAGGATGAAAATCCTCTAATAATAGACCTGCCATTAAACATAATTACTACCTTCTGCTTACATCATGATAAACAGAACCAAGCCCATGGTTTAATAGTAGCAATATTATGCCTAGAGAAGACACATTTTAAAAGGCAAAAGAGAAGCGATTGGAGCCATTCATAGCTGGGTAACTGAGGACAACATGGAACGTCCATTCTTGAGCTTGGTATAATAAGGATGTTTTTTCTCACTGTATTGTTACTCACCGTATGAGAGGCCAGGCAGGTAGGCTGGTAAAGTTATGTTAATCGCTATGAACGTTTTATATTAATTAATCAAACATATATATTTCACAAATCAACATTACTGTATTTGTAGCTGTCCCATGATTTTTGCCTCGTTCTATGCCATCCTCCCATTGGTGGCTTTTAGTCATGCGTCATAGCCATGGACAAAGTTTTTAAGATTTTAGTCAAGATTTGGCATCAGCTGCAGGGAAAGCTCATAAATATCTGACATTGCTGTATGAATGTAAACCATAATCTTTATAAACAATAATAGAGTTTATTTTGGAGTAAATTTATGGTTCCAAAGTGTGTGTTCCCACATGGTCCAAGACAGAAGGAAATATTCCATATCAACGGAGAAAACAGGGGCCTCAAAAATCTGATCTTAAAATGGTACATAAAAAGTAATGTTTAAGTAACAAAAATAATGCAAGTTTTCAACTTGATGTACAAACTCATACTAGTGGGCATGGCAGTGTACATGATTCGAGACAACTGTGAACTGAATTTTTATTGATGTACTTTTATTGTGGTAATATTTTCATTGCCATAACATCAAATTATATGTTGTGTAAAAAGTACAAATAAATAAAGGTTGCTTTATTTTTTTTATTACATTTTTTTTTTTTTTTGAAAATGTGTAAATGGTGAACATCTATGTAAACCTCCTGTTAATTGACCCGGTGCACTTAATTTGTTGTTTATTAAGGAGTTTATTAAGTTGGGTTGTAGCTAAGACCCAGGATTTTATAATAATAGCTGTGTTAGGCCTTATTGAGGCCCTGGCAAATCGAGCACTAAGGAGAGAATGCACCTTTCAGGACCACACTGATTTTCTAGCTCATGATGATGAATGGCTCGTCTTCCATCTTAGACCCCTTTTGCTAAGCCTGTGTAAATAGCTAAATATGTCTGGATATGAGAACACATAGTCACTGTGCTATACCTGTACCTGAGCAAGTGCTCTCTACCTGGAGTTTCTGGCTACAGCTACATTTCTGCTATTGACTGCATTTCTGTTAAAAGAACATCAATTTCAGACCCACTGAAATTTCTCTCCTTTATTGCCTTCTGAGCCATTTTTATGTGTGTGTGTGTATCTGTTAAAGGAATACTGATATGCAAAGGACAGTCAGAGAGGAGAAACTGATTCACGTGCGTCACGTCAGTAACATGAAAATATTTGATTTATAAATTACTTCATTGCACAACTATATTGTGTGTATATTCAACTCAAATGCTGACAAGTTTTCCACAAGATCAAGTTTGGAATGAAATTCAAGTATGTTTTATAAATAAGGCCATAGGTGTGAGAATCTCTAACGGTTAGTTGGACTTGGGATATGGATTAGAGATCATGTTTCTATTACATTAATTTTTTCACAATATATGTGATTCTGTGATAAAAGCATTATTGTGAAACTAAAATGGCATATAGTTAAAAAAATGTTCTGCTCAATTTTTTTTTTACTTAGACATAGCAACAAAGTAAACTCTCATGCTACAGAACTAGACTACAGAGAACCAGATGTAAATGTGTGGCTTGAATAAGCTCATATTCTAAGTATATGTTCAATATAATATTTTAAACCTAAAGCAATATTTAAAGCAAAACCTGTATCAAGCAATATTTTGATACATAAGACCAAGAAAAAATATCACAAAGAACAGATCATTTAACATTCCTACAGGCAATGTTGTTCCACAACTCAAAGCAGAAAAAAAGCATAAAGTGACACAACTGTTTAGTCTATGGCAAACGCAATAACAAACTCGTTAACACTCAGCAGGACACACTGCTCTGAAACGGAACAATAAAATGAAGAAGAAAGAGGAACAAAAAAGCGGAGTATTGGAGAAGTTTGGCACGCTCATCAGTGCAACAGAAGAGAAAAACATGAAAGGAGATGAGCACTGATAGGTCAAGTGAAGGAAAAACAATGAGGAGCAAGAATACGAGTGAGGAGAAATTGGTACTGAAAATAAGAGGTAAATCTGTAGTTTGGCATATGATCGTTTTAAACATGACCATGGTTTGTGGCTATGTTACATGTGGCTTTGTTACATTGTAGAGTAGTTTTAATGAGGATACATTTTACTCTTACATATGTAAATTTGTGTAAACAACAATGTAATTTTTGTTGCTTAACAAGAACATGGCTGAACATGCACAATCATGATATCTGATTTCAGCTCTTACACGTAGATTTTGGACCATTAAGGTAAGAACTGCTGCTGTAATCATAAAGACTGTCCTGTGCTCTTCCCAGGATTCCTATTCACAAGGTGCCATATTCAGAGTTAGTGGCTTACATCCAAAGTTTACATTAATATTAACAAGGGGAAATTCGTGCATTTTCAGATTTGCCTTACACAGGACATATTTTGTAAATTTTTTTGGGAACGTCCCATTCAGCACTGCAAAAAAATGATATCTTAGGAAGTTAAAATATTTTGAATATAATCAAATTTATCTAGTATTTCCTATTATAAGACTACAATAGACCACATAACATGGTTATTAAACCTATTTCTAGATATTTTTACTCATTTTAAGTTTGAAAAATCCTCTATAGTTCTATTCACAGATAATTTTTCTCATTTTAAGCATTTATTTCTAGAAAGAAGTAAAATGATCTGCCAATAGAATAAGAAAATTTAAATCTTGAAATGTGTAAAAGCATCTAAAAATAAAGTATCTAAAAACAATTTATAATAATATCATCAAGAGAAATATTTGATTAAATTGCCCATTTGCTCACTTGCTAAAATATAATTTTTTGCTGGTTATGCAAATTACCTGCATGTAGTTTTCTGCTTTTAAATATAAGAATTTGCCTTTAATCCCCCCGAAAATAGAAAAAGTAATAGAAAATGCAGACTGAAGAAGGAAGAAGAATTTTATTTGTCAGTTGAAATACTGTGTACCATAAAAGCAAGCAACAATTTAAAAATGAAAGATAAAAAATGTATACAATGATATATGAATGAGAAGATGGCAATTTTTGAAATAATCTTCTAATAGGTATCTAGCATGCTGCCATTAATAGTGCTAATTGTAATTAACATATAAATTATATGATAATAACAATATGGCTTCCACCCTCATTATTCAGCAGCTTATAAACTAGTACTTGATCCAGCATATCCTATATGTTGTATTTTATATTTTTATATCACCCTCTGACAGTTACTTGTGTATATGTGTATGCAGGATATCTATTTTACCATGCTGGTAATTCACTATTTTAATTTGTCAAATTAATAATTTATTAATAATTTTTAGTTTAGTTTAGTTTTTTTTTTTTTTTTGGTTTCAATGCCATCTCCTGTGAAGAAAACATGCCGATGTTTTGAAAGATAAGCTAACCAAGCACTTATCTGCTTCACTTACAGCTCACTTTAAGTGTTTATTTTTTTATCCATAAAAAATTCACTCCTCAGGATATAGTAAGCAATGTTTTGCTTAAGATGCTGTCTCCTCAGATGTCCTCTGTATAAAATAAAAATTTTTGTGAGTTTTAAACAGGCAATTCATAATTACACATTTAATGTTGACCTCAGATGGCATTGTTGATTAGTTACAATTGTATTATCCACTATCACCCTGAAGAAGATGAGTTCCTTTTTGAGTCTGGTTCCTTTCGAGGTTTCTTCCTCATGTTGTCTCAAGGAGTTTGTCTCTGCCACTGTCGCCTCCAGCTTGCTCAATAGGGATCTAAATTTAGATCCAGCTGCTTTGTGACAGTCTATACAAGTAAAATTGAAGTTACTTATACTGTTAATCTGTTTTTGTATTATTATTTTCACCTGTTTATATGCTGAAACATAACCAGAGAGGGCTGCATCAGAAGCGCTAAATATTGTAGACCTAATTCATCACCACACCTACAACATAACCATTAAAGTGACATTTTTGGAGAGATGTTAAAATGAAAGACTGAATAATGAACATCAGAAAAACACTAGAGCCATTAGAGTTGTGTGTTTACTCAGTGATGCTACCTCTTTCATTTTTAACACAAAAGGTTACGTACTGCAGATTTAAGGTTATGGGCGCTAACACAAAACCTGTCCTACCAACACACCTGAGCTTTGGTGATTTCTTATGAATGTGTAAGGTCATACTGAAGAGAAGCTAAACAAACCACAGAGGTTGAAGTTTGAGAAATAAATCTCAAAATATAACAAATAAAATCAATAAATAAAGAGAAATAAAGGCTGGCTTTGGCCCTTAGGCATCACAAGAATCAATATTACTGATAAAAAGTTAGTGTCTCTGGAGTTACCTTAGAGATATGTCTATAGCCTCAGATATGTAATGTTCAGCATCTAGATTCTGTCTGGGAAAACTTTTCTCTCACAAGTTAACACTGGCTGTAAAGGCTGTAACCCAGGGGAGCCACACACAGGATGATGTAACCCTGTCTCTTCATATTAAATAGCACCTTTAGCCCTGCAGTCTGCCTTCAACATAAATGCAGACCAAGACATCAAGGGTTCATGTGTAAAAAACTGAGCATTTGGAATACAGTGCTGTCATTATCTGATTGTCTCTTTATTTTTACAATCTTCTATTTGTGTCCATTTGAAGATGACTGAACTTCAGAGATATTCTTTTAGTCCCTTGAATATGTACCATGGTGAAATCACCTCAGAGCCTAAGCAGCTGCTCTAGATCAGTTGATGAATACTATAGATGAATTAGGTTCATTATTAATTTCTCTCAATTGCTTTAATTAGGGGTTGTGTGTTTTTTTGTTTGTTTGTTTTTTGTAGGGTGTAACACAATGGCATTATCTGTATCTGTTTAGTACTACAAATATTCTGTAACTGTATTCTGCAAGCTTTCTAAAAAAAAAAATTCATATCGTGCCTCCTATTCTCCTCTCTGTTTAGAATACATTATCTGTTTAATACATTAATACATGTTTGGTTTCAGGTTTTGTTTTTGTTTTTAGTAAAATATCTTTTAAATCATTAAAGATGTCATTAACATATCTCTCTCCTCATTGATGTTGCCTGTTGCTCTAACAAACCCATCCTCTATGACAAATTCTAGACAATCTCAAAGGGAATTATTTCTAGGAGACTGCTGTACAGTTTACATTGATGCAAACTAAGCTAAAAGGGTGAATTAAGAGCTTATTGAACTCCAAAATGAGAAATGCGACACCATATGCATGCAACAGTGCACTGTTTGGGACAGGGTGATAGATTATAGTGGGGGTCAGATGATACAAGCATGATAGCAGACAAGTTTACCATGTGGCAGATCCATTCTACTAGGGCTTCAGGGCTTAAGTCTAGTTTCGAGACATTTTCTGCATCTACTTGGATTTGTCTCAGACATATTAGCATTAGTACTTGGACTTGTCTCTGTCTTGAGCAGTGGTCTCACTAAATATGGTCTTGGTCTTGATCTAGAGTTTGTAAAAGTAATGGTTGTGCTGTCTTTCTGCATGCATAAAAGTTTGAGAAGAAGTAACTCCTTCTTCTAGAAAACATAGCCTAATCATTGGCACAATGCAAAAATGAAGCCAACTAGTCGAAGTAAACGCTTGGACTTGAAAAGGATGGTTTTCTCTCTCAATCTTTACTTGGTCTCTCTTTCATTTGGACTTGACCTTGACTTGGCCTTGACCCTCCTATGAGTCTTGATTCTATCTTGGCTAGTCCTGGTCTTGGACTTGACAATGGTGGTCCTGACTATATCCCTAGGAACTACTACTAGGTAAGAACTAGTAACAAGGCAACACTTGTCGAGAAATTGAGCTAAACAAATGCAAGGCACCGTAAGTACTAAAACCACCAGAAACATCTGGTTATATATTGTCTTGAAAGATGAATATGGTGTTGCATGCATTGCAGTATCTTACCAAATATCTAGTTTGGTGGTCTCATGAGGATATATGTACATATACACAAAGTAAAATGTGGCATTTTCATTTGAGGGCTGGGGTTCTCATGAGGATATACACAGATAAAATGGCAAAATGTGAGATTAATTAGAAACAAACTGGTGTAAAAAATAAATAAATAAAAAGGCCAGGCATGGACAAGGTGAAGCTACAGCAGGAGATGGAGAAAGCATGCAGTAGACAAGAAGCATTCATATTAATAATGCTTTTGTGACTACATCTGGAAAGCATGTCAATTATGAAATTAAATGATTAATTTAAGCAGTGACTTCATTGTACATTCCTGATTCCTCAGAATTAGATGTATAGTCATCCATCCTGCTCATTCTTCAGCTGATATTTTTATTGTAATGGTGAAAGAGCAGCACACTATGATAAAACACCTTTCAAATAAGTGCATTTTCATAGCTGTTTCAGAGGAAGGCAAGAAAATTACCAGAAGGAATGAATCAGGCTGAGTGTAGCCATGTGTTACCAAATTGGTGGTAGAGAGTGGGTTTTTTTTCATGTAAACAGGGTTTTTTTCAGTCTCTCTTTTTGTTGCTAAATATTTGTCCTCATTTTCTTCACACTTGTCATTTGATACTTGCATGGCACTGAAGGGAAATACATCTTTTACAGAATAAAATGCCACCCAAATGAAAACAGATCGGGAGGCCAAACACGCACCACCTTGGGCCTCCATTACCACGACGGCCAGCTGAAAGCGGAAGATAGATGAGATCATTCATTTTCAATGCTGAACAGCAAACCAGCATAACTGGAGCATGCAGCAAAAACACAGTGTGAATAACAGCACCAAAATAAGACTGTTTACATGGAACATGTAACAGAAATTTAAAAAAAGAGTTTAATCATTATGGATAGTGAGTATTAATTTGGTAGAAAATGTTATCAAAAATAAAGTCACAAAATAATTCACAATTCACAACCCAACAGATAGTAAGAATCTTAACTGCTCCCTTAACTAGTGGGTGGGTTAGTTCATTTGTTCTACATTACTGAATTGGATGAGATCATCTCTGACTCAAGATGTATACTGACTTGTTCCGTTCATTCCCTTAAAGCATTTTTTTTTTTTTTTTTTTTTTTTTCTAAATTTGGACTGGACGACCTAGGACTGACTGACTGACTTGCAAGTAGCAGAGGAATCCAGGCCAAATATAGTTGCATTTAGGAACATACAGCACTAATGGGAATAGCCCAAATGTAAGCAGCCACAAATCTTTTTTTTTAATTTGGAATCTGTAACAAAAATAGCCCAAATGCAACATGTGCAGCTTTTTAATTTTGGTGCAAAAGTGACCTAGATGTAAGCTTTTTTTCCATACCGTGCCTGAGGTACAGCTAATCAAGGTTGAGTTGTATGTGTGCTCTAGCATCCTGATTTTGCAGTATGCGGCTTGGATGAAATGGTAAATGGACCAATATTGGGTCATTACTCATTTGCTGTCAGGGTAAAAGCATGAGCAAATAGATTTACAGGAGCCTGTCTTCAGGTGGGAAAACTGACTGAATGTCTGAACAAGTCTTGATCATAACCTTTGCAACTCACAGAATGAATGAAAGAATCATTAAACAAGAAGCATGAAATCCCAGACAAAGTGATCCAAGAGCAGCAGACTAGGGTAAGCTATTATGAAAAGTGTGTGGTGGGATTTGAAAAGAAATTCTTTTTTAAGACTTACAACATTGGCATATTATAAAATAACACAAATTAGCAATGACTATTAGCAGTGTATACATCGCTCAAGGTGTGAGATGCCTGAAAGAATCAGGATGCTTATTAAAACATTAGCTGTAGAAGTGATCAAGATGGACATCAGTTTGGGCAAAATGGAAGTATCGAACAAATGAATAGACTAGATGTACAGACTCAAATGACTCGGACACTGGAAAAGATTTTTACTCTAATAGATAAGATGGATGAGGTAAAACTTGCAGAACAGAACACAAAGTTTCCTGAGAAACAGGCGGTTTCAGATGGATGACCTTCATCAGCTGTGCCTTTTTTCCTCAGAAGTGCTTTGCTTGCACAGCTAATGAATCATGTCCATCTGAAACCTGATGTTTCTCCGGAAACTCTGTGTACTATTGTTTTTTTTTTTTGCATGTTTTACCCCATCTATACATTTTTACTGGATTATCTACTGCAGTAGATCAATTAAAATAGCAATGTAATGGTAATGGATGTTGTAGTGCATGATTATGATGTGCACATTGTAAAAGACCATCTGTTTCTCAATTGTGACCAAAAACCAAATGATTTAATTCTGAGACCAAATGTGGAATGGCTCGGTGATGGCCTACACTTTGTCTGGCTCACATATCACCGTAGAATCACAGCAATGAACTCATCAAAATCTGCCAGAAACAGGCACAGTTCAGCCTGAGAGACCATATGTTAACAGCTGGACCACTTTCAACCCAAAATTGAAATTCCACACAAGCATTTGTTGCATGTAGGCTATTTTTGGCCAACTCCCATATGCTGTTAAAAATTAAAGAGTGTCTGCTTAGCTTTTTTCCCATTTTCTCCCCAAATTGGTCACTTGCCAATTTCCATCTACCAGCCAGCTCTCACCTATCATACAACAGCCCCAACCAGGGAGGGTGAAGGCTAACTTGTGCTTCCGCAGAGGCACATGAAGCCAGGTAATTGCAGCTTTTTAAAAATGCTGATCATGCTGCATCACAGAGCAGTGTAGCACACAGAGGAAAGTATTATCTGCCCTCTTCTGCATACATGAACTCACAGATGCCTACAGTCGGCTAGTGTCACTAGGTTTGACAAGGGAGACAGACTATGCCATCCCTCACAGGCTACTAGTTTGGAGAGCACATCAAGTTTGCTCCCTTGGCTCCTGGCCACATTTTACAGTTGTGCCACTAAGGATCCTGGGTAATTTTTTTTAATGAAAGCTATCACTATATCTTCATAACTGATATAATTACAAAGGTTTTTTTGATTGAAACCTTTTTCAAAAGTTTTCTTTTGATGTTGTTAGAATAAAAATATTTATTTCACTTCACATACGCTCTCAAGAGAAAGACTTTTACAGATAATGCTAAATGTCACACTTTGGTAAGGACATAATGGTAAATGTCACACTTTGTTAAGGACACCTTTTGGAGAATAATATCAATGTTATCACTTGTTGAAGTGTAATATTCCCTCTCCAAGTCTTTTGTACTACAAGTTACTACTGGCAGCAACATGACAAAGTGGCCAGAAATCACTTATTTTCAATGGGAGTCAGCAATCTACAGCAGCGGGACCGACTGCTAGCAGTGTGAAGTGCACAAGGGAAGCACTATGAAAAGGTTTCTGCACATCAGAAGTGAAGTGGAAAACATTGGAAACCTTGGAAAATATTATTTGTGGGGTTTTTTTTCCAGATACAAACCAGCCTGTGAAATTTGCTGTGCTGCTAGGGAATTTCATTCCTTAGTTAATCTTCAGTAACCATTTTATGAACAGAGGGTGTGATGCAGGAATACATGCTGGATGGAACACCAGTCTATCCCATGGCAACATACACACACCTAGGAGCATTTTAGTGTAACCAATCCACCTAGCCTCATGTTTTTGGGAGGTGGGGGGAAACTGGAGAACCTGGAAGAAACCCATGCAGACACATGCACATACAGTAACCCAAGCTCAGGTTTGAACCAGGAACCCTGGAGCTGTGAAGCGGCAATGCTTCCCCTGGGCTTAACCAAAATAACACACCTTCCTAAAATAGCAAATATTGTTTTGACGCGTATTCTGACACCAGTATACAATGATGCCCTTCTGGCCAGAAGTTTTGTTATTTTTGGGAATATGTCTGATTCATGGTGAAATTGGTGTTTTTAAATATATTGGGGTGGGATATCGTTGATGAAATTGTATGATGTCATGCATTTGTAGACTGAAATTCTTAAGGCACCTATGTTGAGTATTAATCACCACCTTAAGTGCTTACTACCAGTAATGTATGTCTTTAAGTGACTTTGGTTTTTTTGCTTTAATATATTATTTCCAGGTCAGAAAAGACAGAAGTGTAAACATTCTGCTTGGCTAAATCAGAAATTAGCATGTAGTACTTGTTAGAGGAGTATCAGCATCATTCTCATGTGTTATGGAGGAAAATTAATCTGAATATTAATTTCTCATCAAGGAAATATGTTTTGTCACTTCGACCACAGCGGCTCACTTCAGAAGACACAGAGCTCTAATTTAAAATAATGTGAATGCACTATCACAATGCTCTATTTGTTGTTACTCTTTTCAAGTTTTCATGCGTGATTCATTGCAGATGCACTTCGGAAACAGAATGCTGTCAGATTGGATTTTGATAGCTTTAAGAAATGTATTATTCTCCCAATTGTCACGCCGCAGATGCTTTTAGACGGTGAATATCCATCTCAAAGGCTTACACATTGATTTTTTTTTCTTCCTCTCTTGAATGGATCATTTGTGATATAGAGATGGGATGTGTACCCAAGTTTCAAATGACAGTTATGAAGAAAATGGGCCGTATTCAGTGTTGACATAAGTGCAAACAGTGAGGAAGTAATACCTAAATATTGTGCATGTCGGTATTCAGATCTCAGACTTACCTTTAAGCTATTGGGGCGGATTTTTTTTTGTCTCAGACGCACTGGAGTTTGTGTGTCTCAGCAGGATGTGATTCCAACAAGCAGTATTAACTCCAGTGTCACTCTCTGACATTTTGTTGTACCCCTGAAATACATTTGAGGGCAATATTAAATATATAGATATGAGTGATATGATGTGGTGTGTCAACAGCACACCCCAAAGTGCTCTCATACTACAGTAATATGCCAATGGTTATAATTTTTATTTGTTAAAGAAGCACAACATACTATTTTATTCATTTACAGTTAATGTTAGTGTTAATGTTACAGTTAATAACTAAGAAACCACAAAGTTTCTCCGTGACAGAAAACCTGTAGGAACAAGTATTTGTCTTGTTTTATAACTGTCAAATAAATATCTCCTTACAAAAAAAACTATTATACAGAAAGTGTCTACTCAAAGTGTATATGCTTTTCATTATTAAATAACAACATCTTTTTAAAAATATGTTTATTAGTAGGCTTAAATTATGTGGAGCATCCACCATATAAATCCCTGTGAATTAGCTGTTACTATAGAAATGATAATGCATTAGAATGATATCATTAATATAAACTTGTGATCTGCCTTGTAGCTGGCAGTTAGAGCTGCAGTTATAGACAATTAATCAACACCTTCTGACCAATCCGATTCAGTGCTGTGGTAAAATATGAATTAAATAACCATATCAATCATCCCTGTTCAGGCCATGATATTTTTTATTTGATGCACACAGAGGAGATTCAAAGCATTGGCATCAATATTCAAGGGCCAAATATTACATTGCACATTAATTCTTAATATAATTTCAAATTTCAAGAATTTCAAGGTGAGCACCTAAAAAGTATGACTCTGAATACAGAGAATTTTTCCAACGTAATTATTTCTCCCAATTAATTCTTGGCCAGTTCCCACCCACCAGCCAGCTCTTCCCTATCACACCAAGCCGGGAGCGAAAAGGCTAACATGTGCTTCTTCCTCTTTCACTCTTTATGCTGCGTCAGGGGGCGGCATAACGCACTTGGAAGAAAGCACTATCCATCCCTTTTCCATTTGTATGGGCTCTCAGAAACACCCATGATTGGCTAGTTTCACAGTGATTTATAGGGGAAAGAGAGTATGCCACACCTCCCACCCAGAGAGCACAGCCAATTTTGCTTTCTTGGATTCTCAGGATCAAGATCCTGTCAAGATTCAAACTTTCAATCGCTGATTGATAGGGCAATTTTTTTTTTTTTTTTTTTTTTTTTTGCGCCACTCATGAGTAAATATTGACAGAACTTTTGAACTTTTGTTGCCAAGTTAAGTCACCAACTCTGGATGTAGCCCAATGACATAAACAAATTGAAATTGAACTGGAAAAGCTTTTTTCATCAGAAAGCTATGAACACCACATGGCTGATTCATGGTTCATTCATTTCTTCTAATCATTTCCTTGCTTTACACTGTAGCAACTGTACCAGAATTTATGCGAGTGTCACAGTTATCATGTCAAAGTCACTTGTAATTCTAATACTCACACAGAACTTTTCTATCTATTAACCTTTCTTTTCCAAACAACTGCAAGACATACATCACACTAAATTATTCTATATAATAAAATTATTCAAAATATTACACAATAGCCCAATTAATTTGCAAATGCTTAGCCTTTTGACCATGTTATAACACTCATCAGGGGCACGCTCTGCTCAACAGAGAATTTTCTATGCTCATAACCCAGAAGTTTACTCATAATGTTATTCCTTCATCCCTTAACAGCAATAAAATCTTAATTTTATGGATGGTAGTTTAAGCATGTGCACTTCAGCAGTGCCAATCGATGACTGCCATCAATAAAAGAATGAGCCAGCAGACTGAAATAGATGTGCCTGATTTATTTACAGCACTGAGGATCTTCGACGCTTGGTTAGGTAAGAGCAGTTGAGAATGGTTCTTGTATTAGCAAGTAAATCTACACAGTACATTCTTCATTCTTGCAATGCTCTTATTGTGTCAGTAAAGTGTCAGTAAATCATGCTGTGGAAAAAAGTTCAATGAAATGAAGAACTTGCTTGAATATGTATATCTTAACCTAAATATGATAATGTTTGCCGTAATAACAAGGACAACAAGGAAGAGCATGATGATACAGAGCATAACTGAATTAATATGGTGTGTGTTTGTGCGTGTGTGTGATATTAATAGTCACTCAGACACCTCCTAATAAACTAATGTAAATGTAAACCCCAGTGGACCAGTGGGCCTGCTGTGTTTGTGCCGTGGAGACACTTCAATTAAAGGTTTATTAAAATTAGATAAAAACAAACATGATTTAATTTAGAAACTTTATGTGCACCATAATTATGCACCCATAAGTGGTAGGTTGACCTTGTTTTTGTCTTGTGTCTGACTTTGGTTTTGCCTTGCTCTAGTACAGCTTTCAACACACACTTGTCGGTTCCTTTTGGTCGAATCTCTGCCACCAGATTAAGAGCTGACCCATCAAGTTACTTTACTATATAGAGTGTTATTTGAGGGATCAAATCAACATCACTGCAGACTTCAGGGAAAAAAATCTGTTCAAAACAATACTACCATAATATCATTGAAGCTGCTTATAAAGTCTTCTCCAGAATTAGTGGTGAGAATTGCTAATGAATTAATTCTCTAACAACAAATAATCAATAATAATTAAATGGATTCATGGATGGAACAAAATAATTAATAACAATAATCAAATAATTCAAAATAATTAAATGGATTCATGGATTTATTTTAGATGTGGAAAATACAAAATTTGGTGTTTAGCAAAAGACTCTGGAAAAGCTGTTTGAATTCCTGCAGTTTGTGTTAGATATATAAGAACAGAGGAAGACAGGGCTAGTGTGACCATGAAACATTAATGAAAGCACTGTTTCATCACAGAAGATTATACACAATGGTGTATTGGGAGTTTTCAGTGCAGGTCTGATTCCTACCTAAGTGCTGCATTAGTTAATACAGTATCTGCAGTGCCCTCTACCATATACACACACTGCCTGTTTTTGACTGAAACAAATAATGAGCATGTTGTTCATTAGATTCTGTCAGGCTCCTGTTTGGCTGATGAGCATCCATGGCTAATGTATCAGCAAAGCACATCCCAAAGGTCACTGATGTAATTCTGGAGCCTAATCAGCCTGCCTTTCTTTCTAATTAGCGCCAGCTCAACTGTTTTCGTCAGTCCAGTCAAACTGACCTGAGCTCTCACACACCCACTGAATTTCCTCTAAGAGGTTTGCTACTTGGCTCTGTCCAGAAATAAAGAACTGCAGCCGGATGCACTAGTTGAAATTAATCTCCATCCATAGCGTTAGATTATAACATACAATTAATGCCTAACCAATGCAAAATTAGCTGCAACCAAAAACTACTCAGCGAACAATGCAGCCATGAGTATTTTCACCTAAAATTCCATTTTTGTTTATTTGTATCTTGCTGTGAGGATATATACACTCCTAAGGATTTCGTCATATGAAAAGTTATGGTCCATGATTACCAGATTCACTGTAATGGCACATTATAAAGATATTATAAGACCAGGCTCTTTCGTCTGGTAATGCAAAATGTCATAGATCAAACTGAGATTTTGGCATGGTTGTATACAGCATGAAGTATTTACAAAGTTTACCATTAATGTAATGTTATACTTTGCAATAGTTAGTTACAGTACAGCGTGTTATGTAAGGAATAAAACACAACATGCTATTACACAAAAATAATCCACAGTGGGGATTACCGCCTCGAAGTGGATTATTATCCCATCTGACCAAAGTGTGTTATCTGTCTTATACCACAGGCATTTGCCAACTATTACTTTCTGCTTTTTAACAATTTATAGTTGTATTTGATGTTGAGGAATGTCCGCAAGACAAGTTAGTTCTTGTTATCATTTATGTTATAGCAGATACAAACTGTCATTCCCTCATTCCCAGTTAATAAGACAAAAATCACAATGTTTTGGGGCCTTAAGCAACAACTTACTCAAATCTATATTTGCATCCAAACCCAAAGCAGGCAGTTTTTTGCCCCCAAAAACGATGAAAAAAATACTCAGAGGTAAAAAAAATAAAATAAAAATGCCAGCACTTCGGCAAAGTTTTTGAATTCTGGCTCTGACAGTTCCTTAATCACATCTAGTGATGTGAGCAGGACTGCTTTTATTAATTGCGCTTGTGCACTTATTATTTTTGTTTGTACATGCCTGCAGTATTTGCTGACAAAATTAGTTGGTTCGATTTCTGACAACATTGTACAAAAAAACCTGAAAAACCTCCCACTTACTCAATTTTTTTGGTCCATCCTGCAGAATCCCTGTCCCGATGCACACTTCTAATCTCAACCAGATGCCCTGTAAACCTTTCAGGCAAACTTTCTAAAAAAAATTAATTGTACCTTCTATTTGTGTCTGTGTTTGTATCTGCTTAAAACATATTATCTGTTCATTCCAAATAGTGTACTTAAATTCGGTTACCAGCACATATAGTATCATAAATCCTGGTTACATATAAAACTTGTCTATTCTGAATAGTATACCAGATTTATATAAGAACCCTGTTGTGTTACGTTTCTTCCAATTTTCTTCTTGAAAACCCCATGATATTAGCTGCCCACAGAGCTACATCTCCACGTTTAATAATCTCTCCTGATGCCCCAGTGAGATGCCCTCTCCTGACGCCCAAAACCAGAGTTAAAAAGAATAATGACAGAGCCAGAGCTTGAAGGCCAAGTGGCTTCCCCATTGTGCAGATCGATAGAGAATAAACCATAAACATGGGGGAGAAACTAGGGCAGAGGTGGAGGAATTGGCCCTTGTGAACCTCACCGCAGTCTGACTCTGATGCTCAGTGTCTTGAGCTCCATTTTGCCTCTTTCAAAGTAGAAATTAGTTTAATACAGGGTGTAGGATGTGCTGAAGAATCTACAATTTAGTTCAGATTATAAATGCATGACAGCCACTGCTTCTTTTAAGCACTTGGCACATCCTCCTCAGTCATAGATCAATCTCTTCCTCAGCCCACAGATCAATCCCCTGCTCAGCCAAGTCAGCTTGAGCTAAAGTGTGCTTTAGAAGAATCCAGAGGGATTTCCTTTAGCCTCCATGTGTGCTGCACAGGTCAATAAAACTCATCTCTTGTCCATTAAATACCAATTAGCAGGTTTGATTTCTGCTCCTTAAGTAAGCACAGGCCCTAAGCAGCAGACAGAAGTTGTATGAGGACAGAGTCGTTTCTTTATCCAACCTGAATTCATGCCAGATTTGTAAGAATGATTTTGATGGATTTCATATGAACGATGTGGTAATTCAAGCTATGAGTGCTAATCCTTTAAATTGAAGACTCTTTTATAAAACAAAAAGTTACAGTACAGCTAAGCTTGTTTAACTTCTTGTTGCTGGTAACATCTCTAAAACTGCATCTTAGCACTTATTCAAACATATTCAAAATAAGAAATATGCTAATCATCATGTTGCTAGCTGGCCACTTTGCTGCCTAAGCTAGTAAAGCTAGCCGTAAGCTAGTAAAGTTGTTGACACTTTATAAAGGAGACAAATTCTCAAATGTAAAAATGTTAAAAGATGATATGGCCAAAGTTACCATTATACAATACTTCAGTGTTATGCTTAGCTACTGTAGTGGGGGAGTAGTGTCACTAGCAAAGCTAGCTAGCTACTTTAACTTAATACATTGTCCACTGATGAGGTGATAATGTTGCTGCCCTATTTCTATAGACTTAATAATAAGGTCACAGCAATAAAAGTTATATCCTTAATGTACACTAAGTCAATTTTAATCTATCAAAGTCAAATGACTCAAAGAGGCTATAGCCTGTTAAAGAGATAAATTGTGTAATGAGCAAATAGTTAGACAGGGAGCTGCTTTTGATAAGCTGTTATATTAACAGATTAACAGACAAGTTGACATAAATCATGCATGTAGCTACTTTTGTAGTGAAAAGAGTTAACTGTGCCAAACTGTATTTTTAAAATAGCTCACTGGCATTGTTTTTACATCACAGATTGCTGAAAATTGTAATCAGTAGTTCAAAAGGCTTTTTTTTGTTTTATTCTTGAAAAGAGGAAAAGAAAGTAACGTTACTGATCCCACCAATTTTGAATCAAAGTGTGGTGAATTCTATGGGCTCATTAAAAACCAGTATTTCAGTTCAACAATTTGGACTGGTGCTGAAAACTATGAAAAAGAAACTTTTTATGGTGTAGCTGCAGATTTTTGTTCAACACAAGCAGGAGCCACACCCAAGATTCATTTAAAGGCCAAAATCAACTGATTAATCAGGTGGAATCAGGTATGGCCCATTGTGGATAAGATTGTACACCCCTTTTTTATCCGTTTAACTGAAAACACTGTGATTATGATCTATTTTTAATTAGTCAGTCAGTTCTAATGCACTTAATGCAATTCTGTAAAATTACAGAAAGCAAACTTGGTTTGATAAACAACATTTATGCACTGCAGCAGAACAAGCTGAAAATTGCCATAGAGAGTTCTCAAACGTTTTGTAGCCAGGGACCCCTTCAACTGTAAAATAAATTACACAAACCTCATCAGCATAGATTTATGTCATGAACATTATTTAAATGTGTACAATAATATTTTGGATGCCTCTACCACTAAGATTATGTTTTCAGGTTGTCCATGCATCCCTCCAAGATTCTCATTAGTGTGATATCTCAAGAACAAGTGATTGAATTTTTGTAGGATTTATATGGAATTATCATTGTAACCAGCAGATGAACTTATTAGATTTTGAATGTGATCCAAACAGGGTCAAGCTCATGACAAGGTCAGATGTCTGAAATAGTTTTTCTTCAAAAGCTTCCTTCCTGTTTGAAATAGATTTTAAGAGTATCTTGGGCATACGAATTAGTAGCAAGAAGGAATAGACATGTAGGCAGCAGAGCCATTCCCATGGTTATACGGGTTTCTATTTATTAGAGCCAAAGAGCTTCCTATGAACTTTCCACTGACAGAACACATTAGGTTATAGTTGACAATATTTATAGTCTCCTTCTTATGGAGTTATTGAGGTTTGGATTAAACCCTTTCAAACCCAGTGAAACAGACTAATAACTATAAGAACTCAATAATAAATATAATAATAATGGTTGGTTGTGATTTCCACCACTGTAACTAAATCACATATTTTCACAGTGCTTATGGCTATGCTTCACTGGGACTCCACTTTGAGAACCACTGCATTAATGTGCTTTATTATAAATACTTGGTTTATTCCTTTAATATTCCTTTCACTTTTGATTCAAAATGAAAAGGTGCTGTATAAATAAAGATTATCATTAAATTCCCATCCCTCACCTTAACCTTAACCATTCAGAACTTTACTACAGTTGGGGCATGCAAATTTATAATCTTCTACTTCTTGCTTCTTTAGAAAGAACAATAATTTGAAGGAAGGTTGCTCAAGGTCCCTGACAGCCCACAATGTGCTCCAAATTAATACTGTGTATGGTCTGTTTGAAGACCCATCTTGCATAAAATAAAGTTGACATCATGTCAGAAGGGGTGTTTTTCTTCCGTAATAATGCCTTTGGGAGATCATTTATTTTAGTGTTGTGTACAATAAGGCCAAGGTCAATTTTCCAACTTCCCTTTCACTTCAGTGTGAGCTGATGTTATTCCTAAATATACACACTGGGCCTTATTCATTAAAGTTGCATACGGTCAAATCTGATTGTAAAATAAGGGTATGCAAATTCTACCGACAGTTTTCATATTCAGGAGTTTAATTTTTGGCATTCCTGTACTATCTGATCAAAGTGCATGTCAATTTGAGCATAACATTTTAACAACCTGGAAAATACTTGAATAACTGTTAACTAAAGAAAATCAACACCACTGATTTTAGGATAATAATAAAAATAGAAATTAACATTAATAATCATAATTTCACATGCAGGACCCTAAAATGTAAGCAGACTAATTACAAGTCTGTGTTATTAAAAGAGGCTTGCATATTGCACACTTTCAAGGTGCAATTTCAAATTTAATTTCATATCAACACAAAAATGCCATAGGATATTTCAGTACCTATTCAGTCAACAGCATGCAGAATTAATAAAGCATTATTTAAATGCTAAAATTTAAAAAAATGTATCTGTAAACAGTTCATATGACTGCAAATTAATTTAAACAGGATTTGCATTTTCTGCTTGGTTTTGGCCTTAAACAGTTTTATTTAAAAAAGAAAAGAAAACTACTATAATGGCATAGCTATAGGCCTGCAAAGGATTACGAAGTCAAAAACATTGGACCATTCTTTCTTTACTGATACTCTGTTAAGTGTAGATTTTATTTTATTTCAAGTTTTCATTGTTTGTGTAGCTTTTATGGCATTTATTAGGATACCAAAAATGTCTATCTTTATTTGCAGCACACAAGCACTTCTGCACTGAAGCACTGAAATATTGGGGGTTTTTTTATGCATATTCATCAATTGCTCTAAAATCAGTGTTTGTTTTGTTGTCATATAACACTTGAACACATGCATTAAGACACAGATTCATTCACACACCATTCTATGTGCTTAAATCTGTGATTGTTTCTATGCAGCTTTGATGAATAAGGGCCATTATGTTGATTTTCCAATGTTTTATGGACTCAAAATGCCTTTATGTGGATTTGATTACATATGAATGGCCTTTTCTCTTGTGTAATGTTCACTTACCGCTATTGTAATGTGCAGCCCATACTCTGTGCATGATTGAAGTGCACTGTAAATTTCAATGGCTATCCTTACTGCAATTCTCAGTTTTTGCTTCTTCATGATTCATATGTTTGTCAGATTGTTTTATGCGTCATATAGTGTTATGACTATTACTATCCGGCAATCTGGAACTCATTTGATGATCAGTGTGGCTCTAAAATCCTGTAAAGTCTGCATTCCAATTCTTTTAACTGGTCCTTATTGACCTCGCCTCATCGTTTCAACTCCATCACCAATCTTAAGGGGCATTAAGATACTTTAGCTGTTCATAAGATAAGACATTGACACAAAATCACTGAATATTTGCCCATAAGTTAATGCAGTACCATACAATTACCTTTTGAAAACTGAGAGCTGTTTATAAATGTACACAATACATTATTTTATATTTCAAAATACACTCACTGGCCACTATTAGGCACCACATGAATACTGGGCAGGACCCTCCTTTGCTCTCAGAACAGTCTCAGATTTTTGTGGAATGGACTTTGGTCCAGTGTTTGCCAAAAAAAAAAATCTCCCCACACCATTACTCCATCACCAGTAGTCCTCCTCAATCCCTGTTGACACAAGGCAGGTTGGGTTCATGGATTATTGCTGTTGATGCCAAAATTCTGATCCTACCATAGGCATCTCACAGCAAAAATCAAGACTCATTAGACCAGGTGGCATTTTTCCAACTGCCCAGGTTCAATGAACCTGTGCCCATTGTAGCCTCAAGATTCCTGTTCTTGGCTGACAGGAGTGGGACCCTATGTGGTCTTCTGCTGTTGTAGCTCATCCACCTCACGGATTGATGTGTTGTGCAGTCTGTGATGCTTTCCTACACACTGCAGTTGTAATGGGTGGTTATTTGAGTTACCGTAGCTTTCCTTTCAGCTTGAACCAGTCTAGCCATTCCCCTCTGACCTTTCTCATCAGCAAGGCATTTCCAGCCACAGAACTGATGCTCACCGGAGGTTTTTTGTTGTTGCAGCATTCTGTGTAAACTGTTGTTTGTGACAAACCCAAGAGAGCAGTTTTTGAATTACTCAAACCAACCCGTCTATCACCAACAACCATGCCACAATCTAATCACTGAGATCATACTTTTCCCCATTCTGATGTTTGATGTAAACATTAACTGAAGCTCTTGACAAGCATCTACATAATTCTATGCATTGTGCTGCTGTCACATGATTGAGTGATTGGATTTACAGATTTACATTACTGCCTGACCTGGATATCAGACAAAGAAAGGCCTCATTTCAGCACATTAGCAGCAAATAACACTGAATCTCAAATCTTTCACAGTGTGGTGTGTGGTCTGGCTAAGCAAGGTCAATGCAGTCGCGGTGCAGAGACCCACTTCTCACCAATTAATGTCTGTTTAAGTATCTGTAACAAAACAATCCACTGATGTTATAGAGTGGATTACAGGAATTCCAAACCATTGAAATGTTGACTTCAATAAACTCTGATTTCTCCAATAAAAACTTTTTTTTTTAATTGAAGCTTAAAGAGCATGAGTGTATGCTTAATTAATAAATAAATAAATAAATAAATAAATAAATAAATAGTAAGGCCAATTAGATATAAAACCAAAAATATTTTTACATTTATTAAAGCTATAGAACAAAAGTTACATTTTAGAACAGCTTTTTAAATTAAAGTGTTAGGACAGCTTATTAAAATAACAGTTAAACACTATTTAGCTGTATTTTAAAGCTCGTAAAAGACAAAGCCTGGCATGAAAAATGGTGTGTTCCAAAATTTATGAGCACAAATAAACATAATATCAGGATTAGAAAGATCCATTTTTAATCAAAATGTTTTCGTTGAATTGCATCATTATGTAGAACACAGTGTAGGAGGAAACGTCCCACAGGCTGAAGTTGTTAATGCGTAATTGCAGACTCGCTGAAGTGCAGTAAGTTGAAATCTCACACAAAGTATGAATATCGATGTGTGATAATGTTTTGCTTGAACTAAATATCCCTTGCAAATTAAGACCAGAGGCAAAGGAGGTGTGAGATAATCACACTGATTTGTACAATTGATTTCAACAGCACAGGATTAAAGTCATGGAAAAGCACCATATGGTCCTAGCTGCTGTTTCTGAATAATTAGGATTTTTCCTCACTGTTAAGCAACCTCTACAACCTATGTATTCACAGTATTGGATTTCCTATACACAATAACATGATGTTTTTCCATCAGTAATGAGATTGCAGAAAATGGTTAAGGGATGTATGGAAAGACAGGCTAAGCACTGAAGTAAGTAATAATTCCATTTTTTTTCTGTACACAGTTTTAAAATTGCTTATTGAGTGAAGGTGACTGTGTTTTGTCATTCTCCTGGGTGTCTGTTGTGGTGAATGTCTTGCTTTAATAAATCCTGGCCTTAGCAGACATCTTAGAGGGGGTCCTTTCAAACATGTATCTGCAGTAACAAGGTGTTTTAGGAAGAGTTTGTCGTGTCCCAGTTTTGCAACTACAATGACTTGCAGAGACACCGTAAGGGAAAGAGAGACAGAAATAAGTGTAGACATCTGAACTCAGGGAATAATTCATAGATAATGAGCATTTCTACCAGTATGAAGTTGTAGAAATGCAGTGTAAGTTAATATGTTCTGTCCCGAAGCATATTGATCCACACTCATAAATTAATGAAATCATCCATATCTGAAGCTAAGAGTGGAGCTCAGGAAAAAAGCATTCAAATATCCTAAAATAACAGACTCCACTTCACATTCTCGTGTTCTTCCTTGCCTTGTCTGTTATTTTCTTACATCTGGACACTTCATTGGGTGTCATCTGTTAAATAAAATCTGAATTACACAAACACTCGCTGTTTAAAAAAAAAAGACAAGCAATTTGTCACTGATGGATTATCACTTCTGTTTGCATCAGTGACCTCAATTTACATGTAGATTTTGCAAGGTATTAACAATTTGTTTAAAATGATTTCGCCTTCTCTGAGCAGTTCATGATGAGCAGTCAGATGTTCCTGCTAAATTATGTATTAAAATTGTTATAAAATTCTTATTCAGAAGAGCATTCTAAAGCTCTTTTGTATAATAATCAGTTTTATACCATAAGCTTTGAAAACATTGCAGTCTTCAATTTGTCAGTACTCAAAGCACCTCTAGGCCTCAATGTCTTTGTAATTTACTTTCATAATCTAATCAATCTCGCCCTGCTGTGAGAGAACAAGATGTCTTAATTACATTATCAAAATAACTTAAGTAGATTACCATACACAGCATCTAATTTTGGTTGCCTTCTCCATGAGCCAGAATTGGAAGTGAATATCATGACCATGTCCTTGACCTCTTCTGACGTAAGTGGAAACGTGATATTAAAGAGTAATGACCATTTAGACTAAAGCTTCATTCCTCATCCTGATTCCACTAAAGATATGTAATTGTAATGAGCAGCCTTAAATAAGGGCAAAAAGATATTGTATGAAAGATCATATTAACAAAATGCATTGAGTAGAAGACTTTATTTGTCACATGGGAAGTTGGGGACAGAGCATTCTTTCCAGTGCATTCCTTCTGTTTAAGAATGTACCAAATTGTTGATTTGGTCACTCCTATAGTTTCCGCTATCTCTCTGATCTGGTCTGGTCTTCTTTGGACTGTATATTGAGAGTTCCCATGAACAGCTATCAGATGCAAATTCAATGCTTGGAATCAACTCCAGACCTTTTCTTTCTTTAATTTGTCATGAAATAACAAGGAAACAGGCCAAAATTGACCATGAAACTGTTTATCAGTCTATTGTCCAATTACGTTTGAGACTGTGAAAATGGGGACTCTGCAAAAAATGGCTGTAATTCCTAAACAGTTAATGCAATATTTGAATTAAAGCTGAAAGTCTACACTTCAATCACATCTTGACTTGATTGCTTGTTTTTTTTTTTTTTTTTAATGGTATTCCTAACTAGCTATGAACTTATCGTAGAACCTTAGCTATGAAATTGTCATTTGTTAGCTTTCATAGCTACGGTTCACGCCTGAATTACTCGCACACTTCAGGAAAATGATCACATAGAAACATAATACATGCATATAAAAACTATAATACATGCAATACATGATTTTTTTTAGTTCAGACATACAGAGATTGTCTTTTTTAATGCAAAAAAATTGCTGTGTTATAAAAAAAAAGTTGTGCTATATTTCCAATTTAAAAAATTAAAAATAACCCTTACAATTAATATTTTGTCACATCTGCCCTAGAGAGAAAAACAGTCTCTTTCTGTAAGTTCTAAGGATGAAATCAGAAGAGGAACTCGGTCCATGCAGAATATTTTAAGCTCCTTTATATTTTTATATATATAAAGTTTGTGCATGTGGACTTCCCGCTTTAACCCAGGGTTTGAATCCAGAGACTGAGATTGTCATTGAGATTGTCTTTAATATTTTCTGTGTTGATTTTGACGTATGTTTACCATGACCACGTCTGAACTTCCTGGCAGAGGCAACAGGTTATAGGCTAATCATCACAACAAACCCTGAACTACCAATCACAAAACAGCCCCACAGCATCACTGATTCACCTCCACGTTTTGCCATTGTAATGACTTTTATTTATTGAGCCCAATAATATTGTGCTCAATAATATTTTTAACTGTTTATGTACCTATTTTTAGGTAGCATCCATTTCATTTTAATTTTTAATTTAGTTTTAGGTTGTTGTACATATATGCAACTTCATATTTATACCCCAGGGAAACAATTCAAGAGCATATGTAAAATAAGTTTTTCAGGAATGACAATTTGTTTGCATTTATTTAAAATCGTATTTAAAATATTTCTAGTTTGAACAAAGATAAAGACAAAAGATGATAAAGATATCAACAATGATAAAGTTTCCTATTGATTGAGTGAAAATTTGAAATATTGTGTGTTAATTATATACAATCTTTGCTCATTTTTATGGCAAAAATTGTGTAGGGTTTTAGCTAGCTCAGGTTAACATCAACTTGTGGGATTCTGTTTTCATATAGTCTCCATGTACACAAAAGGTTAATGTTACTGGATCAAAGTTACTGGATCTCAAAGAGCAAACACACATCTAACTCATCTGGCTCATGCAAAACATCAAGAATTATTCTAAATTAATATGTGAAGGCAAGTTAATGGCTTACCAATAAAAGTCACAATGTGACTGGAATATAATTTTACACACAATGTCCTAAATATCAAAAAATTTAACACAACATTATGAAGATTAATTAATCAGTTAATTCATTAATTAATACATCTTCTCTTAGCATAGATACCAAACTTCATATAATGCCAATAATGCTTTTTTTCCCTCATCATTTTCTAGGTTGCATATTAGGTTTATTAGAAAGATGTTAGGAATTTTGTGTATTTTTCTCCATCCCTTTATCTCTCTCTCTCTCTCTCTCTGTACTAGTAATGATATACTGACAACCCCCAGTTTTTCTATGATGGCTTGCATTTCATGAATGATAATAAGAGCAACTGTGAGTTCAGCGTTGAGGAAAGTTGTGTACAGTCATTTATATGAGGAATATTTTAAATATAATGTCTTTTGAAACTTAGACAGAGACTCTGTAAAAGCCTTTTTTCCACGTTGAATGTATTAACCTGCAGGCAGAGGGAGGCGTTTGAATGCAAAGTTCACTCCTGTGAATTTAGGTCATTGTCTCCACGAGGGAAAAGTGTACTGAATGAAAATGCACATCATCTCTAAAAAAAAAAAAAAAAAAAAAAAAAGAAGCGCTCAGTGCGTTTATTGTGACATTTGTCCTTTTCCCAGGCTTCAATATGAAAGAGTTTATGAATTCTTGATAGTTCTGTGGTGTTATAAAAAGAGATATCCCCTTTTTCACTGTAGTAGGGATCCATTTGAATGGCCTCTGATTATTTAATTTGACCTCATGCCTCATGATAAGAGTGTCCTTGCACAAAGTTATGAATACTTCTAGATTAGACTATCCATCTTATTCAGAGTGAACAGTCACCAATCAGAGGCTGTACATTAGATACTGGAAGAAATTACTGGTCCAAGCTGTATCATTGGCTGCCCAGGGCAGTCATTGCTTATAACTTCTAGAAGTGGTTTTTGAACCTTGAGCTATTTAAGCATTTCCACACTTTTTCACCACAGACTTCATGCGCATATACACCGGCAGGGCATTTAACCTTGGGCTAATGACAGAAAACCTTATACTAAGCAATATGGAACAAACATACTGTATTCTAGAGTCATTTATATCCCACAGGAACTAAAATATATATATATAAAATTCAATGATGTTTTTTATGTTTCTTGCATATTATAGCAAAATTACCTCTCAATCCACCATCCAGCTGAGTTTTCAAAGTTGCTGCTGCCAGAAAGCAGTTCCAGACTGCACAGCTGATAATGTTATTATATAATTCCACACCCTCCTGAAAAACCTGAAATGGTGGAAATGATCATTTTCCTATCTTATTTAAGGCTATTGGTTCTGTGTGATTAAATTGTTTTTGCATTTTTTAAAAATGGTAAATAGCAAGCAAGGAAAAAATCAATTTCACTCAAGCCATCGTGGTTTGCAAATAGTAATGGTTAGAATTTAGCATAAGATCAGGTTCACCTTATACAGTCAAAATGTATACTTTGCTGTTGATGTCTCCTATATATAATATGCATATTTCTGAAAGAGGCTTCATACAAAAGGGATTTTTTTTAAATCTCCTTTCATGCTAGCATTCACTAACACGTAAACATGTGACCTATTTCTTCACCAGTGGCAACAACTAATTAACTTACTCTCATTAGTCTGTTCTATCTCCACACCAGACCATAAAGTGTCTCTATGGACACCGCTGTTTTTTTCGCTTCCTTATTACCCCTTTTCCAAATAATCAAGGGCACTAACTGCATATAGAGTGTGTGTTATTCAAAAATGTGTCTCTATAGACCTTGTTTTCTGGCCTAGAAGATATATGATGAGTTTTTGGGTCCTAAACTTGCATAAATTGGTGGAAAATGTTCGACCACAAGCAAATACAGTAGATCCTCAATAGAAAGAGGCAAATTCTTGCCTTGTCTCGTTTCCATTCCGAATTGTCCCTAGCATCCTTAACACTATCCACACACTGTCTCATTACATAAAAATACAGTTGTAGTTCAGTCTTAGTTATGCCTTCACATTCTTATAAGTGTACCAAACCATAATAGTGTCACACCCGTATCTGCAACTACTATATTACAATATTACTTATATTACTATAAGTAAAGTATAAAACACATCATATATGAAAATATCAGTCAACAATGTGATGCAGTCCTCTAACATGAAGACTTTCCCATGCTTAACCTCTGACTGTTATAAAGTGCTGACACTGGAGACTCCATCCAAAAATGGAGCACTTTTAGAAATGTGCTTGTCTGGAGTGATAATACAAATGCTGGTGTACATTTGTAAATATTGTAACGTTTAACTAGGCATGTACAGTATATAGGCAGGCTACCATTTCAGATAAGCTTCTTCTTTATATACTGTATATCTAAAAGCGTAAGACTACTAGTGAAAAAGCTTTTATTTTGCGTTCTTTTCTATTTTAATACAACAATTTTCATTACAAATTATACTATTGACAACAACTTGAGTGAAAAGTTGAATCTTTGAGATATTTAAATGAATTTCAGTGTTTCTTAGTATTTAGTACGTCCCTTTTTTGCTTTAATGACAGTGTGCACTCGAGCTGGCATTGACTCCACAAGTTTGTGTAAAAACTTATGATCCATTTTAGATCAAATCCATTAGTGTGTCATCTAAACACATGCTTCAATAGAAGAGATTAGGCATGAGGAAAATCTGACCTTTTGTACAAAGCAGTTTACATGGTCAATATCTGTCAATATCAAAGACTGTCTGCTAAATGGGACTCAATAAACTACAGGACAGATTGCCATTGCCATGGACAGTAGGAAAGAAACACCTTTCCACGTTATTTTATTAACCCTGCTAGCACAATGATGTCCTCAGGACATCTTTTGAACCTCCTTGAAGGTAAAAAGGACATTATGTATAAGGTCAAGTAAACAATGTAAAGCACAACAACCCTTAAATGTTTCAAGAATGTCGTCCCACTTCATATTTAATACACCACCAAGCCGAATATACTGTATACTATATTAACTGCTAATTTCTAATCTCCATCGTGTTATGCTTTCCTTCTTCCATTAACTGCACTGAGACAAGTTAGATGGCTTAATATTATTGAGTTAAAATATTTTTGGTCTATAATTATCTCTTTTTTTGGTGCATGTGCTAATTCTGCTTTTCCTCACTGAAAGAGTACATTAAAAATCCCATGTACCTCGCTGCTAACACAGAGTACAAGTACTTTGCATTTTACAAACTGCCAGTTGCTCTCTTAAACACTCACATTTATAGCATATGTTCTTACATAAACAGTTATATCATAGCTATGTGAGATTTGATGCATAACTCTCAACAAGTAGTTAAAGTCTTGTAGTGGAGCATCATTTGAAAGCTAAGCCTTAACCATAAGTGCATAAACCCAAAATGTCCTCTTCAGCTGCTCAAGATGTCACCATATTAAATTTGATAACTGGAGATGCTACGTGGGAGGAAAAACATGACCAAAACCTTCCAACCTTCCAAGAGGTCCAGACCTTAGTGTCCTATTAGTTAGTTACGAGCATCCCAACAACTGAAATGTTTGCGAATGTTTAGACATTCTCCAAGATATTACTATACTGTAAATGTAAGTGAAAGCAGAAAATTACCCCACACTCCACTGTTTTCTTAGGCTGACGCTAGGCTGACTGACAGATACACTTATCGCATTCGTAATCTCTGTATTTTAAAAGACCATTCTATATAAAGGGTTCTGTAATTGTCAATGTAATTGTCAATGTCTATACATTAAAAAAATGGTTCAGTATATTGATCGATGCTATTTATCACCATGCTTCAGGACTGATGTCAGTGTGTAGAATAATGTTGTTCTTTGATGAGCAGGTGTCCAAAAAACATGAACATCACAGTTCTATATTTATCATCCTTCATTTATTCACACATTATTCTTTACTCAGCTCATTTACCCAGGCTCTTCCCTAAATCCAATTAATCATTCATTTGCATAAGCCATTATGGTTGTCAGAGAGCAGGAGATCATAAATCCGGGCCAATTCACATGCATCATTGAGGATATTTAAACGCTAAACAATTTGCGTGCTGTTTTGCCTCTGGCTAATGAGGACTAAGACAATGACAGCAGCATTCGCTGAGGCTGCATTTCAGTTCAGTTCATTATAGTTTGGGCTTTAAAGAGCAGCAGAAAAAAAATGCTATGTTTAAATTCTTTGGCCTATGTTATAAAAATAGCGAATAATAATGGCCTAATGCAAAACAAAAGTAGCTTTTTTTAAGCAACTGTCTCAATATTTATGCTTGTATGAATATGCTTTCGACATGGAAAGTGCTAATTCCAAAACACAATCTGTCCTTATGCTAATTTTTATTTCATCTTAAACACTGTTAATATTTATAGTCTTTTTACAATTGCAAAAAGAAAAAGCACACTTTTTTTAGTATTCTGAAAATAATAATATACTTTTTTTTATTGCTTTTAAAACTTTCATACAGTTGGTACAATAGTGCTGTCTGTGCTAACACTGTGTATATGAGTTTCATTGCTTTGACACAAAATGCAGTAAAATCTTTGCATATATTTTATATTCGATTCCTACCACCAGCAAAACCATGTGTTTTTACAGTTCACTTTGCAAATGTTTCAGACTTTGATTCAAATCTGATTGCTGTCAAGTCCAAAACCAAATAGATATCAATTGTATAATAATTAGCTAAGTAAAAAAAAATTTTAAATACATTGAAACTACATTGAACTACACTTAAAACATAACAATTATTCTAGCTTTAAAGACAAAAAAGGGCAGCAGTAAATCATCCAGTGGGTATCTATTACATAGAAAAAAATCAGGCCATACAATATGCTCTTATTTTGATAAGAAAACTTGTTGAAACTGCCAATCTCCTGGGATTTCCACGCACAAGAGTTTACACAGAATGGCATTAAAAAATGAAAAACATCTAGTGAGTAGCAGTTCCGCAGGCAGAAACACTTCGGGAGAGGTCAGAGGAGATTGGCCAGACAGGTAACCACTCTTTACGCCCATGGTGAGCAGAAAAGCATTCGGGAATGCACAACACAATGAACCTTGAGGCAGATGGGCTACATCAGCAGAAGACCACAGCTGCTCTTTTCTTTGCTGCTTCACCAAGCACTCATATGAGAACCAATTTAATTTAAAATTCCCATTATTTGTGTGTGGGTTTTTCTCTGTACTAACTCATCTCTAACATGGTTTTAGCTTTCTTAGACCCTGACCTACTTGTACTAGCATGAGACTATGTTTTTGATGGAGATTACAAAGCTCTTCTGTAAGTCAAGAGAAAAAAACAAGAGAGAAGATATATGAGGTTGATTACGGTTTGTTTTTGTTTTTTTACAATTGCTAACATGCTTTTTTCAGCATGCATGTGAACTGAACTGTAAATACCTTTTACATTGCTTTGTCACAAAATGCATTCAGCAGACATGCAGATGTTTCCAACTTGAATTTTACCAATTCTACATCTCAGGTGTCAAATGCTTACATACTTTGTTTCAAAACTGATTACATTCAAGGTTAAACCTAAATGGATATGAATTAAAGTATGAAATTTGACATACTGATTTAATTCCATATACATTTTGTTGCTTAGTTAATTGATATTAATTATAATACAATATAATTAATAGCAATTAACTAAGCAACAAATGTATATGGAATTAAATCAGTATGTCGAATTTCATACTTTTGAATGGTAAGAAAATAGGCACAAAAATGCCTTTGAATGCGACAGTTGCATGATTATGCTATATATGGTCATTGTGCTAGGGTCAACAGGCCTCACCAAGCTGGCTAAAAATGAATATATTCTGAAATTTTTCACAGGAGCATTTACAAAAGTTTTTGGTACTTCTGAAAATCCAGTCTGTGACTGTGTAAATGTATGTCTCAGGTGATATTCAAATTATATAATTGGCATGAGTTACTGCAATTTTATATACAGATTACAATGTAAGGTTTAAATAGCTTATTTGTTACAATTACAAGGACAATGATTTTTATATTGTGTTAATTTTATATTATAGTGTATATTTATTATATATACATATTAATGATTTGAAAGAAAGCAATCCAGAAACAAACAAATCCAGAAATTAAGACAAATAAGATTATCCATGCAATTAGGACATAATAAATGCCACTACATCAAAGGCCGTCACTAAATGCAAATCATCTCTGCCATGTACATTCTTGATAATTTACGGGTGATTGGTGTTTATCAACGAATGCTCATGAGCACCAAGAAAATCAGCATTACAGAAACTTTTGTAAATCTGGCATGAATTTTGTTTGATTGGCCTACAAAAGCATTTACACACAACTTTACTGAAAGGTTTATAAATTAGGCCCATTTTTGAAAAAACTAGCACTGGTGTTTTGATAAATGTGTCTCTTCTGAAGCATGTGTATTGCATTTTGATAGTTACAGTGAATTTTGGATATGAAATAAACTGATGTTTCGAACTGCAGAGAGATGTGTGAAGAGTTTTGAAAATGTGAACTTGGTAGTAAATAATGCTTGTTATAAGGAAAAAAAACTGTATTCTGAGAGCTGTGTAGGGCTGAATAACAGCTGTGTAGAGCTGAATTACAATTTTAATACTACGAGATCCTTGTAGACTTGATAGACTTATAGAATGTGGATAGATCTCACCTTGTATTACTGTAACGTTCTCAGACTAGACTGAAAACTCATGATGAAGTGTGAGCAAATGTGTGAAAGACGAAGTATGAAAACAGAACATTTGCTAGAGATAAATTACCTATCTTTTTTGGAGAAAGAATGCTGTAATCACATAATTACTTACATTATACAATGAACTGTTACCTACACATTGATGTTTTGGAGAATTTTAGCTAACTTAGCAAGCAGTTAATATTGGCTAGCTAGCTATCGTTAGCTAAGTGTTGGCGAGCTAGCTAATGATACTATGTAAAAGCCTAAGTTTAGCCTAAATTTCCTAGCAGGTGTGGTTGTGGTGTTGCTACATAATTATAGTATGTGTCAATTTACATACTCAATTACTGCTATCCCCCAGAGGCATATTTATATATTTACACTTCATTTTAAGTTTATTTGCTATTTTTCAGATGTGTTTAGCCTAAATTACATATAGGTTATAGAAAACAGTTCAAGCATACAGGTGAATAGTTGAGGGTTAAGTGCATTGTTGAATTGCTGAACAATCTCTGCCAGACTTGCAACCTTCTGGTCATTAGCTCAAAACCTGTAACCCATTTCACATCAGACCACAGCAGACGTTAATCAAAGTGGCCTTTACACCAGACACTGGCAGAGCAACTAGTTTTAAGCAATATTGCACGAGCAAGAGTGCAGTTATACTGAATGTCTACCAATTACCCTGCGAGCTTGTGCCTGCGGAGAATCACAGCCATGACGATCTTCAGTATAACCACACGAAATTAATATTAAATAAACAACATTTCGGACACAAAATGTTCTGTTTATTTTTGATCCACTAGCAAAAATAGATCCTGAAGAAGCCATACTCATTTTATAGCACACTGGCTAGCTGGCTAGCTAGCTCACATTGATTTGTATATTCCTGTTAAAGGTGCTTCTGGTAAAATTGGCATCCCTTCTTCCTTTTCATCTTCAACTGATGAGCTTTCATATTTTAAGCCACAAGTTATATTCCTGAAAAGTATCTTTTGCCATGTCTGCTGAATATTATCGCTAACACTACTGTAGTAACCATTTTGAGCTAGGAAGAATAATTTTATGTAGAGAACACAGAAGAGCAGATTGATACACAGTGAAATGTCTGTGTGTGGTTGGAGGAAATATAGGCACTCTTGGAACGCTGCTCGACCAATCCAATTAGTGGAACGGAACTAACTGTTGTTTAAAAAATAAAAATAAGCATTTCTGCACAGCTCATTCATAGTTTTCCAGCTAGAAACCCCATTCAGTTTTTGCAGCATATGCCAGTAAAATAAATAGCACATGGGTGATATTTCAGTCTGTAGCCTACAGTAACAGCTCTGGCATTGGTTAAAATCCAAACTTCATAAATGGTGTAAATGAGTGTAAAATGAGTGTAAAAATGAAAATCTCAATAGGTTTAACTGCGAGCGTAAAAGTGAAAATCTCAATAGATTAACAAACATTGTAATCATATACAGCATTCGTATACAGTGATAATAATATATACAAATGTTAATTTTGTGAAATGCAATATGTGAACCCAAAAACGCTACTGTTAGTACCGTTTGCTAATTATTTATGGGATCAGTATCCTTGTGTGCTTCAAATCAAAGTAGAAATCTAGGTTGGATATAACAGACAAGATGAGGTGTACACTTTCCACTACACTTCTGACACACAAGATCAGTCCTCTCATTAGAGGTGCAGAGTGCGTAATGTGTAAATATAATGAACCCATGTGCTATCTTTCCCTCTTTGATGTATAACAATTAAATGTGATGTGAGAAATGGGTTTTGTTCAAGTTTTTATTCATTTTATGCTCCTAACACATACCGAGTGACAAATAAGAAGCAGAGCTTACAGCTCTGACTATTTCTGACCCAGAATTCACATGGTGCACAAGCATGGGATGTATTTAGCCTTTAAATAACCTAAATAGGGCCACTTTGGGGGCAGCTTGCCATTGCTGGCCCTTACATTGATCAGACATAACATTAAAATCACTAAAAAGTGAACTGAATAACACTGATTATCTCGTTACAAAGTCAACTGTCGAGGTGTGGGATATATTTGGCAGCAAGTGAACAGTCAGTTCTTGAAGTTGATGTGCTGGAAGCAAGAAAAATGGGCAAGCGTAAGGATCTGAACGACTTTGACAAGGGCCAAATTGTGATGGCTAAACAACTGGGTCCGAGCATCTCCAAAATGGCAGGTCTTATGGGGTGTTCCCAGTATGCAGGGGTTAGTACCTACTAAAAGTGGTCCAAGGAAGGACAACCAGTGAACCGGCAACAGGGTCATGACCACCCAAGGCTCATTAATGTTATTTCCCACAGATGCTCCATCAGATTGGTCTGCTGGACAAACAAGTCTGATCCATGGAGGCCCCACCTCGCAACTTACAGGAGTTAAAGGATCTACTGCTAACATCTTGGTGCCAGATACCACAGCACACCTTCCGAGGTCTTTTGAGTCAGAGCTGTTTTGGTGGCACAAGGGGGACCTACACAATAGTAGGCAGGTGGTTTTAATGTTATAGGTGATCAGTGTATGTGCTGAAACTGAATATTATTTTTACCATATAATAATTAATAAATTCATTAGAAAATAGGATTAATTCAAGCATAGTGTGGTGTTGGTTTGAGAGTGTGAAAGTTGTGCATGCATTGCTATCCCATATTGTGACCTTCTAAAATTCATGTCATATGAAGCTTACTTTACTGGCTGTATCTGCACTTTGTGTCTCCTAAAATGGTGCAGAGATGATGGAGATTGATCAGACAGTCTGACAGTTTGCTGATGTCAGGTTTGCAGTGGCCATCTTCACGCTGTTCAAAACCTAAAGCACTACAGTACCTACAAAAACTCATCTGTGCTAGATATTTAGTAGATATTTAAAGCAAGCAAACTTTCTGCAGCACCATTACCTCAGTTCTCATTAAAAGGAAAATCAATTAGTTCCATACCGAAGGCTTTTTAGTAATTAGGAGCACTTGGGCACACCCGAGACTGTTTATGTCCTCAAAGTCAGAATAATTGAGCTGGGCTTTGCTAGAATGCTTAGAGTGTACTTTAGCTCATTTGAAAAATAAAGAACCATTCCTCATTAGGCAATATGTTTGACAAGTGCCTCCTACACATTATGCATTAGGACCCTCGTGAAGTTTGTGCTGATTCACTGCTCATCTAACAGCTGGGTATCTGTATTTTGGACTACCTACGTGTTTTACATTAATGTTTTCTAAGCAGTGTTGCCGCATATAGGACTTTATGGAAATAGAGTATTTTTCACATTTTATTCTTTGGTCTCAAATAATGAAAGTCTTACAACAAACATACTTTTCAGTAATTTTTACTGTAACTGCAGCCCCACAGATCAATAATGTCAACTCCTAACAAACTTTCACTAACAAACTTTTACTTTACCTTTAATGCTAGTTACCTCATAACTAACTAAGCAGCTGTATGGCAGCTGTATTAAGTCTCACCCTTTATATTAATATCTTTGACAATGGCTGAATTTTAGTGGCATTTAGGTAAGAAGTTTGAGAGTTTTCTAAGCATAGAATTAGCAAATATACAAAATGTGTTATGATTTATTTTAATTATTTTTTAATTGATTTGAATTGAAATTATTTTCAATATTCACTTACCCAGCCATTTTATTAGGAATACATGCACACTGCTCATTCATGCCTTTATCCACTATATCATGTGGCTGCAGCACAATGCATAAAATCATGCAGATACAGGTCCAGAGCTTGAGTTAATGTTCTCATCAAACATTAGAAAATGTGATTTCAGTGACTATGACCATGGCATGGATGCTGGTGCCAGACATTTGCTGATTTCCTGGAATTTTCACATACAGCAACAAAAGATTTTAAACAAAATGCGAAATGTGAATGTGAAACACAAAAAAACATCCAGTGAGCAGATGTTCTGCAAGTAGAAACCTTGTGGTAACTATGAACAACAAACTGTATGTCTCGCCTCACATCACTAAATTGACTCACTCTTGCGGGTTTTCTCCTCTATAATATTAGGAGGATCTGGCCATTTCTATCCACAGAGGTCACTCTGGTGCTTGTTCAGTCCGTTGTCATTTCGAGACTGGATTACTGGAACTCGCTCCTGGCAGGTCTGCTCAGCACCCCATCCGACTTCTGCAACTGATTCAAAATGCAGCTACACAATTTGTTTCCAGCCTGCACACACCCACTCTCCCACACCACCCCTCCACTATGCTTCCTCCACTGGCTTCCTGTAGCTGCCCATCAGATTTAAAACATTGATGCTTGCCTACAAAGCCAAAAACGGGCCAGTGCCAACCTACCTTAAAGCACTTAGCACACCTCAATCTGCATTATGCTCCTTCTGAATCTTTAGAACTGCTCAATTGGACCCACCATCTCTCAGTTTATGCATCAAGGCTCTTCCCTGTCCTGGCACCTAGGTGGTGGAATGAATTTCCATTGGTTGTGTCAAGAGTTTTTTGGACAGGGTGCTTTCTAAAGGGCCAACTGCTAATTTGCTGGGTAGCTTCAGTGCATTCAGAAAGTAGAAAAAACTTAAAAATCACACTGATGTAAGTATTCAGACCCTTTGCTATGACACTTGAAATTTAGCTCAGGTGCTTCCCATTTCTCTGGATCATCTTTGAGGTGTTTCTACACTTTGATTGGAGCCCACCTGTTGCAAATTTAATTGACTGGACATGATTTGGAAAGGCACACTCCTGTCTATATATAGTCTAACAGCTGAAAATGCATATAAGAGCAAAAACCAAGCCATGAGGTCAAAGGAACTGCCTGCAGAGCTCATTGACAGGATTGTATCGAGGCACAGATGTGGGGAAGGCTACAGAAAAAATACTGCCTCATTGAAGGTTCCCTAGAGCACAGTGGTCCCCGTAATTCTTAAATGAAAGAAGTTTGGAACAACCAGAACTCTTCCTAGTGCTGGCCGCCTGACCAAACTGAGCAATCGGGGGAGAAGGACCTTGGTAAGAGAAGCGACCAAGAACTTGATGGTCACTCTGGTTGAGCTCCAGATATCACGTGTGGAGATGGGAAAAACTTGCAGAAGGTCAAACATCACTGCAGCACTCCACTGATCTGTAGATTATGGCAGAGTAGACAGACGGAAGCCTCTCCTCAGTGCAAGACAAATGAAAGCCCCTTTAGAATTTGCAAAAAATTTTCAAATTTCATGTTTTCATGTGTCTAGCTAAATTTCAAGTGTTATGTCAACTGATTTGTCAGTTTTTTCTTTTTAATAAATTTACAAAGTTATCACAAATCTGGTTTTTGCTTTGTCATTATGGGATATGGAGTGTAGATTGATGTGTAGAAAACATTTTTATGCATTGTAGCGTAAGGCTGCAATATAACAATGTGAAAAAAATGAAGGGGTCTGAATACTTTGTTAATGCACTGTAGTTACTGAATACAAGATATAACATCAACTTTCTATTTACCCAGTGTATCTACAGCATGTAAAATTTTTCATGCTCATTATTTTCTAAGTGGCTATTAGTTGTTCATCTGAATTCTAAAATAACTTTTATTTCACACAGTTGCCTTTGGCATTCAGCGTTCACACACTGTTGGTGAAGCTTTTATAGCCTATATTTTGAGATCAACTATTCCGCTGCAGGATATTAATGAAAATCAGGCCTGTAATCAATCCTGTAAAGGAGTGAATCTGTTCAACTGAAGTTATGAAGAGACCTTTTAAAATGACTGTATTCAGCATTTGGCAAACTTGATGACTTCATCACCGTACCACCCCACAATGATCATCATTGGAAGGCATATCATTTTTCACAAAGAGAAGCTACTGTTACTGGTCAAGAGTCTAGTTTTTAAAAGTGAGGTAGAGTCAAAGGAGCAGGCTAGCCAGGAGTCTTATCTAATGACACTCATTACTTTCTGCATACATCTTTCTGCTTCATTTAAGCCATCTTGTGCAGGAGAATCTATCATTCTAGCAAGCGCCCTACTGCAAGCTTGTAGCCTCTGATTTATTCAGATTACCCTTTTGAGTCCTTGCACCATGGCTCTGAAAGCACCTTGAACCTTTTTAATTAAGACAGTGTAATTTGGAACTTAATTTATCCTTAATGCAGGGCATCCATTAGCAGACTCATTCTGGTGCCTTTGCAGCTGTGAGCGGCGTTGGCCTGAACTGAAATGAACGCTCTGTTTTTGGCAGCGATGCAAATAGCGCACATAAACATGGCTCTTAGAGGCACAACACCAACAAAATTGGCCTTGAAAATATAGGCAATGATTTGTTGTCATCAGCTCAAATAGAGAGAAGATCAGAGTGGATACGTGAATGAAATTTCATAGAAATCCCTTGGAGGGCTACATTTCTGGGCATATCTGGAAATATAATAACCAATTTTAAATGTGTTAGATTTCTCTATGAAACAGAATATGATACACAGGCATGTAATTTTAGTCTTACTACTCACCTTCATAAAATTGAAGAAAATCTATTCTGTAAATATCTGCCTCAAACGGTATCCAGTTTTTCATTACTGTCATCCAAACTTACTTATAAACATATATAAACAAAAATGAGTTTTCTAGACTGGTAGTACTCTTAGTCCGTGACCTAGTGAACCAGTGTCAGGTTATATTTATTGACAGAGACTTCTGTAACTCGCTCTGGATAAGGACATCTGCCAAATGCCATAAAAGTAAATGTAAATGTAAACAAAATTTTAAAAATTGCTGAATATTGTAATTTCACGGGGGTAGCTATCTTGGCCAACAAAGATGGCTACACAATATCATCAACACAACATCAACACAGTCTCATTCCATCCCTGACCAATTTCCCAGTCCCTGCTGGTGAAAATCATCCTTAAAACATGATGCTAACTCCACCATGCTTCACTGTGGCTTGGTATGGCTGCAACCTTTAATGGCTATCTTTCTCTTTTCACCACTCTTCCATAAAGTCCGGCTTTGTGGTGTGTCCAAGCTATGGCTGTCTGGTGAAAACCTTCTTCCATCTAAGCTGTGCATTACCCTTGGCCTCTGGCTTGCTTCTCCGACTAATGACCTCATTTTCCAGTCACTGACTTTTGGTGGATGTCCTCCAGAAGGCAGAGTCACAGGTGTGCCATATTCTTTCCGGTTTTTAATAATTGATGTAATGGAGCACCACACCATGTCTTAAGTTTGGGATTTTTTTCTTTATAACCAAACCCTGACTGATACTTTTCCAGAAGTTTATCCTGGACTTGTTTTTTTATATCTCCTTGGTCTTCCTAATACTATTTGTGTAGGTATGATCTCTAACATATTTTTAATGACATCATATGACACTTTAATTGCACAGAGTTCTACTTCATTCAAATAATTATGTGACTACGTGGCAACTGGATGCACCAGAACTAATTTAGGGGTTTCACAGCAATGGGGGTGAATACTTATGCAACCACAATGTTTCTTTTTTTAAATTTGTAAATAATTTTGCAACCTATACTAGTTTACTGAATAATTTTCTGTAGGTGCTGCTTTGTTTCTGAAACTGTAGACTAACAAGCTGTAGAAAAACTAAGTAACACTGTAGCTTTATCATGTTTAAAAAAATAATCAAATCAGTCTTTTGCAGCAGCACAAACTCTGGATTCAGCAGAACTTTATTCATCTTCATAACGATATTATACTTCACTGGACATGACGGACATGGGTTCATCAACTCTGTAACCTTGGGTTGAGCTGCTGGTTCAGCCATGATTAATAACTCTCATTAGCCTTGTGACATGCTGAGCTGTGGAACCGAGTCATTATTTTGAAGTGTCCATGCTGGATCAGGGGTTTATAGCACACTCACCTCAACTCTTCCACATGCAATAACAGTTCTGTCAAGAGGACCCCGAATTATGTCTGAGGGAAGGCCAGAACAAAAATGAACATTTCAACTAGAGAAGTAAAATGTGCACACGTATTCGATATAGTCCCTTTACAAATGACTGGTCTAATGTTCTACATAGAAACTTCGAAATGTTTCCACATGGCCAATATTTTCACTGTTGACCTGCTGCTGCCCTCCAAACTGTTGAGCAAAGGAAACAAACAGTGTTTTCATTACTTTATAATTATCATTACTATTAAAAGTACAGTAGTTGCAAAGTGAAAAATTTGACTTATATGCTTTTGGTCCAAATTTTCAGTGGCTAAAATTTTGGTGCATCCATAATAAATATAGTTAACTGATTTTAAGTATATACACTTGTCTAATTCAAACATTCACTGATAGATTTTTTTCACATTAATGAACACAAAAATGGTCCATTTACCTTAAAAGAATGCGAGGGCACTGCACCAGAGCAATTGAGTTGAGAGGAGAATATCTGCTAAAACATTACTAATGTGAAATGCGGAAAGGGGGCGGGGCTTCCAAGCTGGTACGCTGACAGAGTTCAAGACACCTACGCAACTGTAAAACATACCGTTTTCACTAGGGGGAAAAAAAGAAGAGTACTTTTTTGTGTGATAAACAACATAAATATGGAGCTCCTACACAAAATGTGTGAACATTGGCAGGTCTGATGTTTAACATGCACAACAGTCTGGCTTATTTCATGACTTTATTCCCTGCAAAAAACAAACAAACTGATACTTCAGTCGTATAAAGTATTTATTTAATCAGAAGTGAGAAAGTGAAACTTGTAATGGATAAAAAGGTCACTGCAGCATTGCGAGGCATTTTAAAATAGACTATGTGGCAAAAGAAACCACAGCTGAATCTGAACTATGCATTTGTCTAAAACAAATTTTAGATTAAAAAAAAAAACAGGTGGGAACCGATGGTGTTCACGCAGTCTGTGCTGTTAAAGTTTGTTCTACACATCTGAAACAAATCTGTGAATATCTGATTCATTACATCCATATATGCTATATTGTATGACCTATAAATTCCATATCTGAACACGCCCCTGTCAGTCATTAAAATGCATAAAAGGCAAAGACTGATCTGTCTGGTATACAGTATAATTAGATATTTAAAATCATACAATATTACTGTGGACGTTTCAAAGCATCAGTGTCCACTTGGATAGAGGCTGCCTAAATAGGCAGCATTTTTTAAACAGCATTCTGTGCACCTGAGATGAAGTCAGCATCGGATGTGTCTTTTTTAATACTATTTTTAAAACACAATATCAAAATGACAACATCTTAAACTACCCCAGTGTGTTAGATAGTTGCCGTGGTAACAAAATTCAGTATTGGCACATGTCTGGTCTGTTGTGGTTGATGGGATAGTGCAGTTAAAATCCTTATATAATTATTTAAGTATATATAATTAATATAACCCCCATAGCTTGTGAATTTCTTTCTTTAGCTCCAGATATCCTGCAGGTATCGTTTCTCCTCTCGCAGTTTCGCTATGGTCTTCATAGAATCCAGCTTATCCACCTGAAGCTCCTTCCCTATGATCTCCATCAGAGTATCATTCACATCTTTTGCCATGTTCTTAGCATCTCTAAAAAAAATAAATAAATAAAAAATACCATCATACCAATACCAGGCATACCATCAACATACATACAGTCAACATATCAATGGCAAAACAATAACTTTCTGATCTGTTTTATTTCTCTTTTATTTGAGATTTTATAAGTTTCATACTGTATATTTTACTGTACTATATTATTCCATCTATTTAAATGTCTGCTATACAGGGTCCCATTATGGCTTTCCTGATTAATAAACAATAAACAAACTTCAATCTGGTTTTAACTTTTAAATCATGGCTTGCAATGTCACCATAATATGTTCCTAAGTAAGCATCAGTGCGAGTGATAGTTCTGTCCAACATGTTTTTCGAACTTTTATGAACTTTTTCCAAAAACAATACATGCAATGTTCTTTCAAATCTATCCAAAACAAGTAAGACATCTGGCCTTTTGTGACAGACTTCATCACTGGAGCACAAACACTCCCCAAACATCCTGACTACTTAGGCACTCTCTACCTTTATCTATTGTCACATATTGTTATTGTTTTTTATCCATTATCACATTAACAATATTGTGCATGTTGAATATTGTATTTATATTATTTTCACCCCAATGTATGCTCAATTCTGATTGGTCAGAAGGTGCTGATTAATTTTCTACAACAGCAGCTCTGACAGTAGTGCCACCTGCAGAGCAAATCACAGCTTTATATTAATGTGCTCATTCTATATGTTATCATTTCTATGACATGTATGGGACATGCATGGCTTGCAATCTACATAATATAAGACTAATAATAAACCACCTGTTGTTATTTAACAAAGAAAAATATTTAATCATTTGACGCTGATTAATGTTTTTATGTTTTTTACACTTAATTATGTAAAGAGTCTCTAGTGTCAGTGCTTTGTAACAGTCAGTAAATTTTCTGCCAATGGAAAGTCTTCAGGAGAGAGGACTTTCTGGTTTCTCAGTAACATGACAAACAAGTGGTGTTTTTTTTGTTTTGTTTTTTTGTCTTATTAACATCTGGGCTGGTGAGGCTGGTGAGGAAATGAATGATTATAGCTGTTATAACGTAAGTGAACTTGTTTCATGGACTTTCCACTACAATAAATGAATAAAAAGTATGAAGTGTCATTTGTTAATAAATTAAAAACTGCTATCACTGGCAATAAGAGGAATAACAGACTCTGGGACGTGCTGTTCATAGGAAAATAATCAACAGTAACTTAGCCTTATGGGGAGACTTCACACCATCCCGTGTTGATTATTTTCCTATAACAGCAAGCCCACAAGTGTTTTATTCCTTAAATAACACATGCCTATACTAGAACAACATGAAAACTAAACATGCCTAGTATTAATCATGGACTCACAAATCAATAAGAGTTTGACCGACTCACCCACAAACGTAGAGACGACCGTTTTCTTTAAGCAGAATGCGCGCGACGTGCTCGGCATGAAGGAGTAGGGCATGCTGGACATATTTGGGTTTGGGTTCGGAACCATTTCTGTCCATCTCAGCTCGAGAGAAACACACTTTCAAATGGCTCAGTGTCCCGTTCTCCACGAACCTCTCCAACTCCTCTCTACAGACAAAGTGTAGAAAGATGGCTTTGTATGACAAGAGAATGTGATCAGTATGCAGCAGTATGTTTATCGAATTAGGAAATATTGCATGAGCAAGAGTGCTGTTGTACTGAATATCATGCCAATATTCAGTATAACAGCATGATTACGAGTGCAATATTACTTTTATACAAGTTCTATTATATTCTAAGTTCTTTTATACAGTTCTATTAATAAGAAATTAATATCAAGTAACTGACATTTATTGACACAATAAAGAAAAAAAAAAGTTCATTTTTGCTCCGGCAACGGAAAGAGTTCCCAAAGAAGCCGCAGCTGGATAAAGCATTGCATGTTGCCATGACATGAGAAGTAGTAAATGTAGTAGTATTGGTTTCAGTGTAATGAACTGTGGCTAGAATTGGAATTTTAGGTAGTGAACACAGATAAGCAGAGCGATACAAACAGTGGAATATACCAGGTCAATTATACTAAATATCAGCACACTTGGAACGCCGCTGTCCAATCAAATTAGCGGACCAGAACTAACTGTTGTATAAATAAAACATGATCCACTGAGTAAAATCTTGTAGAAGTATTTGATGAAATATTAGCAGTTCTTGGTTTGGAACTTTTAACAGACTTTTAAAACAGACTATACATTATCACGTTGTGAGGAAGTAAACTAAAACTTCTTATATACTTTGAAAGGTTGTATGAAAGGTCAGGGTCTGGTGTGATTCTCTCTCAAACTTCAATTTTCAATTCAATTCACTACAAGTGTTTGGGTTGAGTATCCTTCAGATGATGCATTACATCAGACCCACCTCCAAGCACACACACACACACACACACACACACTCAGTGGATTGAAAAAAGAAGGTCAGGCTCCAGGTTTTATCTTTTTACAGTCAGTTGCTCTGTTTTTCTGTCAGCTGGCTGGTGCTCACCAGAACTCAGTGATCTGTCTTTTGCTGAAAATACTAATGCACATGAGCCACAGAAAAAAAGTTTTCCAAAGAGCACTGTGTTCAAAAAGCACACATTCTACTCTGCAATTTTAGTGCCTGCATAATTCCAAGTTACATATAATGTGCAGTAACACGGTTGATAACTATAACCAGTATCACTGCAAGCCACAACCCTACTACCTGCCTTTATAAAATGTGTGGGAAATCCCACTGGATAACACTGTGGCAATTCTGGAAACCCCTCAAAAAAGAAGAAAAATTTTGTTTTTGCCAAAATTGGGTCTTTCTGCCTGTAGCATACTTTAACGCTTTATCTTTAAGAAACCAGAAGTATATTTCATGAAAACAAGTCGAAATGCTTTTTAATTTACTTTGTAATCTTGCTGAGGTTGTCCTCCTGCAAAGGTCACATTGGGAAAGGATTTAACGAATGCAGCAGTAATTACAGTCAGTATACTAAAAGATGTCGAAAACCTTGCTAGTTGTGTGTAATTTCCTCACACTTTGATCAACTTGTTGTATAACTATGCGTCATAGCAAAACAGACATAAGCCTAATCAATTCAGTTTGTAATCAGATCCCGGCTTTTTAAAAAGATGCTCCTGTGTTGTAATTTTCTCCCTTTTCACTTTTGGCAGTAACCAGATTTTAAAGTGCTATAATTTTACTTCTAATTGAATTATAGCACTGTACAAAAGTCTTAGGCACCCTATTTGTTTAGTACAAATTTTGTTATAGATTTTTATTTTGCGACTTCTACATTATCGAGTCAGTACAAAAAACATTTTAAATGTTAAATCCAAACATTCGTTTCCTGCAGAGTTAAATGTTACAGAAAAATGTTCATATGTCAGTACAGAAAGCAGCATATTATGCAAGAGACACTTTTCAGACAAAAACAGAATGAAGGCTGCTGGGTTTTGCTACAAAACTAAGAAGCAAGTGTGAAAGTCAAAGTCTCCAGAACAACAGTGGCTGGTTCTGCAAGATGCTCAGTAACACGTACAGCTCATTTCCTCATTTCCTCATAAAAATCGTACCAGAGATGACTAATTTTCTTTTAAAGCAAAGGGTCATCACAGCAAATATTGACACTGTTTCTTTTATTACTGTTTACTGCTCATTATAGTACTTTTTAAATGTAGAAACTTTTAATTAGTATGATTATTTTTGAAGGCATCTTTACTCTACAGCATTTCTTAGCATGTGCCTAAGACTTTTACAAAGTACTGGATATTCAAAAAAGAAACATAATTGACTTCTATATCAAGTAAAAAATGTCAAAATTTCACCTTGTCAGTGGTTTTCCCAGGCTGCCACACAGATACAGTTCATGTCTATGTCTGTGATGTGTTTCTTCTTGTCCAATACTTTCCATATTGCACTGATTAAAATGAACCAACCAACCATCTACTTGACCCACTAACCAACCAGCCAAGAAACCAACCAACCAACTTACCAGCTAATAAAAAAAATAATAAATTAACTACCCCACCAACCAACGATTTATCCAAATAACTACCCAACCAATGACCTAACAATATCCTAACTAACCACCAAAACTAACCAAAAACATTTTGAAATTTGGAAGCAAAAACATGTGCCAAAAATGCTGCCTATTTAAGCAACCTCTGTCGAATGGACAGTAATATTCTGAATGGCCACTATAACAATGTTGTACATGTTGGATTTTGTGACTGTCTATATATGAGTGAATAATCAGCACATGTCTAATCTATAGAAAATAATTCTTAATCATGTCTGCTACCAACTATGGCATGGTCATGGTGGCAAAGCTGCACATGTCTCAATGGAAGCATGTCATGTGATAGGGGAGAACTAGCTAGCAGGTAGGACCAAATTAGGACAAAACTGGGATTAACGTCATTTTTTTCATTTTTTTAAAAAACAACGCAGTATCAGAACACAGGACTGTCTTGAGTTTTTGAGTATGGTTTTGTTTTGGGCTTAACTTGTAGTGTGTGCATTAGAATGATTAGATTTTATCAGGTCCAGATCCTCAGCTGATGTTAAATGCTAAGTGTTGAGAAGACCCACTTGAGCAAACAGCAACCCTGAAACTCTCCTCTCTTTATGTATTGTGAGCATATAAAACCCAAGGGAATGTATACAAGGTCAAGCTGACCCCTTTTACACCATAGCCATTGGGAATTACTGCAGGTTGCTTTTTTCTTTCTGTGAGCTGTAGGGAAAGAACTGCCTACTCTAATCTTAGATTAAAAGCATGTGTAGATATTACATTTTCAAATCACAGTAATTTATAAAGCATCTACTACAAGTGGCCATCAGAGGCTATCAGCTTTTCTTTTTTAATAACCAGCACACTGAGTAAAACACATTCACATCACACCAGTTAGAAGTTTAGATACAGAGCACTGTGCCATATATGTACCATGTATGAGCAGCGCTGTCCTCCCATGATACTTCTGTCTACCTTGGGAGCCTACTCATGAACAAAATGCATGTGTAAATATGATATTTTGTTTGTTGAATATTTGTCAAATGACTCTAGATGGGAGGGAGATTTCTTACTTAAACTAAACGAGTTCCTATTTTTGGTTATAACAACACTGTCAGTTTGAATCCTGGTCAGGGTTATGATGGCTCAAGAGCCTCAGGAACACTGGGCATAACACAGGAATACACGCATGATTGAGACACTAGTCCATCTCAAGGCACCATGCACACACATTCACACCTAGAAGCAATTTTCACCAATCCACCTCCAGACATCTTTTTGGGAGGTAGGAGGAAAACGGAGAACCTCACGCAGACAATGAGGGAACATGTGAAACTCCACACAGACAGAAACAGTTTGGCTGTTTGTCAATTTAAAAAAAAAAAAGAAAGAAAGAAAGAAATAGAGACAATTAACGTAATCCTCATGAAGTTCATTAATTCAGTACACGATACCATGTGAGTAAACATGAACAGATACAGAGTAAATGTATTCAGAGTAGTGTATAGTGTGTGTGTGTGTGTGTGTGTGTGTGTGTGTGTGTGGTGAATCACTAATGGGGATTGGGCTTTATTAATGCACATTAACTCAGAGTAACTCTAAAAGAACTCTGCTTCTTCATCACGCTGAGCAGAAGGAGGGAAAGCTATGGCACTCAACCACGACACACAGGCACTAGGCATGTGCCTATAACTGGTTCTTGAACCTTTTGATGCATTTGATGGCTACTATATTGTTAGCGTCACTATTACTTCAAAGTAGGCAGCATTTTTGGGAAGCAGGTGAATGCCTCTTCAATAGGCAGCATAACTACTTATTCCGGACAAACTGAAGCAGTATTTCATAGTGATAGGGCATCTCCTAGTGGAACATGATGTGGTTGGTATTTTATTGATTATTTTTCATGTATTTGTAAAGTTCTTGAAATAACTTCAGGGGTAATAAGTGCACCTAAAGAAATTTTTGTGTATTTATTAAATAAATTATATAGTCAAACAACAGGTGTTTCTGTGCTCTCGTAGATATTCAGGTTAGAAGTATCTAATTGTAATTCATGGTATTGTAGTTTAGGTTTCTGACAGAAAGTGAGCTCAGCTAGTGCTAGTTTATTCAATCATCTTCAGTAACTGCTTTATCCTGGTCACGCTCATGCTAAATCCAGCGCACAGTACAATCCCGGGAACAGTGGGTGTGAGACAGGAATACACCCAGGATGGGACGCCGGTCCATTGCACCGCATTCACACACTCATGCACACATATGGGCAATTTAGAGTCACCTACTGGCATGTTTTTTTGGGAGGAGGGACGAGACTAGAAACATTAAGAAGCTCAGGATTGAACCGGAGCTGTGAGGAGGCAACGCTACCTGCTGCGCTACCTTGCTGTGTGGCAAGAGCTAGTGAAAACTGTAACTTTCTCTTTCTTGGATGTTTGTGTCATTAATAATACAATCCCATGCCCCTTCTTGGAGAAAACAAACCTTTAATTTCAATTAAAATTTCCCTTAATTTTAGTGTCAAATGCAAGTCAGACACAATTAGTAGTACCATTTTAGCCATTTAAAAAAAAAAAAATAAAAAAAAAAAAAAAAAACCAATATTGCATTAAATGCAATCATTTTAAATGTAAAACGCTTGGCACATTTACTCACTTTATCAGTCTCTAGGATGAGTGGAACATTGCACATCATTTCACTGAGGTCACAACGGTCAGATACTAAGATTTGGTACTCTACAATGAGTTATTTTACTCATTTGGCACACTTTTATCCACAATGATTCAAATGTGTCAACATCCAATCCAAACACACTGGATAGCTGAGACTTAAAGGTCATTTTGTGACAGAAGCCAGGGCCTGTCCTTATCCTACTGATGAACTGATGTATAAACCATCCCAATCAAAGACAGAGAGAATCCCTTTAGTGCTCACTTACCATCCAAATTACTAAAAAAACCCTACAAAACCCTTTGAGATGGTAGTGCAACTAAAAGTGTTCCCAATAATCTCCAATAGATGAGACAAAAGCATCAAAGATATGCTTGCAGAAGTGAAATAAACAATTTGTCTAATAATAACTACACTACAGTAGTTATAGACATGTTAAATACAGCTTTACTAACAGAGTCCTAATAGCTTTACCTAAGAGCCCTAAAACCCTAATCCTACCAGATTCAGTGGCTGACTTAATAAATAAAAGCTTAATGGTCCCTAAAGGATCAGCGCTTGTCCGTCATCACTGTTTATACAAGAAGACATGTGATTGGTAATACATCAGGTAAACGAGATGAATGGCTGAAGGTTGTCGAGCTTCATACTATAAAATGAATGATCGCACAGTTCCAGTAACAAGACACTCTAGCAGCAGTACAATATCCATTAGCATTGCTAGTTGTTATAGCAGCAATGAAGTGAGGAAACTCAAGGAGAAAGAAATCATCTATTTGGTTGTAATAACTGGCGCCCCTCCATATTTCCTGACACATCTGTTAGTTCTGTGCCAGATGTCATGTTGCCTTATTCAAAACAAATCTGGCAAAATTCCATCTCAAACTATTTATCTGTTGACTTTGCTGTATGGTCTATATTGTTGTGTTTTTTGGAAGATAAACCCACTGTGGAATTCTGGTTTTTGTAGATAAATTGTAAAATTGAGATAAATTTATATTTTTAAGTTTAAAAATCATGAGAGATGCAAACTTCTGACCTCAACTACACCCACATGCAAACACCCACACAGAGACGTTATGCACACACACTAACACACAAAAGAAGTCGTCTCTGTCTTTAGTGTGTGTGTGTGGATATGTGTGTGGATGTTTGTGTGTGGATGTGTGTGAACATATGTTTGTGAGGATATGTGTGTAGTTGTGTATAACGCATATAAACTCTCTGTCTCTCTGTCCTTATAGTGTCTGTTTGTGTGTATATGTGTGTGAGTGCGTGTGTGTATAAAAAAAGCACACACCTGAAGATGAAGTCTCTGTCTTGATGTCTGCAGCCGAAGAAGAGCCAAGTCTCACCAAAAGCACTGTCCTGATTTCTCGCTCGCTCCTTTTGCCTGTTAAAGCAACATCACATCAGCACTAATAATAAATGTTTGCTAAAAAAATAAATAAATAAAATAAAAAATAAAAAACCTTATGGGGTTTTCACTAACTTTTACACCACCATCTGCAGTGCACACGGTCATTAACATAAGTTAATGTGATTAAAGCACAATGTAAGATTTAGATTGCAATTTTATAGTTAAGCATATGCAGATATATTTTTATACCACATATTTTCAGGCTTTCCTGGAAGTCTCGCCTTTTGAACTGAACTATGGGACTGCTTTCTCGGACAGAGACAAAACCCATTTATCCAAAATTGGGACCCTTAGAAAAAATTGTACTGCCTCCTAAATAGGACTGACTTCATGCCAGGAGTATGAAAGCTGTCCAAAAACGTTACCTTCCTGCTCATACTCCTCTGATGAAACATTCTGAAGTGTTATTGAGCGTGTTAAATACTGTGATACTGAATTAAATTGTAATATAATAAGCATCCCATACTGCCTTTCACTTACTGTCTTCCATGCGTACTCCACCTGGCATACGGTGTTTTATTTCACTCCTATCGCTCTACAATTTAAGGGTATTTAACTGCTGAACAGAACTGGAATTGAAGTAAGACCAGAAGGCATCTTAAAGAATGATTCCTCCAGAAGGTCTGGCTCCCTTCCCAGAATGCCTTTCACTGAGGTGGCACAAAAGCAGCAGGCACTCTGTGCTCACACACCTGCTTGTGCCTGATGGCTTTGAGTAGATAAGAGTGCCAGCATTGGGTCAGGCCATCCAAACACAACACACAACACACCATGGACTGATTTTGTGGTACTAAAGACAGACTGATGTTAATGATTTTCTGTTAAGCATGTGTGTCAAATTGTGCACTATTGACAGTACAGGGTGTCCCAAAAGTCTCCATACATAGGGGACTATGTACGCCAGCACCATGTCAGTTGTGCCTTCATCAGTGGATGTTCGTATACATCCACTTCTCGGTTGGTCCGCAACACTTCCAGTCTTTTTGAATTTGTTAATAAGTTTGGCAACAGTGTTGTGCGTGATGCGCTTGTCATGTTTCCTATTAAATCCCATCGCAACCGTGTGACGGCTTCCTGACTGAGCCATGAGAAAGATTTCAATACGTTCTTCTTTTGTCAAAGGTTTTCTGAAAAAAATATGCACATAATATGAACTAAGTATGAAAAATTTTGGAAAACATTTTGCTAAAAAGTGTTATTTTCCCCCATGTATGGAGACTTTTGGGACACCCTGTATACTGTGTATTTGACTGTCTAGTTCCTGGATGTTTGTCAAATCAAGGTACTAGACAGAAATAACAGATCACCATGTGGTAGACCGTGTTACTAAGCCACGCAATTTAAACCTTAAATGTTTTACTCCAATTTGTGTCTGCGACATAGCTGCATTTTTGCTCAACGTGCCAGCCTTTTTCTTTTACAGAGCTAGTTGTGATTGCCAAGTATAAAAACGTGCCTGCCATTTCACACTTAATTTCTTGATGGTTTAAGCACACATTCCTGGTATTAATAATCTCAGTGATTTCACATACTCTGCTCATATATAAAAGTCTATAATATAAGACAACCTTAATTCTTAATATTGCCCAGAACACTATTTCCTAGTTAAGGGGAAATACACAAGAAAGCATTTTTCACTGGCTGAGCTGAGACTGATCCCTTAGATGAGATATACTGCTTCAGGAGTTTAGCAAGATAATATAATGCAACCTTGTATTAGTCATCTTAAAAGGCAGTGGAAGACAGTGTAGCTTGAATTCCCTATCACTGAATAATTTCGGGGACCTGTGACCACCCCGTCTATCCCCAGCCAAAAGCTAAAACTAATGTAAGAACTATAATATTTCTTCTGTAAGAAATGATTTGGCATGTCATATGCAAATGGTTGTTAGGAACAGAAAAACAAAAACAAAGACAATATAATTTCTGGTGACACATAGAAAAAAAAGCAGTTTCTTTGCACTATACCTCCTGTTCTCTTTGCAGAACAGACATTTTTTTTTTTTTTGCTACTTGCATCTCCCCAAACAATACTTGCGCCACAATTTTCTCTTAAAGTCTAAGTTAGATGATATGAAAGCATAAAGTAGATTCTCAGCATCATGTAGGGTTAGCAAATTTCTTATTTTGACAACATGAGCAAATATTTTAGGTACAACAGATGAATGTGATAAGGTAATTAGAGTTCACACATTAGTCATACTGAACCACCATTTTAATTACATTAAGCTTCTGTCCACAATGTTTTTCAGTCCTTCATAAAACTCTTGTCTCGAGGACAGAATTATGAGACTGTCTCCTTCAAACCAAAATAACGATGACCTCCAGTTGCCTTGCAAACAGTGACAAAATATGAATGTGTCCAAAGAAATTACAGATAGATTGTCTAATTGATTACCAGTCAATGTCTGTTGCATGCCTCACAGCAATACTAATGCAGGTTGAATTAAACACATTGTTATGATCCAAGCGTCAGCTGCCTGCACAGACGGCTCAGTCTAATTACAATTAGAAAAGTAATGAACCAAATCAGAACAGGACTGACTGATGGGGGGGAAAAAACAGGATTGCTCCTCAAGTAAAAGCAATCTGTGCTGCTTCATTTCATATGCAGCCTTTAGTGACCCATTATATCCAGGTCTAAGTACCAGAGGATTGCTGAGCTGAGCTAGCATACTAGCATACTTACAGTAGGGGCCAAAAGTCTAAGTCAACTACCGTCACTATTATTTCACCATTGAACACAAATAAGATTCCATTATTGTTCACTATTATAAGTATAAAATAGTGTGTCCTTAGTTGATAACAGCAGAGATGATAATGCATAACAGATAGATAGATAGATAGATAGATAGATAGATAGATAGATAGATAGATAGATAGATTCTTTATTGCCATTGCAGAGGGCACACCGAAATTGATATAAAGGGATATAAATATTAACATAAATGATCAGATCTGTTCAGTTAAGATAGAAAAGCAGCTAAGATATTGCACTTAAGATATTGCACTTAACATATTGCACATTTGAACAGTGTGATCCGGTAAGATTTATACATTTTAAATATAACAATAGAAATTAAAATAAAACTAAGGTATTGCACATTACAATATTGCACATAGACAACAGTACTGATTCATTCATCAGTAATCGTTTTATCTGGTCAGGATCTCAGTGGATCCGGAGTCTAGCCTGGGAACACTGGGTTGAGGCAGGAATACACCTCGTATGGGACCACTGCAGGGCACCATGCACACATACATCCACATGCTCACTCACGCTTAGAGGCAACTTATTCAATAGCATAGTCAATCCACCTACTGGCATGCTTTTGGGAGGTAGGAGGAAACCAGACAACCTAAAGGAAACCAATATGGACATTCAGAGAACATGTGAAACTCCATAATAACAGTTACTCATGTTAGCTAATCTTAGCTAATATTAGCCTCAATGTTCCAGTGCAAAATAAAGAAGAGACCAAACATATTTGGGTTGTCTGACAACAGTTGGAGAATCAGCAAAGAAAACTGCCATCAAACTGAAAATCAAACATTGAAGCAACAGCAATTATTTTGTTCTTAACACTCACTAATCTGGGGCTCCTAATTCATTACATGTGGCCTTCAATAACCCAGCTTTAATGTGGATTTATGCTGCCCACTGGGATGCATACCAATATGAAAAACCTGAATACTGTTTTGACAAAAAACAATGCACACCAAACCAGTTTCATCCTGAATACAAATCAACAGAGGAGATGGATACCGTGCACCTCTTAGAAAGATAATCAGACAAACGACACCACTGGAGGTCACGACTGGGATGAGAGCCATCACAACTACGCATTACTTTTTCCTGAGCATCATGATGTGTTATCATCCTCCCTCTTTACCTCTGTAGAGGGGTTATGTGCCCTGCATGCTAACACTCTTCTAGCGCCTAGGAGATTGGAACACTTTGACATTTCAACCTTATTTTTACAGGTATAGGCTGATGAACACAGCTATAACGGCTGTCACATGATTCGTCTGACTTGAAAGCAAATGTAGTTTCACCCTAATCAGTCCATGTTGTTTCCTACACTGAAACATCAGCATTATGTAGCACAGAATGAGTCGTTTTGAGTAATGGATTTTATTTAATACATGCTTGATTCAACATTCTGTCACAAACTCTATGGACGTGTCCTATACCAATCCCTGTTCACTATATAGAGCATGTAAACACCATCACAGCTATGTCCCAAACTACACAAACTATTTCTTATAAATGCCAAATAAACACCATCACAAGAGACTGACTATCATCCAGAGAACAGAATGGACATTTCAGGAATGGATTTGGCTCACTGCATGATTTGTTAATAATCTAATCACATAAACACTATGAATGAATTCCAAATCGCTCCCTATTCACTATCAGGGGTGGACAAATTCATAAACTAGCCCACCAGGCAAGAAAAAGCTCCAGTGTACTGCCCAGTCCCATGTTTTGGTTATCCAGAAATCTAATTAACAAGACTAAAAAGCAGTAGCTAATATAATATCATAATGTATGGCCACCTAGACAGCCAGTTAAGTGCATTAGTACAAATTAAGGGAAATTAATAAGTATATAAATTCCTGGTAAGGGAACGACTGTGTCATCATAATCCTCATCTTCTCCTGGTAAAGTTTTTGATTTAGCACATTGTGTTTGCAAGCTCAACGAAAAGTCACCAAACTGTTGGCAAACATTTCAGCTCTGGTGTTCTCCCCACACACTACAAGATAAAAATGAATAAATAATTAATAAACTAATAGTACTGATGAGTTCTGCTTCAAGTGTCTTTCCATCATCAGTGCACCATGGACACGTCTCAAACTGCACACCCTATTTACTATGTAGGTCACAAAAACACCACAACAATCATCTTCCCATCATCAGTACACTGTGGACATGTCCCAAACTACACACTCTATTTAATATGCAGGCCATAAAAACAACATTGCGATGGTCTTCCCATCATCAGTCTACGATTCATGTGTCCCAAACTATACACCCTATTTTCTATACAAGTCACATACACACCACCACAAACAGCTCTTCTCATCAGTCTGCTGTGGACATGTCCTAAATCACAAACCCTATTTACAATAAAGGTCACAAAAGCACTACTGCAAGTGTCTTCCCATTTTCAGTCTACAGTGCATGTGTCCCGAACTACATACTCTATTTATTATAAAGGCAACATAAACACCATTACAAGCATCTTCCCATTATGAGTCAGGTATGGATACATCCTAAACTACATATTCTATTTACTATAAATTTCACATAAGCACCACAACAATCATCTTTCCATAATCAGTCCTCTGTGGATGTGTCCCAAACAAGACAAACTATTCACTATTTTGGTCACATTTTAAATGCCTAATCATCACCACTCCACTGCAGGAGTGTCCCAATCCAGACACATTAACCGTTTAGGCAATGTGACATCTTCAGATGTCACAGTGGCACACTGAATTGTGGGTATTTTGCATAGATAGTCTGGATACTACATGCTGTGTTGCATTACGGGGTTTCATGAGTAATTGGATATTTAGGTCAGCCCTTTGCTTTTGTTTCTTGGTTCTAGCTCTGAATCATGTGTCGTTTAACACGGCTTCTCACTGATAAGCCACATAGATTTTGTTGTGTGCTGACCTTTTCATTGTCTTTCTTTCTTCGCGCTCTCTCATCCTGAGCTGCACAATGTGACTCCAATGCCATGCTACCATTCATCGATTCATGGCCAGGATGATCGAAGTGTTCCATGCTGTTTTACTGCTAAAGAGAGAGCTTTGGGCTTCCTTTTGTCCTGCTGACTTAATAGTATCTTTTATACACAACAAGCATCAAAGGTGCCTGTGATTGGGACAAACCTGAAGCTAATAACCTTTAAACAAGGCAGAATTCACAGTTTGGAGAGATAATTCAGTGGTGCATGGGGATGGATGGACAGCAGGCGCCTGGCTAAATCATCTTTCCTGGTTCCTGGTTATGGAGGATGTTTATAAATGAGAGCTCTAGCACAGTGAGGTGGAACGGTGAGGTGAAATGGTGCTTAGTTGGTTACAACTGTGACAACAACTCAGCTTTGTATTGCAGTGTCATAACTGTGAAAGCAATTTGAAAAATCATATATAACCTCTAAACAGCTCAGCTGTTTAGAGATGAACACTGTTCATCCAAAAGATACTGCCTCAATTGGTGTTTTGATGATGGTGGTGGAGATTGGTGTCTAACACACTGCTCCAAAATCTCCCATAAATATTCAGCTTGGTTGAGATCTGGTGACTGGGAAGCCCAGAGCATATGATTTACATCATTTTCATCCTCATCAAATTATTCTTTGAGCCTGGAAGAAACCATTCCCATCAAGATATCATGACAGGATAAAGGTGATCAATCAGAACCTATTTGCGGTGACTGTTCCCTATACCCTCTAAGGCACGTGTGTCAAACATAAGGCCCGTGAGCCAAATCTGGCCAACTGCCTTGTTTCATTTGGCCTGCATGAACTTGAAAAAAATAACACTGAAATAATGCTGGCCCGCAGTACACTACTGCTCAACATTTTCACACTGTGCAGAATTCATAGCACATGCATAGCAACTGGCACTGTACACTGCACGCAAGCTCACATTACATTAACTAAAACTGACAAGTAACAGCCTTTTTCCCCTATCTGAAGTATATTAACCGTAATCCGCTGTATATACGTGCACTCGGTTTCTACCACAGCTGACTTGACCACAGTCTGAAAAATGGATTAAAATCAATGCATGTGTGCTGCTCTTGACGTAAGTCACATTCACATCTAAAATCGATTCAGACGCACGGATGTTATGCTTGTAGTGGCATAACCAGAAATTAATTTCAGTGGGATGAGGAAATATACAAAATAAATTTATGATAGGGTTTTCTCATCTGTACAATTAAACTGCTAAGTGTGATGCATTTCAGGTGGATGTCAGACAGCAGTAGGAGCGTTGATGACACTAATTTATTATTTAATTTTTTTAAGGCACATTCTAACAGTCCTTCCATTTTAATAACATAAAACACCTTCAGTTCCACTGAAAATTATTACATAACGTTAATAATAAGGGAAAATTACACCTTATATTATAAATCCTGATCTACCTTTCTTCTGCAGTAAACTCCAGCAGGCTACTTCATCGGCTCTTCACCTCCATATCTGTTCTTACAGTGCAACTATCTGGCTAGTAGCTAGTAACAGAAAGAGGAAAAAGAGCTACTGATTTGATTAAAACTTTGTTTTACAGTGTGAATATATTAATATAGTAATTATTGTGATACTTCGAAATTTTTTATTAATATCGTATGGATACAAACTGTGTATGATGTCAGGCAAAAGTTCTATAGCACCTGGAGTTTATGTCTTATTAAAGTTTAATCACTATTATTAACTTAAACCAAATAAAATGATACTGAACAGCAATTAATTAAGGAAAGCTAAATCTTTGTGGAACTTATTAACTGACTGCGCTCATCCTAATGGGACCCTCAATGTGTTCTTTATTAAAGGCAGGTGCACTTGGAGAGTAAAGCCATTAACCCAACAGATAAGTGACTTTTAGACTGTGCTAGTATTAACTGTAAAACAAAGATATTGTGTGCTAGATGTATTAATTAGAGTGATAATGATTTTGGACCGTTCTGTCTAGATTGTAAAATAAAATGAACACGTTTCAATTCATTAATAATTTCTGAATTGACTTAGAACTATTCCCTGGGTAGGGAACTTTAGAGTATTTAAAAATGAGGTAGTACTTTTCCTCCAGTCATGCATATGGATTATTTGTTTGAAGTTTTCTATGTTTTAGTAGCTGCTAGGGGTTGCACAACTACTAAGTTTTACTAGCTGACCAGTAATACAAAAAAGCATCAGACTATTCCATAGTTAAAGCAAAACGTGATTTAGGACATTACTGCAGTTAAATGCCAATTAATAACAGCAAAGTATTCATCAAACTCTACTTCAGTTTACAGTCACTCACAGGCTATGTTATACACTGACTGAGAAATCTGTGAAATAAATATGCAATGTCTGTGTATCACATTACACTACTATTTACACATAACACCGCAGCACTCGTTAAAAAGGCGCTTATGTGGATGATGTAGCAGCTCAGCTTAAATCACTGACTCTGAAACTGAGAGCGCGCTGCATGGAAGCTCATATCCGTCAACAAAGTCCTCCTTATAGCACAATGACCAGCCTTCCTTGGATTGGGGATGCTATATCTACAGCAGCAAGAGAGGTTTAATAACCCGGCAAGTTAAACTGCCCTGTACAAATCCAGCTACAGTAGTATCTGAAAATGAGTCTGGATAATAGGCCTCTATGAGCTGGCATGCGCTGCTGATCTGATTCGAAACTAACTGTGTGGGAGTGGATAGTGAAGTACAACCAGCGGCATGGAATGCGCTCTTTCACACAGCACTGGTCATGACAGAATTCACTATGCCTCAGTGCAAGGATTTTATTTCAGTTTTATTTAGCTTTAAATGACAGAAATAACCTATGGGAAATATGAGATATGGGAATATGGGAAATAACAGAAATAACTTACGGCAGCAGATGCAAGTGGGATTTAAAAAAATATATATATATTTTGCACACATCTACACTTCATACAAAGTGATATCTAACATTCTATTAAAGCAAAGGTTTTAAAAAGTGTAGCTTTACTTACTGTGCAGCTGACTGTACAACTGGTTTCATATAGTCTGAAATATTTCAGACTAACAAAGTACATTTGCTTTCCTTACCATCTATCCCAACTAGGCGACATCTCCAGAGCAGTGACTAATGAATGTATTAGTCAACAAGTCTATAAAACCTCTAGTAGCTGTGTTCTTGTTCGATGAAATATTTTAATTTAAAAAAAAAAATACATAGATAGATTATTTTGAAAGTTTAAGTTCTGAGGTCTACGCCAGTTGAAAAATATTATTTACTGCAAAACCAGAATTAAAAACATCTCTGTGTAGGTTTTTATGTTTTTATGTTAATCATGTAATGATAAATATTAACAGTGTTTGTACTGCTTTTCTGAACTGAAATTTTAAGGTGAAAGTTTTCTAGCATGTACTGTTTCCTATCAGCAGTGGATAAGTCAGCCTTCCAGGGAAGTTCAAGAGATTTATCAGCATGGTATCCTGCCCAGACTTTTCAGCCAGTTCCTTTGCAGGTGGCTGGGCCTACCAAAGAGCCTACACAGAATTGCCCTTCATGGGCACACCAACAAGCTGCAGCTTCCTTTCAACGGCCTGACAGAGGAATTTAATGTCACCAGAGCCAGAGAGGTGCTATTTTATAGAGACTCAACCGACACCAGAGTCTCCTCTGCAGGCATCACAGTTAGAACTGGGAACATGTGGCTGGCACAGGAGGCAGTCGAACAGGCAGGAGTGAGGCTGAGACGCAGCATCCTGGTAGGCCCTGTGGCAGCCAGATGAGTTGGGCTTGATAGGTACACAAGACCTCGACAAAGCCCAGGGAAGAGAGATACCTCAGCTGGTCCAGGGAGAGATCCATGGGAGAGGAACACTGCAGTAGGACAGTGGCTATGTGCAAGCAGGGAGCCTGAACTAATTGGGACCATGCAACTGCCTGTAAGATCACCTGGGCAGAGCTTTGGAAGTCAGAACCAGCTAGACACAAGTTTCTGACCCAGTCAGTGTATGATGTCCTCCCAAGCCCATCCAACCTGCACTGTCTGGGTCTAGCCAACACCGTGGCATGCCCACTGTGCCTGAGAAGAGGGTCCTTGGAGCACATCCTGAGCCCCTCTCTCAAAAGCCTTGGGAGAGGGGAGGTACAGGTGGCACCATGACCAGGTGCCGAAGGCAGTAGCTGACACCATCTGCACCGGAATCCAACAGAGCAAACATCAGCTCTCAACAAGGCACAACATCACCTATGTCAGGGCGGGAGAAAAAAAAACTCAGGCAGAGCTCAGGACCTCAACTGGGCTGCTAGCCTCCACTCGTTACTGGCAGCTGAAGGTTGACCTAGGGAAGCAGCTGAAGTTTCCAGAACACACTGCAAGGATGACACTTGGGCCAGATTTGGTCTTAACATCTGACTGTTCTAAGCAAGTGGTTCTGTTGAAACTCACTGACCCCTAGGAAGACCAGACAGGGGAGGCCCACAAGCTTAAGCCAGGGGAGGCCAAATATCTTGAACTGGTAGAGGAATGTAAAAGGCATGGGTGGAAGACCCACTGTGAGGGGCGCTGCAGGGGCTTTGCATGGCAGTCTCTACATCGAACACTCAGTCGCCTTGGCATTAGAGGGCTGCAGGAAAGAAGAGCCACCAAAGACATCATCAAAGCTGTAGAAAAAGCATTGAGGTGGCTGTGGATCAAGAAGGGTGGCCCATGGTGTAGCGCCACTACACTAATCACCCCCAGCTGCGTCACCTGGGTGAAGGTCTGATGATCTAAGATCTGAAACACCCTATGACCCTGGGTTCATCACTGATGAGATGCACCATCTGGTGTTTCAAGAAACTAGATTCCAGTGTATTTATGGATATACATTATTATTATTATTATTATTATTATTATTATGCATCACAAGATTTGTGAACAAATACACGCTATCTGCTACATATCAGAAGCCACCATAGCCTTGATGCTTTATGTCGTGTGTGTTCCACATACATCACCAATCCCCACTCATCAGCTTTTATGTTGTTTTCCACAGAGGTGATATCAACAACAATCACACACACCTTTTCCTATTATCTCTCTCTCTCACACACACACACACACACAGACACACAGACACACAGACACACAGACACACACAAACACACACAAAGTGCTTATTTTTAAACCCACAAAGGCGGTGACAGATTTCTGACAGGTAACACAGTGTGTGTGGTTAGAGATTTGCTCTGTTGATCAGCAGTGCGTTACATTTGCTTCATCCAGATGACATGGGCAGCTCAGTTTATATAAAATCATAGAGTCATGACACATAAATCGTCCTTGCAGAGGATATGCAGCTGTCATGAACACATTTTCCTTTCAGACTCCAGTCTCTAAGGTCGCTTTTACCTAGCTTGCTTGCTGCAACATGCACCAGACTTTTCTTTTTTCACATTAGCTACTATTAAGTGAGACAAACAATCCATTAAAAGTCTGACAGACGGTTTAATCCCACCTTTAAAATCCACTATGTTACTGGGCAATAAAAAACAATAACCAAGTCCACTAGCAAGCCAATGTTAGTCTAATTATTTTATTAGGTAGTTAAAACCACTGTTTTACTCTAAGGGTTATGCCATAGCTAATAATTAGTTGTATGATAAACTGTGATATTTTTAAGGATCTTCAATAATAATCCTTAAAGATTCTTATTTTTAAGGATTTTCAATAATAAGTATGATAACAAGATTGAATATCATTGATAGCCTTATATTTCATTCAGAGGACACTGCCCAGATTAGTCCCATTTAGCAGAACAGCCATCATAAAAAGTTTCTTTTTTTCTCTCTTCTAAAGTTTCAGCTTTGATTTGTTTCTCAGTGAAGACATCTGTATATTCCTGTTCACCAGTTGAATGTACCAGAAAACTTTGATAATCATGGCAGACAGAACTGTCACTCCAAATGAGTAATGATGTTTTGGTGTAATACCATAAACTGTGATAAGACACAATTATTGTGATGAAAATTTTATGCATTTAATACCAGCACACATCTACCCTGGCCCTCTTTTCTCCCATTTTACTCTTTCTGTCATTGTAGAGGCAGACATGTCTGACTAAAATGATTAAATGTTCCAAGAAGGCATTTACCAAAGTGCAAACTCGCTTTGCTGATGTTCTGATTAATATTTGCCAATCTACTTCCACTAGTGAACATTTGGAAATGATGTTTTCCCTCATGCTCTCTCAGGAGTGACACAGAGACTCATGAATATTAATTTATTCATTTCTCTTCAGTAACTGCTCTATCCTGTTCACGGTCACCGTGGATCCCGAGCCTATCCCAGGGACCCCTGGGCATAAGGTGAGAATACACCCTGGATAGGCGTATTCAGAGGGCACCACAAGCACACACACGCACACATAGTATCTCGCAAGCAGGAAAACCAGCCTGAGAGCACCGGCCAAAAGATTACTAATGTAAGATGGGGAAAGGATAGTGCTTCCACGGTGTCAGATATAATCAGAGAATTCAAAACGCCTACACAACTGTCACTTATTCGAGTGGCTTATCTGCCAGTAATTTGCTCATTTGTTAGGGTTTTATAGTAGCCGTCGTCATAATAGTTAGCTCACTGGTTAGGGTTTTTTAGAATACACAAGCTAATACAAGCCAAAGACTCTAACTCCATATAAAACCATTCAATGGAATTGTCTTTGCAAATGTTCATTGTCCGAGTTCCTATAATGGAAATGGAGCTTTGAGAGAGTTGTACCTTTGCTGAAGGAAGCCTATGAAGGGTGCAACACCTGACCCTGGTCCTACCATCACCATGGGAACTGTGGGGTCAGAGGGCAAGTGGAAGCTGTTATTGAGACGAGGACAAATGTGGACCTGAGAGAAGAAAATATATTAATGATTGTGAGTTTTCCTTTATTTCAAATGACTGCACACTGCAACACAAGACATAATTGAATTATAATTAACTTTGATATTTCTCCACTATCTACATGGATCAGGTGCTTGTTCCTAAGGTACTCTGCACTAAAAACTTGATAATAGTTTGATAATAGATGCTGATTATTTTCCTATAAAAGCATGTCCCAAAGTGTTTTATTCCACTTACACCATAGGAATTTGACTAAAAGTTTTTTAGTCAATAAAGAATGCCAACACTTACTTTTATCCATTGATTGTTACATGTAATGTTGTCATTCCTTCACTCTTTTTTTTTTTTCAGTTGAGGTTAATAAGACAGAAATTGCAGCTCGCCATGTTCCAAGAACCCAGAAAGTGCAAAACCCTGTCCTGATAAGTCTCCGACTGTTCTAAAACGCTGACACTGGAGATTCCTTCTAAAAATGTTAAATAACCCCCCAATGTCTCCTCATAGAAAACTTCACCATACACACCATGATTTTTAAATCAGTTTATATCAGCCTTCCGCCACACAAGTCCCTAGGAATTATTTGTTACTATAGAAACAATGACATACTTGAACATGCGCATAATATGTTAGGTATATTAGGTGACTAAAAAGTGGCCAGCTAGCAAAGTTAGGTAGATGGTTGAAGTGATGTCAATCAATCACGTTTACTATTGGTTGATCAGATTTAACTCAGATTTAAGACTCAACCCAGGGACGTCTGTCGCTCAGCAGAATCACTACATGCACAGTGTTATGTAGATACTGTGATGTCCTAAAATCCTTGATATTAGATTATACAATTATCCTATTTTGAATTTAGCACATCATCCCACTGGAATTTTGCTCTCCCATTCAAGGATTAATCACAGCCTCATGCACTAAGGAGGTGTGCCAGTGAACTAACCTTGGGCAAGGCTTTATCATTTACACTCTCTCGTGAAGCCTGTTTTGTCCCATATGGCTCAATGATGGTAGACACGCGATCCGCTAGCCATCCTGTACACAATCCAGTCCTCTCTGGATGCTCAGCACATGCCGGAAACCCCACAACGCTGAACACAATATGGAACTTTCCAGGGTGGCGTAGACTCGAGCTGCACAATAACACACAAGGTTATAAGGACAGAACCGTTAGACCTCTTGTACACTGTACATCATTATCTTTCAGTCTACTTGTGTGGAATCCTGCTGACCAGACATTAATATTTCAGTGGCCTAATGTTGCTGCTGGACAGGAAAAAAACCCATAGCAGCATCATTACACTCCATCATAAGCATTAGTGTAGACGTGGAGCCTCACGGAAAACAAATGAGCACATCAGGCACTTCAAAATGCAGCATCCTCACCCTCCATTGATAAGAATGAATGGGTTCAGTGCCGGAGTACAGCCCAAAGAATTACTGTACCTTTGAGAATGATTCACACAGCCTTAAATAATAACGTCAAACATATATAATATGAGCCTATATTAATAGAACATTTTGGCCACAAATAAAATGTATACAACATTCTTCTTCCTCCAAATGTAGTCAATCAGCCAAGAAATGTTTGGTGTCTACAGGCATGTAGCTATCAAGTAAGAGAAGCTTATAGCTACCAGTTTAGCACTGTGCAATCTGCAGGCCTAAAATCACACACTTGCCTTAAACTGCTTTGTCGAGTTGTTTGGTATGTCAAACTTTTGCTTATGTCATTTCCGACACTATATCATGCCACTCTTATCTATAAAAATAGACAATAATACAACACAGATATACAAACTGTAGCACCGAACATCTTAAAATTGGAAAATGGAAACCTTCCCAGCGCATAGTCTGGCGGTACTCCGTGCAAGATTTGGGTATGAGACCAAAATTGTGTTTTATTACCTACAACATACTTTGACACCTGAAAATTCAGAAACCATTAATATATTTCATGAAAATGACATGGAAGTGTTTTCATTTACCTTTTTAATCTTGCCTAGAGTATCTTTCTGCATACATCACTTTGAGTAAGGAACCAGTTATAAAACTGCCTAAAGATGTCTAAAACCTTGGTAGCTATGTGTCATTTCCTCACACAATAAGAGTTCAGCTTATAATCAGCTACACAAAATGTACACGATACTCTTGCACCAGCAATTTTCTCTTTTTTCACTTTTGGGAGTAATCCAACTTTAAAAACGTTATAACTTTACATGTGATTGAGATACATGAAAAAGAGAAATGTATTTCAGGAAAATCTGTAGTTTTTTAAAACTGTACAGTATATATTAGAAAATGTCTAGATTTCACTAGGTGAAGTATTTTCCCTGGTCAGCACACACACATTTCCACAATGATTTGTATATTTAAATTTTTTTTTGTACCTTAAGACAACAAACAATATTGGCTGATCAACTACAATTAAAGTAAGTGGTTGTAGGACACTGTGTACAATCCATTTTTGGCCAAACAGATCCTTTAAATTCATACATTTTGATATTTGTCCATCTTTTACTGAAGATGAATAAATATGGAGTTAGAATAATGCCATTAGAAATTTTAATCTAAATGCAAAAATCTGAATTTGAATGTGCAGCCAAAAGCAGTCGAACACAGGAATAAGGACTTTACTTTCTCTGAGAAGGCCACATGATCTTACAAATTTGCCCTAATAAAGAACCCTTTATTATTCCACACTTTAAATAGGACAGACTTCATCTCAGATGTTTACATGCTGCCCAAATATTCCGCCTGCTTAGGCAGCTTTGCCCCAAATGGAGCACAAAGCTGTGAATACCGCGGCTTCTTACCTCGCGGCTGAGTATGCTCTTGGCTGCAGCTTCGGTAAATGTTCTGTAATAAACCAAAGGACATGAGGTTACAGACGCTGACATATAAAGATGGCATTAATGGCATTTCACATTATTGTAGTCATCGTATTCAGGACAGCGCCTTTAAAATTGCTTCTAACACACAATTCTGCTTTAAAGCTCTGAGCCAAGCCTTGTACCTTGCAGTGATACCACACTGCTGACTATAAAGTGATCAAAAATGCTTCTTCTTGGAGCTTTTGCACTTGTGACTCACATTCTGTATAGTCTCTCATGGATACCCTAAAAAAAGTTTTGTATACCCCAAAAACAATTATATGCCCGAGTTTCACCCTTGCTTCAGTGGATACTTTCACCTGGATACTGTAGACTTGTACCTAAGACCTACTGCTGTAATCATAAACACTGTCCTGTGCTCATCCCAGGACTCACTCACAATATGCGCATACTGAACATCCTTTCTCCATACTTAGTATTGTTTGAATTTATAAGATACAGTTGTAGAACATGATGTGTAATCCAACTATCTGGAGTCACCCAGAAGAAGATGGTTTCCCTATGAGTCTGGTTCTTCTCAGGTTTTCTTCCTCATGTCATCACAAGCCTCTGGCTTGCTCATTAGGGAACTGAATCTACATCCAGATTTCTGTATTTCAGTAAATACCTTCTGTATATCTATCGTTAAAAAGCACTATACAAATGAAATTGAAGTGAAATGAAACTGTGCTCCAAGCTAGCCTTTGCTACTGTTTTAGCTTTTTAAAATCTTTTCAAATATTTTTATAGATAACTATGTCATTCAGTTTCAGAAACCACATTATCAAGTTTGTTTTAGGTATTAAAAAAAAAATCAACAAAGTATGTGATGATTTAGATGTGCAATTTGGACAGCTGTGGCTGTAAACTTTGTGTACTTGTTAGCTACACCAGCCTTGTAGCTCCAGTACAAATTCAGAAATTTAAAAAAAAAAAAAAAAAAAAAAAAAAAAAAAACGTCTGTCTGGCAAAGGCAAATCAATTTTGGATTTAAGGATTAAATATTTCAAGCAGCTGGTACATATCTGGTCTGCTCAGCTCTGGACTGTGAGTTGAGCCTAATAAAAATAACATGGTTAGTCCTTATGGCAGCAAGATCTACAGAGACACATCAGGCAGTTGCTTGCGTTTAATGAGTTGTTAAGGCTCTGGGCTACTGATCAGAAGGTCGTGAGTTTAATTCCCAGTGCTGCCAAGCTGCTACTTAACTTTCTCTGCTGTAGGGACACTATATCATGACTGAACCTGCGCTCTGACCCCAGCCTCCTAACAAGCTAGTGAATGGGAAGAATAGAATTTCACTGTACTGTACTTGTGTCACAATGATACAGTGGGTTGCATTGCTGCCTCACAGCTTCAGCTTCCATGGTTCCATACTGAGCATGTCAGCAGGGTGATTTGCTTGTAGGTGTCATTGTGTGTGTGTGTGTGTGTGTGTGTGTGTGTCTATGGTCCCCTGTGATGGACTGGTGTCCCATCCAGGGTGTACTCCCATCTCACACCCAGTGTTCCTGGGATAGATTCTGGATCTACTGCAACCCTGGCCAGTTAGTGCGTGTACTTGTGTATGTTGCAATAAAGGCCATCTTTCCATCTATCTATCCATCTATCTATCCATATTTTGTGGAAATATAAAATAATCTTCTAAAGGTTTTAATCAAACTTTTTTCTTTGTGTTATATTTTTATTCTCCAGAGACATAGATATTTAACTGACGCAAGGGAGAAAGCTGGACTTCATGTGATTTTACTGCCACCTAGTGAGTCATCGAAACCATTTCCAAAAACATGCAAGAGTGCTACCTTTCTTATAAAACCACTGTACTTGCTCTTTGTTGATACTTTGGCTTGTCTGTATGTGTCTGACTCTGTCTATCAGTTTACATTACATTACAAACAAAAGATTTGGTCTTGCTGTTCCAACACTTTCAGAGGGAACTGTATAACCATATTTCCACCTAAGGAACCACTTCACAAATACATGAAGTTTTTTAAGAACTCAACAACTTGGGACAATTTGGACATTAATGCTCCAGGGTGCATCCCAATATTCTAATTTATGCCTCTCATTTCCTTGTTTCCTTTCCTCACTTCCTAGCTCCCCCTCTGAAAACAAGAGGAAAGGATGCAAGGAAAGGAAATAAGGACAGGAGGAATTGAGGACAGATGTATTTGCTAAAGGAGACATCCTTGCTCACTGAAGCATCACTTTAAAGTGGTTTCACTTTATAAGGTCATACTGCACAGATCTGAATAGATTATACACAATATACTGTGATTACACACTGAATAAAAAATGTAAACGTTCATCACATATAAATGTTGCTTTAGTCTATATAATTTTTAATAAAACTTTTAACATGCACATTTTTTTTTATGGAATTATATGATCTTTCTGGAGGTCTAGATCCTCTGAAGGTTCATAACTACATAGATATAGGTACATCATGGTGTACCTGTCCAAAAGCAATGCCAAAGCATGACATTTATGACTAAATCAGGGATGATGGTTTAACTGACCAATAAGGAGGCTGAGAGGAGGCGTGCAGGATGGAAAAGCACACAGAAGGTCCAGTATACACACGCTGGCGTTTCTCACAAATCTGTCATAATCTGCGGCTCCCTCACGGCTACATAACTCCTGCAGTCGTCTCTTCTCCCGAGTTTCCTGCGTGCAGTCTGCCAGAGATCGCAAAAAAGCCTGGAGCAAACACACACATGCTTAGCCCTGATCTGCAAAGGCTTTCAGTCTAAATCTTTAAGGCAAGTAAGCTAGCTAAGTATCCATTTGTGACAGTTTACACTGTATAACTATAATACTAGAGCATAAAATATAACAAAAAAGATTTTTAAAAAATAGGCAAAACAGTCAATCACGTTGAAGGAGGCTTGACATCTACACCTGACTTTCCTAATAAAGTGGGTGTGGCCTCCCATTCTTCAACACTAACATTTTTCAAAATTTAAATGTAAAATATTTTTTAGTTAGATTTTAAAAGGTTTGAACAATATTCAATGACTCTGAAATGACTCTGAAATGACTCTGAATCATCTGAATTTTATTGCCTCATTGGCAATAAAATTTGAGGTTTTGAATTTGTTTTTTATTCTTCATCCCAGTGAAGGAGGTGTGGCCACTGTGTCTGTCAGTCCCAGTTAAGGGTGTGTTACCTAAATGCTTTTTTTTTTTTAATTTAATATCAAACTGTTTGCATGACAGTGAATCATATTGTGTTGTATTGAAATGGCTCTGAATCATCTGAATTTTCTTGAATTATTAACTGTTGATTTTAAATGTTATTTTCTATACTTTATCCAAGTGAAGGAGGTATGGCCTCGGCGGCTGCCAGACCCAGTCAAGGGGGTATGGCCTCCCACACCTCGTGTGAAACATTTTTTATTAAACTCAAACTGCTATTACTGAACTACAGTGAATCATAGTGTATCATATTGAAGGACTCTGCATTACCAAATCATTAGTCATATTTATTTATTTATTGAATCGCTGCATCAACATACAGTATGTTGTTGTTTCGGACACCACCCAAGTATAGATAAAAATGTCAGTTCTAATAACATTTCACAAAATATCCTTGTGTAAAATTACCTTTTTGGGTATACTCCTTATCTCTAAGCACCAGGTCAGAAGATACTGTAGAGTACACTTTTCTGGGATGTAGGGAGGAACTCGTGCTCCTGTGGATGCACATAATTGAAATGCTTCATACAAAACTTTATTCTCTTAGATAAAATGATAACTTCTGGCACAATACGTACATACATACAATAACAAATATATTATATATATATATATATATATATATATATATATATATATATACACATACATACACACACACACACACACACACACACACAGTCAGGTCCAGAAGTATTTGGACAATGACATAGTTTTTGTGATTTTGCCTTTATAAACCACCACAATGGATTTGAAATAAAACAATCAAGATGTGATCAAAGTGTAGACTTTCAGCTTTATTTTAAGAGGTTCCACAAAAATATGGCATTTACCATTTAGGAATTACAGCCATTTTAAGCAAAGTACTTCCATTTTCAGAGGCTCAAGGGTATTTGGACAATTGACTGACAAGAAGTTAATTGACCAGGTGCGGTCCATTCCCTCATTACTTCAAGACAAATGAAGCAGATAAAAAATCTGGAGTTGACATCAGGTATTGAGTTGGCATTTGGCAGCTGTTCCACTGGAGCTACCAATATGAAGTCTAAGGAGATCTATCAACAGTTGGGTACATTCTTAAAAAGAAAGAAAGCACTGGTGAGCTTAACAACATCGAAAGGCCTGGAAGACCACAGAAGACAACTAAAGTGGATGATCGCAGAATCCTTTCCTTGGTGAAGAAATACCCCTTCACAACATCGCCAGAAGTCAAGAATACTCTGGAGAACGCACCCAACTGTTGATTTAGCCACACCTAAGGTTTTTGCTATCTCTCTTATAGATTTATGTTGTTTTTTCAGCCTAATGATGGCCTCCATCACTTGCACTGAGATCTCCTTGGACTTCATATTGGTAGCTCCAGTGGAACAGCTGCCAAATGCCAACTCAATACCTGATGTCAACTCCAGACCTTTTATCTGCTTCATTTGTCTTGAAGTAACAAGGGAATGGACCGCACCTGGTCAATTAACTTCTTGTCAGTCAATTGTCCAAATACCTTTGAGCCTCTGAAAATGGAAGTACTTTGCTTAAAACGGCTGTAATTCCTAAATGGTAAATGGCATATTTTTGTGGAACCTCTTAAAATAAAGCAGAAAGTCTACACTTTGATCACATCTTGACTGTTTTATTTCAAATCCACTGTGGTGGTGTATAAAGGCAAAATCACAAAAACTCTGTCACTGTCCAAATACTTCTGGACCTGATTGTATATATACATATAATAGGGACACACTATCATGATGTCCGTAGTTATTCCTTTAAAGTTTCAGTACCCTTCTTTTTGGTGTTTTTGAGCAGCTGCAGGTGAACAAAATGATTCTTTTTGTCATAGAGCCCCAGTCTGTGAAGCAAATCCTCCACCTCGGTGTCTCTGTTTGGACAGAGGAGGTCAAACGCATCGCCCGGCTCGTAAGAAATATTCTCATCCTGCAGTGATGATGAGAAATCAGAGTGTGTTTATTTGCATGCTCAAGAAGCTGGTGATATTACAAACATGGGGCGATGTTAAACACTGTACAGTGCATTCAGAAAGTATTCATTTGTCTTGCACTGAGGAGAGATTTCCATCTGGCCACTCTGTCATAATCTACAGATCAGTGGAGTGCTGCAGTGATGGTTGACCTTCTGCAAGATTCTCCCATCTCCACACATGATCTCTGGAGCTCAACCAGAGTGACCATTGGGTTCTTGGTCACCTCTTTTACCAAGGTTTGCTCAGTTTGGCCAGGCGGCCAACACTAGGAAGAGTTCTGGTTGTTCCAAACTTCTTCCATTTAAGAATTATGGAGGCTACTGTGCTCTAGGGAACCTTCAGTGTAGCCTTCCCCAGATCTGTGCCTTGACACAATCCTGTCTCTGAGCTCTGCAGGCAGTTCCTTTGACCTCATGGCTTGGTTTATGCTCTGATATGAAGTTTCAGCTGTTAGAACTTATATAGACAGGTGTGTGTCTTTCCAAATCATGTCCAATCAATTTGCCACAGGTGGACTCCAATCAAAGTGTAGAAACATCTCAAAGATGATCCAGAGAAATGGGAAGCACCTGAGCTAAATTTCAAGGGTCATAGCAAAGAGTCTGAAAACTTATGTCAATGTGATTTTTTCAGTTTTTTCCTTTTAATAAAATTGCAAAGTTATCACAAATCTGGTTTTTGCTTTGTCATTATGGGGTATGGAGTGTAGATTGACGTGAAAAAAAAAATTTAAGCATTTTAGCATAAGGCTGCAACATAATAAAATGTGGAAAAAATTAAGGGATCTGAATACTTTTTGAATGCACTGTATATCATGATAACTGCTTAACCTTTTTGCTCAGTTATAACATTGCAATAATTTCAATTACAAAAATGTCTATGTGGTGAGCTGCACCTGTCATCACTTTAACAAAACATTATTGGCATCTCATTCATTGTATGTCATCACTTTCAGCTGTCAGATGTTGCTGCGGCTAAATTCTGGCAAACAACCAAAAATGAAAAGAAAAAAATCAGGATTTTAAACAATAATTGGGTTTTTCTGCCAGTGATATACTTTGGGGGTTTTAGTATATAAGGAAAGAATAAAGCCAGGAATACAATTAGGAGAGCAGGATGTAAATGACAGGAAAAGTTGTTATACGTTTTGTATGTTAATTTGAAGGAAGGCAAACATACCTTCATATCGAGCTCCAGCAAGATGACAGGTTTCACCGCATCATCTCGAGTTAACCAGAGTGCTCTTGAAATTGGCACTTCGTGAAAGCCTTGTGCAACAACGTGAATTTCCTCCTATAGGAGAAATGTGTTTTAGCAGAAATACAAAATAGTCTTTGGGTCAGGTTTTCTCTGATTGTGGTGTTTCAGCTGTATGTTCTTTGGCCATGTTGTATTTCTATTTTAATTTTTACACACTTTTTGTTATTGTAGCATTAGTGATACTGTTTATTTATATCAAATTTATTTCTTCTTTATATCAAACTCAATCTCATACATTTCCTGTATTAAGTCAGTTAGGGTATCTATTCTATTTCCAGATTTATAGAAATAAGGTCATTTCAAGATAGTAGTTAAGAGACTAATTTATTTCTGCTTTTATTTACTGTTTTAGATTTTCATTGCGTCAAAGGTTTACGTGCACTTTGGCAGTATTTGGTGGCATTGCCTTTTACTTGTTTGAACTTGAATCAAACTCTTGGGATAGCCTTCCACAAGGTTCTCACAACCCTCTGCGGAAATTTTAGTCCATTCCTCCTGACAGAACTGGTGTAACTCAGCCAGGTTTGTAGGCCTCCTTGTTCCGACATGCTTTTTCTGTTCACTCCACATATGTTCAAAGGGATTCAGGTCGGGATTTGTGATGGCCACTCCAATGCAAAATTGAACGTTCTGGCTGGTGGGCTGAGGTGTTGGTTCAGTACTTTTAGATAATCCTTCCTCATGACGCCATCTATTTTCTGAAGTGCATCAGTCCTTTTTTCAGCGAAACACCCCCCACAACATAGCTATGAAGGTGTTCTTCGGATTAAAAGCCTCACACTTTTTCCTCCATACATAGCGCTGATCATTACGGACAAAGAGGTCAATTTTTGTTTCAACTGACCAGACAACACTCCTTCAAAAGGTTGGTGATCACCAGCACACTTCAGTGGTGGTCTTAAAATAGGGGCTTCTTCCTTACGTAGCAGCCTTTCAGGCCATGGCAATGTAGGTTCCTTTGTTGTTGTCTTGGGGTTCAGGTGAACCTTTCGCAACAAAGTTCATACATCCCTGAGAGTTCATTTGTGCCTCTTTCCTGAATGATGCAGTGTCTGTGCGGTCCCAAAACTGTTATATTTGCATACAATTGTTTGTATAGATGCTTGAGTTATCAATGAAATGTTCGCATGGTAAAGACAGTGCAAGACAGTGACTCTAAAGTAGGCCCTTTTGCCATAGGTGCACTCCCAATTAATCCTAATTATGACAACTGGCCAATCAGAAGCTTCTAAAAGTCAACACATCAATTTCTTGAATCTTCCAGACTGTTTAAAACAGTCAACTTGGTGTAGGTAAAATTTGGCCTACTGGAATTCACATATACAGAATTAAAGCTGAAATATGTCTGTCTCTAAACGATTGCATTAAAATGACCTCTGATGTGAACAAAGTAGATAATCCGAAGTGACTTGTCAATAGAAATGTATGGTAACATGAAATGTGTGGAGCTCTGAAAAACTGAAAGTGAATAACTTTATCCTAGCTGTATATAAACCTCCTATGACATTTTTAATTGTTTAATATTCAGATATATTGCAGGGGTGCCAACACTGCAGAAAAGGAAACATTTTACAACAAAAACCCTAGTGTACTGCTGTGAATGAGACAGATATCTAGGATTGATGAGACAGATTTCTAGGATTGATTCTACTGGATGGGACGGAGCCAATAATGTCCAAATAGTGGAGGAGTTGCAGTAGAGGTCACACTGGACTTTTGCCTCGCTGCTTTCTTACTGTTGCTTGGCAAAAGTCCAGTGAGACCTCTACTGCAACTCCTCCATTTTTTACTGAACAAATAGACCACAGTACCAAGGTCAAGGTTTTCCCAGATAACGTCAGCGCAAAGCAAAAGTAACTGCTACCAGAAGCAGATGTGTTGTTCACATCGCATGTCCTTTCCCCTTCAGTGAATTGTAAATGCTACAAGTAAACTGTACATTTGTATGTCTGTATACTGTACAACCGATTATAGCTGAGTTTCTTTTACTACTAATGTCACCAAAAATGTTTTGTCTGAGTAGGTTTCAGCAGACTTTCATTCTCAATGTTTTACTCTACACAGACTATTTGTACATTACTGGCTCCATCTCATACAACAGAATCAATCCTAGAACTACTTACTAGAACATTAGCATTTTAAGAAATTTCCTCAATGCTAACACACATAGGATGTGTCAAAAAACAGCTGGCATCTGCCTTGAATTCTTAATGCCTTACTGTCTGTGCTATCTAATACACCATTTATCTTATAAGGCAGCATTTATGACTGATGACGATAAAGGTACTTGCAAGGAAACAGTTTGAAACAAGCTTCAAAGGCACCATTTGACATTAAGTCTGTTAGGAAAGATGGCATATAGCCTTAATACTGTGTAACTACACCAGCTATTTTTCCCAGTCAAACACAATTAGAAATAATTAATTCTCCATAAACTGCTCTCTCTCTCCCTCTGGTGTGGGATTTTTCCCCATTTCCCCCCCAATTTGGTCACCAACCAATTCCAACCCACCAGCCAGCTATCCCCTATCGTACAACAACTACCTGCCTGGTGGGGTGAAAGCTAACACATGCTTCCTCCGAGACATGTAAATCTGGCTAACTGCATCTTTTCGATCTGCTGCTCATGCTGCATCACAGGGCAGTGTATCACACTCTCGATATCAACCTGCGTACAAAAGCTCGTGCCAATGATTGGCTAGTGATTGACAAGGGAGATAGAGTATGTCATCCCTCCCACCCAGAGGTCACGGTCAATTTTGCTCCCTTGGCTCCTTTAAATCCTTGTCAGGATTTAAACTCGCAATCTCCCAACAACAGGGTGAGCGCTTTTCTGCTCTCTGGTATTTTCTGATACCGTTTTTTGAGATATGTGGGACTATGACATTAATTATTTTTGAGTGTTGAGTGCACAGCAAGAATTCTGCCAATTAAACAATTACCTATCAGGCTATTATCTAGTTATTGATTAGGCCTAGTGGCTCCCAAGAACTCTTCTATCAAAGCTAGATAAATATCAATATATATCTGTATTGAATAATACTCTATAGTCAGTGTATCTGACTTTTGCTGTCTGTCTGTCTTCCTGTAACTGACTGCAAAACATCTCACCTCTCCAGTAGGCACATCTCCCAAAAAAACCTCTAGGTAAGATGGGGGAAGTGCAGGGATGCTGAGTGAAGACTGAGAAAGCGGAGCTACGGATCGATTCAAAGACGCGTCCAAAGGAGCTTCTGCATCTCGGCTCTCAGTTTCAGATTCCGGTTTGGATTTTCCTGTATCCACATCGCTAATATCCAGCAGCTGAAGGCTTTGTGCAGACGACTCGAGTTTCTCCTGGACGGCCACTGATTGATGACCATTGCTCAGAGAAGTGTCACTAATGAGATCAGAGGCAGACATTTTGACAAATATCTTCTTTAGAGCTTCCCAAAGTCCATCAATCCACGGATCCACCACTACTTCCAGCCTGAAGAGGAACCAACAACTGATTTGAAATTTTTACTAAATGTCTGACAGGACTAATTTCCTGCACTTTTTGTTCATCACAATGTTCACCTTCTGTGGTTTATGTAATACAACACATAATTTAGCCCTACTACTGAAATTCATGCCTGAAGCTTCAAAAATTATAGTTTATAATATGTAATTTGACAACCCTAGTCCTTACCCTGTACCATCATCAGCAAGGCCAGTTGCATAGAAATGATTTGCCCCAAGTTCCTGGAGACGGCTGTCAATGGTTTTTCCACAGTTGCAGAAATTTGTATAATTGGTGTCCCCCAAAGCTGGATGACACAAACAAGATGATTACTCTCACTCTCTGAGAACCAGCCTGGTGCTCTCCTTTATCATCAGCGCAACACCAGTTTACCTAACAGTGTATAGTGCAGATGAGAGAAGTGATCACGGGGCAGAGATTTCTTCTTGATCTTCCTCACAAATTTCAGTGCCGTGTCTGGAGGTTCACCATCTCCCGTTGTGGAAACGACAAAAACCACAGGGCTGTGCTCTTTTTCCAAGTTGTACTGCAAACATGAAAGAAATCATCGAGATAAATCAATAACCTCTGAGCTTTAGAGAAAATCAGCAATGTAATTATGGCTGCATTAGCTTACACAGTAGTCTCATGCTGATATTACATTTTCATATCATAACTGGATATTATTTTATTATAGTTTATAATATCATGATAGTGTTTTTAAAAAAACTACTTCTCAAAATAAATATTCCTGTGTCAAAGCAACAGTTGCGTCTAATGTTTTCAAACTTTCAGGGAAGTCTTGACACAGTAACAGAATTATGGAATTGTTTTCCTGTGATGCTTTCACATTGTGACTGACAGGCCCAGAGGACACACCTTCTGCAGTGGGATTAATCCTAAGGATTTTAAAAGGTGCTATACATTATATTGAATCTTGCAGCATGTCCTACCTTGTCCCCCTTGCTCAGGCAACTGATCTCTGCTTCAAAGCCATGCTCGGCGGCCTGATCGGTGAGCTGCTCGGCTATAGACTGAGCTTGACCTTTTTGCGACCCGTACAGTATCAGGAAGCGAGATGATGAAACCCCACTAGGCATGATAACACGGGCTCTGTGGACTGAAAATCAAATGCAGGATACACCTCATGAACCTTGCCACTTCCACACATAGGTTATACCTCTAGGATGAACCCCTACCCCCAGTAAGTGGCCAATTATTTTAGGTACACCTACCTAAAAAGTAGCACCATTGCCATTTTATCATCTCTCTTGGTTGCTGCTCTGACTAATGCCCTTCTTACCTGGTCACTGACTTCCAGGTAGACGACCTCCTCTAGTCACAGTTGTGCCATATTCTTAGCATTTGTTACTAACGGATTTAATGGTGCTCTGCAGAATTTTCAAAGATTGGGAGTTTTTTTTATAAATGAACTGATAATTTTCCAGAACAGAAATTGTTTTGAAAGATTCTTGTTCTTCATGATGCTCTTTGCGTAGGTATGTTCTTTAACAAACTCCAGGAATAGGTGGAATTATATTGAAATCATGTGACACATGATACTGAAATCACAGGTCAACCCTAATTAACTAATTACACAACTCCAATTGGTTGTACCGGAACTAATTTACAGTAACCGCACAGAAAGAGGTCCATTAGAAATCTCGATCAATCCTTATCAATGTTGTTATAGCTATTATAGTTATTTAAGCCCAACTGACTGGTTACTTGAATTGAAGGGGTTTTAATGTAAACCTTAAAAAGCTTAAAAGCAGGTATAAATAATGTTAACTTGAACAGAAGACCTGCAATACTGCTCTTAATATACACTCACTGACCACTTTATTAGGAACACCTTTAGACCTTGCTCATTCATCCAATTATCCAATTAGCCAAATATGTGGTAGCAGCGCAACACATAAAACCATGCAGACACAGATCAAGAGCTTCGGTTAATGTTCACATCAGACATCAGAATGGGGAAAAAGTGTGACCACAGTGACTTTGATCATGGCATGGTGGTTTGTGCCAGACAGGCTGATTCGAATATAAAATGCTTTCAACTGTCCAGTTGAAGCCTGGGCACCACTGTGGCCTCAGATTCATCTTGGCTAAGAAGAGTGGAACTCGATGTGGTCTTCTGCTTTTGTAGACAAGATTTCTTGTTTGTTCTGAGATGCTTTTCTGCTCATCACGGTTGTAAAGAGTGGTTATTTGAGTTACTGTAGCCCTACTGCTAGCTCATCCTAGTCTGGCCATTCTCCTCTGATCTCGCTCTCTCATCAAAAAGGCATTTACACCCACAGAACTGCCACTCAATGGATGTTTTTTGTTTTTCTAGAGACTGTTGTGTGAAAATCCTAGGAGATATGAAGTTTCTGAAATACTCAAACCAGCCAGTCTGGCACCAACAACCACGCCACGGTCAAAGCCATTCTGATGTTTGTTTTGTGAACATTACCTGAAGCTCTTGACCTGTATTTGTATGATTTTATGCATTGCTCTGCTGCTACATGATGGGCTGATTGGACAATTGCATGAATGTTCAGGTGTACAGGTGTTATTGATAAGGTGGATGGTGAGTGTAATACAAAATTTTCTGAATGCTGTGGTTTTGGTCTGGATTTCTGCGGGGGGAAAGATCAGGAATAAAAAGCTCTACAATAAATAAACGGGAATAGTTGAATTTTCTTCATAAAATAAATGTATCAGATGTTTCCTCCTTGAAGAAGGCAATCCCTCTTTGACCATCAGCACTAATTTAAACAGTAATTTAGCTGTGTAGCAGGTTATCATGTCCCATCTGGCTTCAGGAATATCATATCATTGTGGATAAGATGAGCCATTACTGCTCATTTCTGTGACTGAGTAATGCAATGTTGCAACTAATAGAATTTTGTGATTATCCTAGACTTTTGCTCAATTTCAGATTGAACGTGACCATCTGTGATTCGTACAGTAGTAAAGGAAATTTTAGCTCTTTTCAGTGCTGTCAGACCAGCTCACCAATAAGAGCCGATTCTTTTAGCTCTCAAACGACTCATTGCTAGATTTTGGTGTTTGCCAATTGATTGTTTACACTGTTTGATTAAATCTCCTTGTGATTCCTGTTATACACCCATTTTGAAACAATCTACCAACAATTACTAAGGACTTTTCAGGAGAAGACATATAGAATTCTTGTCTTACTCTTTATCTTGGCTGGATATTATTACAGATACAGTTGGCGGTGAGCAGAAAAGCTATTACTCAAAAATGGTTGCAGCAGAGTCGTCCAGCGAAAGCCCAATGGTTTGAAATTGTATGTGACATATGTAATATGGAAAAGTTTACTTACAGGCTCACTGGTCACTTTAATAGGAACACCTGTACCTCTGCTCATTCATGCAATAATTCACCAATAATCAGCCAATCATTATGCAGATACAGGTCAAGAGCTTGAGTTGCCACATTGACTGTTGGATAATTACATGAATTAGCAAGTGTATGGGTGTTCCTATTAAAGTGTCTGGTGAGTGCAGGTTAAGGATCTAAACAGATATTTATGGTAAACACTGTTAGAAATGGATTATATTCACAGCTAAAAAGGATACATAACCAAAAATGGTCCAAATTTATATATCTAAACATAAAACAACCCAATCTACAACACCGGGCTTCATTTATCAATCTGGATATGAAAGGATTTATTTGTAAATCATTTGTAAGAGGATTTACACAAGAAATTTGGCATTCTTGAATATCCCATAATTTAAAAAAAATTTCATATCCTACTCGTGCTCCTGAGTGGGTGTAAATTTACGCATAAGAAGACTAACTAATGTAAAGCTCGACTTGATCGACTTCCAACCATACAATCCGCCTGGATTACTGCACTTTTATGTGCAGTGGAATATGGAATATACTGTTGAGTTTAAACTACTTATTTATTTACATTTTCAGCATTTAGCAGAGGCCCTTTTCTAGAGTGACTTATAGAAGTGTTTTATCATCTCCATTATAAACACATCCTCATGCTTGAAGAGTACCATCCTCATGATGGTACTCTTAGGGCACGGACTAAGAGTACCATCGAAAAAATGTTGTCAAAACTAGTCGTATTTTTATTATTGGCAATAATTAAAGAATATGAAAAATAAAGAAACTGACACAACACAAACTCACAAATTAAGACAACAAAAAACTTTTCACTCAGTTATGACAAAAGATATACCACCATATACAGTTCCCTCTGAAAGTACTGGAACAGCAAGTTCAATTATCTCTGTATTTCTTTGTCAATTTATATCAGACGTTCTGATTCTTACTGCTGATGAGTGGTTTGCATCTTGTGGTATGGCCTCTATATTTCTGCTCTTGAAGTCTTCTAACTGACCTTTTGTTTTTGGGGTTTTCTTTACAGCTCTCACAATGTTTCCATCATCACCTGCTATTGTTTTCCTTGGCCAGCCTGTTTGATGTCTGGTTGTTAGTACATCAGTGTTTTCTTTCTTTTTCAATTATCTCTCTTTTCTCAGCTTCAAAATGGCTTGCTTTTCTCCCACAGACAGCTCTCTGGTCTTCATGTTGGTTTATCCTTTTTATCAACAAATGCAGTGTTCACAGGTGAAACCCAGGCCTCAAAACAAGAGTAGACATTCAGAGCTATTAATTGTTTAAACAAGCAATCTAACAGGATACACCTGGGCAACAAGAAACACCTGTCGGTCACGTGTTCCAATATTTTTGATCACTCAAACAAATAAGTGGGTTCAAACAGAATGTGCCATGTTCTAAGTTGTTTAACATATCTAGAGGTTAATATCAGGAACTGAAAGCTGAAATTCTGATCTATCATCTCATATTCATCATTTCTCAAACCCAAATGTCTTCAGTATATAGCAAAAACAAAAGAATTGGCCTTGCTGTTCCAATACTTTCAGAGGGAACTGTAAACAGAAGACCTTTTCTTATTTTTTTTCTAGATTTTGACCTTTTCAGGTGCTGTTACACTGCTAAATATTCAATGCTGAATTTTTATTGGCATAGAAGTCCTTTTAATGGTATCCAGTCCTCTGTACACCTGACCTTTAATGGAGTTTTGTGGACGTCACTAAACTTTTAAAGGAGCTGTGTTGAGAACACGCTTTGCACTTTAAAGATGATCAATATACACACACGCGTATGAAGAAAATCAGCATTGCTGAAACTTTTGTAAATCCGGCAAAAATCTTAGTTCCACTTGGCTTACACAAACTTTACACACAACTTCACTACAGGATTAATAAATGAGCCCACTGACCTTAAATTCCCAAAGCTCTGTATCACTAATGTATGATACTTTTTTTTTAAATTTCAATCATCTGATCTATTTTTTCTATTGTTCTCTATTATGATTACTAATGAAAGGCTAAATAAAGCAGCACAAGAAAAAACACTTTGACCGTTAAAACAAATTTATACTTTGATTTTGTTATGAACTATTTAAATTAATGTGACAACACCAAGGTTCTACATATTTGCAATGACTGACCTCATAGTGCATTAGGTGCATTAGGGTTGGTTTGGGGATAGGCTTATAGGAGAATTCCAGCTCCATCCCTGGACTTTTGGTTCTGCAGTGAGGACCATCTTCAGAACCAAAAGTCCAGAAATGAGAGTCTGCTTCTAATATTCGCAGAAAAGAGTCACGCTCACTTTCAGTAATTTTCCATTTGGTCAGGGTCATGATGGATCCGGAGCCTATCCCGGGAATAGATAGGCAACATTCACCTGAAAGAGTTGCGTCTCGATGTTCACCTAAAAAAGAGTCGACTCGCAATGTTCGGCTAAAAGAAGAGTTGGCTCCCAAAGTTCACCTAAAAGAGTCGGCTCCCAAAGTTCACCTAAAAAAGAGTCGGCTCTGAGTGTTCACCTAAAAGAGTCGGCTCCCAACATTCACCTAACAAAAGAGTCGGCTCCCAGTGTTTATCTAAAAGAGTCGGCTCTCAGTGTTTATCTAAAAGAGTGGGTTTAAACAATAACAGAGAGGATGAAACCTCACACTCTGTGTTCATGTGAACATTAAACAAAACAACCCCGTATCATATAATGATAATCCAACAATAACTGAAAGATTTTAAAGTTTGGCAACACGCTGTTTCTTTCCGCAGAGTTTAGCTCATTTCACTTCAGGCTCATCTGATGTAATCAAAGCCTGGATTAAATAAAGCACTTGTAATACATACGGGCTGAAAAGCAGAACTGCAGATATTTATGTAGAAAACGCGCTATTATTATCATCAGAGACAGGTGATACACAGTCTTACCTTTAGATGACTAACAACAGCCACATCTCAGCCTCAGAAAGAGTTCACCCTTCACATATGACAGCATTACACGAGGTTCTGTTACACAACGGAAATACAATGTAAATGCAATATGGCAAAGTATGTGCAAATCAGCCCTCTTTAAATCATAAGGAACGCCCTTCGCACCATAGATTACTTAACATACTGTCGATCCAGATGCTATGGTAAAGTGCGGTTGTTGGCGCGAGAATAAGTAAGATCTCGCGATAGTAGAACAAACCATCTGCATTAACTGTATCATTACAGTTTTGTGTAAAGTGTGTATAATGCGTTGTTGAATGCCTTTAGTTAATGGTTTGCGCGCTTGTTATAATATTTCAAAAGTATATTGTCACTTTGAGGGTCAGAAATAAAGAAAAAAATAATAATATTTGTGGCCTCTTTGTCTGAAAGGATTTGGTTTCGTCCGCGCCGCCCCGAGATTCTTCCAGAAGCGCCGGCGAGGTGCACACAGCCTCGGGTGGAGATATTCCTCTAAAAATAAGAATAAAAAGAGTTTCCTGTTAGCTGTGTGCGTTTCGCCGTTCACAATGTCCACTTTGGGAACGCTCGCCTTCGATGAATATGGACGGCCTTTCATTATTATTAAAGACCAGGAGAAGAAATCTCGCCTGAGTGGCCTTGATGCGCTGAAGGTATCTGCAGTGAAACCAGCGGCCTCATACCAAATGCCTATATAGGGGCCTAAACCTGGTGCCCTTCCTTTAGTGTGAGATAATGGCGGCTGCGCCATATGTAGTGCACTATTTGTCTAACTGGATATCTATTTGGGATTCGGCCAGTGCTTTGCCGATTGAGCTAACTAGCCGGCTAGCTAGTTTAGCTGGACTTCTTTGTTTTTGAGTTTTAATAGTTTCACAGTCTGTGTAGACATTTAGGATTAAACTTGTTAGATTTTGACGGTTAATGTCTCGTCGGTCTGAGAGCAGTGTGATACTTTTATGAATATCTGTTGATATTGGGTGTTAGCATAGCTTAGCTAGCGGCGTGCTGCTCTGCCCATGTGCATGTGCTGCCTTTTATTTCCCGTGTAATGAAGCTTAGCTAGCAGACCATCACAGTACTGATCATCTGATTATTATTAGATTTATTATAATATATTTATTAATCTCTTAAAAAAAAAAAAAAAAAACCGTATGTGGCCATGCACGTTGAATATTTTTTATGTGTTTTTAATAATAAAAAAATTCCAATCGTATTTGTAGGGTTTGGTTAAACCGTGCACTTGTGCAGGGAAATGTGGTGGTTTAACGTTACATCATGTGTTTAACTGCATCTCTGTTTTTTTCAGTCACACATCATGGCTGCAAAAGCAGTTGCCAACACCCTGAAGACCTCACTGGGTCCAAATGGTAGGACAAAACATCATACATAATCCAGATCTGTAGTGGGTTCTGTCTCAAATCTGCCAAGTCACTGATATTAATTTGTGGGTGGTGAAGAAGAATAGGTTTCTATAATCATAGCATTGGAAAATTTTAAATTAAATACAAAAAAAAAAAATCATAATTTGAATATTATTTGTTTGAATTTGTATCACACCATCTGAAATTGAATTTTGACTGGAAGTTGAGTTTTCTCAGTTTGCAAAAGAGCAAGCTAAAATCTGAAACAGAATTTCACACTTAAGAGTGAAGGATTGGATGGTTGAAAAAATGGTGTATCGTGAATGAATTCTATTTTGCAGGACTTGATAAGATGATGGTGGATAAGGACGGAGAAGTGACGGTCACCAACGACGGCGCTACCATTCTCAGCATGATGGACGTGGATCACCAGATCGCCAAACTCATGGTTGAGCTCTCAAAGTCTCAGGATGATGAGATTGGAGATGGCACCACTGGGGTTGTAGGTGAGAAGCAGCACAACCTCATAAAACATTAGCAGAAGGTCGTAATCACCGTAGACTGAATTCTAGACCAACGTGACAGTGGAATTTAATCTAAGACTCAATCTCTGCAGTGTATGAGGGGGGAATAGGAGCCTTCAGTCCCTTACAGACATACAGCACTGTGCAAAAGTCTTACGCACCCTATTTTTTTTTAGTACAGACCTTGTTATAGATTTTTATTTTATGAATTCTACATTATTGATTCAGTACAAAAACATTTTAGATTTCCAAACATTAGTTTTCCAGGAAAATTAAATGTTACAGAAAAATGTTTGTATGTCTGTAAAGAAAGCAGCATATTACATAAGAGTCACTTTTCAGACAAAAAACAGAATGAAGGCTGCTGGGTTTTGCTGCAAAAATAAGAAGCAAGTGTGACAGTCAAAGTCTCCAGAAGAACTGTGGCTGGTTCTGCAAGATGCTCAGTAAAACTTGCAGCTCATTTCCTTGAGACTACTATTTATTTTTATTTTTTTTAACACGAAGGATTGTCACACCAAATATTGACTTTGTTTCATTTATTACTGTTTATTGCTCTTTATGGTATTTTTTTTAAATGTAGGAACATTTAATTTCATTATTTTTGAAGGCATCTTTGCTCTACAGCATTTCTTTGCATGTGCCTAAGACTTTTGTACAGTACTGTGTGTATATCCATCTGCAACTTGTTTATTAGTCTGTCTCTCGAAGCCTCTCCATCTATTAAAGTCAGCGGGATTAGTATTTGAGCTTCAGCACTAAAAGTCACAAGAGCCACAAGTTGTTCTTTTATGACATGTTTTAAGAAAAGTGTTTTATTCTTGAACCCTTTAAAGACACTAAAAGAATACAATATTAGCCATTTCCTACAAAACATCTTATTTTACTAATTTTTATGGGGGGGGTCAAGGAGGTTTGGATTAGACAGATTTTTTTCCAGCTCTCATCGTTTTGTTTCTAGATTAATATATTGCCTTGAACGATTAATTGAAGATGTGTATGAAAGAAAGGTGCATCCACCATTATTTTGCAACCCGGAAGTAAGTTATAGCACATACAGTTAGGTCCGGAAGTATTTGGACAATGACAGAGTTTTTGTGATTTTGCCTTTATACACCACCACAATGGATTTGAAATAAAATAGTCAAGATGTGATCGAAGTGTAGACTTTCAGCTTTATTTTAAGAGGTTCCACAAAAATATGGCATTTACCATTTAGGAATTACAGCCATTTTCAACAAAGTACCTCCATAAATAAATTTGTGCTTTGTTCTTCCCTGAATATAATTATTTTATGAATATATATGATGGCAACAGTGTTTTTTTTTTTGTTTGTTTGTTTGTTTGTTTTGGGGATACACGTGAAATTTAGTCTTCTGACAAGCCACTACGTGAGATTAAACAACGACCTATGCAGTGTACATAGCATATCCACTGACTGTTTTCCACTTGAGATTTGGCTGTACGGTTTAGCCTGCCTTTCAGGATTCAGTTTTCCTTTAGGCATACATCATAGCGTGACGGAAATGTTCTCTTGTTAATTGGATTTTTGAATCATTGGTGTTTCCTTTAGTTCTTGCCGGAGCTCTTCTCGAGCAGGCCGAGCAGCTCTTGGACAGAGGGATCCACCCCATCCGCATCGCTGATGGCTACGACCAAGCGGCACGCATCGCCATTGAACACCTGGATAAGATCAGTGACAGCTTCCCCGTGGACACCAGCAACACAGAGCCGCTCATTCAGACAGCCATGACTACACTCGGCTCTAAAGTGTGAGCTCACGTTTACTTTTATTTTATATCTGCCAGTCAAACTTTACCTTAAAATATCAATGACTGCCTATTAGGAAAATGAGTAAAAGAGCAAGATGTAAAACCACAAATCGTGCACAGTCACCAGGGATGGTAATTGTAATATACTCACTGTCCACTTTATTAGGAATACCTGCACATTCATGCTGTTATCTAATCAGCCAGTCATATGGCAGCAGCACAATGCAAACAATCATGCAGATACAGGTCAAGAGCTTCAGTTAATATTCACATCAAACATCAGAATGAAGAAAAAGAGTGATCTCTGTGACTCTGATCATGGCATGGTTGTTGGTACCAAAAGGGCTGGTCCGAGTATTTCAGAATCTGCTGATCTCCTGGGAATTTCACACACAACAGTCTCTAGAATTGACACAGAATGGTGCAAAAAACAAAAAAACATTGAGTGAGTGACAGTTCTGTGGGTGGAAATGCCTTATTGATAAGAGAGGTCAGATGAAAATGGCCACATTGGTTCAAGCTGCCATGAAGGATATAGTAACTCAAAATAATCACTCTTTACAACCATGGTGAGCAGAAAAGCATCTCAGCATGCACAAAACATCAAACCTTGAGGTGGACGTGCTACAACAGCAGAAGACCAGGTGTGGACCATCAGGTTCCACTCCTATCAGCCAAGAACAGAAATCTGAGGCTGTATTAAATGAGTACGATTAAATGACACAAATAAGAGGCTGATATGAAATATTTGATGAGCACCTAAAGACAGACTAACAAATCATTGGTTTTTTTTGTTTTTTATTTATTTATTTTTTTTGGGGGGGTCAAATCATGCCCTTTGTGTGAGATGTTCATTCTCTGTTGTTTCTCAGGATTAACCGATGCCACAGACAGATGGCAGAGATTGCCGTGAATGCCATTCTTACCGTGGCAGACATGGAGAGGAAGGATGTGGACTTTGAGCTCATCAAGATGGAAGGGAAAGTTGGAGGTAAACTGGAGGACACTCAGCTTGTCAAAGGTGTCATCGTGGACAAAGAGTTTAGCCATCCTCAAATGCCCAAGGTACATGTGTGTGTGAAACTATAAAACAAACAAGATTTTTGAAAAATCATTTAAATTAGACTAAGCCATATTTCTACATTTTAATTAATATCTTAACATGCTTTTTTGAGCTGTCTCTTTGATTCCACACCGTATGAAGTTATGTTATACAGATACTAAATAACAAAATTATGACCTTATTATTGGGCTAACATCTAAAATAAATGCAATAATCTGACTTAATATACATTATATGGCCAAAGGTTTGTGGACACCTGATCATCATACCCATATGTGGGTTTTTTCCCCATACTGTTACCTCAAAGTTGGAAGTGCACAATTGTATAAAATGTCTTTGTATACTGTAGCTTTACAGTTTTCCTTCACTGGAACAAAGGGGTCCAAACCTCTTCCAGCATGACAGTGCCCCTGTGCACAAAGCGAGTTCCATGACAACGTGGTTTTCCAATTGGTGTGGCAGTGGTAATAACTTTAGTGGCCTGCACAGAGCCCTGGCCTCAACCCCACTCTGGGATGAATTGGAATGACGACTGCACCTCAGGCCTCCTTACCCAACATCACTGCCTCACCTCACTAATGCTCTTGTGGCTAAATGAGCAAATCCCCACAGCCACGCTCCAAAATCTAGTGGGAAGCCTTCCTGGAAGAGAGGCTCTTATTATAACAGCAAAAGGGGGAGGGACTAAATCTGGAATGGGATGTTCAACAAGCACATATGGGTGTGATGGTCAGGTCTCCAGGTGTATTTTATGTGGTTTACAGAGCTACTTGAATAATTTGATAATGATACAACTTCGAATACTGCTGTCCTTACACTGACAGACTTTATCTCAGGAGCAAAATCCTGAGATGCTAAAAGCGATCTTATTAGTAAATCCATATTCTAGCAGATTCTCTCAACTTTGTGTGGCTGCTGTAGTGTTAGAGCTACTAAGAGAATAATGCACATTCCTCACACAGTTCCTGCCCTGGTCTGCACTCAGTATTTGACAGAGGCTTTTATGTAACACGCAATTCATTTGCAGGTCTTAAAGGACACAAAAATTGCCATCCTGACATGCCCGTTCGAGCCACCCAAGCCTAAAACCAAGCACAAGCTGGACGTGACCTCAGTGGAAGACTATAAAGCGCTACAAAAATATGAGAAGGAGAAATTCCAGGAAATGATTCAGCAGGTCAGTGTGTGATCTCTTGTATAGGAGCTGGTGAATCTGTATAGAATTGATCACTAAACAGTGTTGGTTGTGTAATCAAGCACACGCATATATGTATTAACCATCTAAATGTGTTAATTGTACATTGTATGTCAAGTAGTGGGTGTGTGCATTGAAAGATTTCTGTAAGGAGATATTTGTTTAACTTTAATGGAAGGAGGCTCCAATGTTTGCACTTTAACAGTTAGAGGTAAATCTGTAACTTTAGGATGGAGGACACTGTTTTGCGGTTTCTCAGGTTACAGCTGCATTTATTTTGCTTATTAATGTCAAGAAAAAGGGAGGGCATGACTAAAGCTGCTATAACATATTTGATAACAGGAACTAACTTGTTTCACAGACACTGAACAACATTAAATATAACTACAAACTGATAAAAAGTCATTCATTAATATAAAAATAATAGTTGGCAAATTGCTAGAGTAAGAGGAATCACACCAGGGTGATCGCATCACATCACTCCATTGTTGATTTTTCTGTATCATAAATATAATGCAGAAACTGAAACTTTGAAGGTTAAAAGAAAGTAACAAATTAAAACTTGAAGTTATATGTACAGCTGCAATGATTACTTGACATGTTTGTGTATACTGATTAAAAAAATCATAAGTGTGAATTTTAATACACCGTGCATTGTTTACTTAACTAACAACAGAAACATGTTTTAATGGACAAGCACACAGGCCTCTATTTCTAGGTAGAATGTAGTGCAATAGTGAATCTGTTGGGGCAGCAGTACGGCTACTACTCCACCAAATAGCACATGTGCGCAAAACAGTTCACTTGCAATGTATAAGCCTCTTGGGTGGATAACAAGAATGACATGAGAGATTATGATATTGTACTTTGAATGAACAATAACCAGTAAATTAATTTAATGATTTGTCGATGCTACTGCCTCCAGGTGAAGGAGAACGGTGCTAATCTTGCCATTTGCCAGTGGGGCTTTGATGATGAGGCGAATCACCTGCTGCTGCAGAACGAGCTGCCTGCTGTGCGCTGGGTCGGAGGGCCCGAGATTGAGGTAAGTCGTATTTATAATGTAATTATACAGATAATGATTACAAGTTGTGTATTTTTTTTTAATAATTATTGGAATTTATTGGAAGTCCTTGTTGATCTTGTGTTTATAATAACTCATTTCTCTGATTCAGCTGATTGCCATCGCCACCGGCGGCCGCATTGTGCCCAGATTCTGCGAGCTGACTCCAGAGAAGTTGGGCACCGCTGGCCTGGTGCGGGAAATCTGCTTCGGCACAACTAAAGACCGCATGCTTATCATTGAGGAGTGCAAGAACTCTAGAGCTGTTACCATCTTCATCCGTGGAGGAAACAAAATGGTAAGTTTTAGGAGTTTGTTAGCAAGATGCTTTGACTCTTCCCAACAGTGTCTAATCCTAAGGAATAATAACAAGCTGTAAAGTCATCAAAACACAAAAAATCTTTTTAAAATCTCACCAATGTTTGTGGTATGATGTCCTCAGATTATCGAGGAGGCTAAGAGAGCACTCCACGATGCCCTGTGTGTCATCCGTAACCTGGTTAGAGATAACCGCATTGTTTATGGTGGCGGTGCGTCTGAGATTTCCTGCGCTCTTGCTGTTAATGAAGCTGCTGATAAGGTAGAGTACAATCACACTGTCTCAACTGTGTCCTGTTATTACAGAAATTCACCTGGTGTTTTTTTTTTTTTTTTTTTTTTTTCCCCCCTTCTGCTTCTTCCTTCTTCCCCTCTGAAGTCATGATACCACCATACCTATAATTACAATATTTTTAATTGATCTAGTTTTGTTTTTCTCAATAGTGCCCCTCTCTGGAGCAGTACGCCATGCGGGCATTTGCTGATGCTCTAGAAGTCATTCCAATGGCATTAGCAGAGAACAGCGGCTTGAACCCCATCCAGACAATGACTGAGGTCAGAGCTCGGCAAGTTAAAGAAAACAACCCTGCACTGGGAATCGACTGTCTGCGTCTGTCCACTAATGGTATGTATATGTGCTCTACCAGAGGCTCTCTTCTCTGATTAGATAAACATGTTTAAAGAAAAATGTCTAGTTAATAATATAAACAACGCTGCCAGATTACTGTGCACAAAGGTAATAAAATATAGGAGCCTAAGTTCCAGCATTATCTCAAAAAAAAAAAAAACAGGATTCAGTTATTCGAGAATACAGTATTTAAAACAAACAAATCCATTCAGAACTGAAATGTATCTCCTGTTTAAAGATTAAATTTTGTCCTTTGTTTTATTGTGATCACATTCAAATGGTGACAGGCACTCCTAACCGTGTTAACTGTAAGTAAATTTCTATAAAACACATTTAAAACAATCAACATTGGCCAAAATGACCACATTTATGTACAAGTTTTGTGGCTTTTTAAACTTGGTCCTAATTATGGCCATGGTTCTCTAATATGTAGACCATCAAACCCATATGTGGGCCTGTAGCAATAAAATTTCCATTCACTGGAACTAAGGAGCCCAAACCTGTTCCAGCATGACAGTGTCCCTGTGCACAAAGTGAGCTCCGTCACGACAAGGTTTGCCAAGGTTGGAGTGGAAGAACTCGAGTGTCCTGCACAGAGCTCTGATTTGAACCCCAATGAACACCTTTGAGATAAATTGGAACACTGACTGCACCCCAGGCCTCCTCACCCGAAATCAGTGCCTAACCTCACTAATGCTCGTGTGGCTGAATGGACAAATCCCTACAGCCACACTCCAAAATCTAGTGGAAAGCCTTCCCAGAGTGGTGGTTGTCATAACATCAAAGGGGGTCTAAATCTGGAATAAGGTGCTCAGAAAGAGAGAATGAGTGTTATGGTCAGGTGTCCACAAACCTTTGGCCATATACTGTATAAGTGGTCTGAAACTTTCAATACCTTTGATTCCACATTATATCTCCTTAGATCCAGCTGTGGAGGTTCTTGGACTGCATGTGTATATTATCTGTGCTTACATAATTGGCCTTACCAACCTTTTGTAGGCTCCAACATGGACAACCAATTACCGATGCTCATTAATCAATAATCAAACTTCTTTTTATTTTTTATAGACATGAAGCAGCAACATGTGATTGAGACCCTCATTGGAAAGAAACAGCAGATTTCTCTAGCAACCCAAGTGGTGAAGATGATCCTGAAGATCGATGACATCAGAAACCCTGGCGAATCAGAAGACTGATCACGTCTCGAGCACTCTGACAGCAATGTCATTGTTTAGTGTTATTTATCATTTCATACAGCACTCATTCACTGTGTAGAGCAGAAACAACCATTAAAATGTTGTTCAGGAATTAATGTTTCTTTGTTGTCACTTGTGAAGTTTAATGCAAAGTGTGACAGGCACTAAAGTTAAGTACTCTTAAACTGTCCCTCCTCCTAACACAATGTGCAGCTCAGTTTGTGAATATATATTCTAAATGTGTAAATTTACCATTTTAAATTTGAGACTACAGTTGCACAGTAGACCAGATTTATGGAAGATTTTGTTTCTGTCCATCCGGCTGAGATTCTCGTTAGTGCGATATCTCAAGTGGTTGAATGTTTGTAGGATTTATATGGAATTATCACTGTAACCAGCAGATGAAGTGGTTTGGAATCGATTCAAACAGTCAAGGTCAGAGCAACATCAAATGTCTAATAGTTTTTCTTCAAAAGCTTCCTTCCTGTCTGATGTATATTTTAAGGGTATTTTTAGCATAGAAATTAGTAATGAAAAGAGCAAGACTTCTTGGTGAAAGCATCTCCATTAATGAGAAGTTGTATTACTTGTTAATTTGTTCTAGATAAAGAGAAAAGACAAGGAGGACATATGACATTTCCTTCACTTGGTTCCACACTGATGTCCAGGTGTTACAATGTTTTAGCACTGTGATACTAGCTCAAGCATGTAACATTATCTAGCAAAAGACCTATGAAAAAAATTTCAGGATATAGTTCATTTAATGCCTAGTTATCTTTTTAAGGCCTAATTTTGCCAGTGCAAACTGATTATTACAATACATGCACACTTAGAATACAGGTTCAGAAATGCTAAATGTCTTACAGTAAAATCTAATACCATTGTCACCATTACCTGTACTTATACACAGTAAACCACATCATGGTAATAAAACCATTGTATGATTTATTAAAAAAAAAAATAATAATGAAGTCAATTATCAAATTATCCAATTATTAGTTAAGTCAACAAAAGCATTGCTATTTCATTTTAACAGATTTCTCATTGACATGATTTGAGTTTCTGATTGACAATTCTCCCATCAACACATTTCTGCCATCTGGAATCCAGGAATAGTATTATAGAGTAAAATAATGAAAGTACCTTATAAAGCACCCATAGCACTAACTTAACTAACCCTTAACTTTAAGATAGAAAGGAAAATGATGCTATTATGTATCAGGATAGCCACATTCTCTAAGAAAATAATTTTCAGTCTTTGTACCTACTAGGTTGGTTAATGCAATCACACAGTAGAACATTGTCACGTATCTACCATACCTATGAAACATTACAATATAACTAATCTAAGTATAGTATAGTAATACACTGTATGGCCAAAAGATTGTGGACACCTGACCATCATACCCTTATGTGCTTTCTGAACATCACTTTGCAGATTTAGTTCCCCTATTGCTGATACAATAACCTCTACTCTTCTGGGAAGGTTTTGCACTAGTATTTGGACCATGGCCTGGGGTATGTTGGCATTCCAGTTCATTCCAAAGGTGTTCAGTGGAGTCAAGTTCAGGGATTTGTGCAGGGCACCAGTGTTCTTCCACTCCAACCTTGCTAAACCATGTTTTCATGGATCTCACTCATGTTCCAGTGAAGGCAAATTGTAATACAACCGCTTACAAAGACATCGAACACAATTTTGTGCTTCCAACTTTGTAGCAACTGTTTGAGGAAGGCCCAAATATTGGTGTTGATGGTCAGGTGACCACATACTTTTGGCCATATAGTGTATATCTGTGTCTGGGGAGAATGCATAGTATAAAGGATTATCACTCTAAATTAATGCATTACACTATTTCTAAAAGTAAAATATGATCAACACATCTCCATAACATACAACTGCATATGTTACCCCAGTCTCACAGAGATGTCAGTTAGTAAAGCTTCTCTCTGTCTATCTCAGTGAGCTGTACCGAGTGACCCCTCTCCCCTCCCTCAGCTCCTCCTGCTCATCTCACCCCCTTTAAAATGAAAAGAACAGGGACAACCACACAGGAATCATTATAACAGTGGGAGGAATATGCTCCATTTTTATCACAACCTATCTCTTCCTTCACAGATGCAAGCAAAGCAACCTGCATATCTGAAGCAGGCACATAATCACATACAGCCTCAGTTGTATCAGCAGTTGAAAACAGTGACATTGACCATTCTTGGCCAGATTCTATAAGCATGCACGGTCTGAATTTTGTTTCTTTAGATTTCATATTGTGGTATGTAAAAATGGACAAAGGGACCTCAGAGATCTAAAGCTAATAATAAATTTTAAAAACATGTTATTTAACAAAAGAAAAACATATAATCATTTACATGGTGAAGCTTTCTGTATGGGGACATTTACTTAACATTTAAGGAAGGAATCTCTAGTGTCGGTTTGTAACAATTAATTTTCTATGGGAAAGTGTTTACCACAGGAACACTCTAGTTTCTCAAAAATATGATAAGCTGCATTTTTTGTCTTAACATCAAGAGAGGGGGAAAAAGAGGCTAGAGAGGGAAGACTGTTTTTTGTAAGTGATGACAGCAAATAACTCGCTGACATTCCGCAGCATTATATGCAACTATAAACGATTAAAAAGCACAATGTGTTGTTCATTAATAAATTTTTTTCATTGTAATCTTTGGCAAATCGCTGTGGCATAAGAGGAATAAGAACCCTTTGGGATGTGCCATTATTGGAGAATAATCTTCAGTATGGTAATCTCAATCATCAATCTGCACTGTGAAACATCAATGAATAAAAGGGAACCAGTTCCACTTGCAGGCATACATGCCCATACCCTAACACTACCTCCACCAGGCTTCACAAGATGACGTACTATCATTCAGATCATGAGCACTTCTTTCCCTTCTCTTTACTTGTCTCTTCCCCTGATTCTGGTAAAACAGATTCTTGTTCCATCTGTCCATCTGATGTTGTTTCAGAACTTGCACGTTTTTTCATTTGTTTTTTGGCATTTTTATGTCTACCTTTAGTCTTCCTCTCTCTGAGGCTTACGGCAGACCAACTGTATTTACTCTGGTGAAGTCTTCTCTTAATTGTTGACTCTGACACAGATACGCCTACCTCCTGGAGGGTGTTCTTGATCTGGCCAACTGTTGTAAAGGGGTTTTTCTTCACCAGGGAAAGAATTCGTCTGTCTTCCCCCTCAGTTGTTTTCCGTGGTCTTCCGGACCTGTGGTTGTTCATGAGGTCACCAGTGTGTTCTGCCTTTTTAAGAATGGACCAAATAGTTGATTTGGCCACACCTAATATTCTTGCTATCTCTCTGACTGATTTGTTTTCATTTTTCAATTTAATTATGGATTGCTTCACTGGCAGCGACAGCTCTTTGGACTTCATATTGAAAGTTAACAGCAACAGATTCCAAAAGCAAATGCCACAATTTAAGTCAACTCTTGATCTTTTATCTGCTTACTTCTAAGGGCAATAAACTTGCTAGGGTATTTTATGAAACCTTTATGTGCAACTGTTGTTACTGAACCAAATGTCTTTTAAGGAGAGTGTGTGATGATTTAGTCATGTATTATACTATAGTAGCTTCACGAATGCAGTGTGCACTTTGGACACAAACACGTCCTGGGTCATCAACAAGAGTGTCAGAGTGGGTAAGAGTGGGTAAGGAAACTTTTACTTTAAACCAGATAATTTGCTCTAATTTTACATGTACTTATTTAACCAGTTAATCATGTCCTCCCGAGCCTCCTGAATGAAAGGTCTGTCTGTCGGATTGACGTCTTCCCGTTTACGATGCACAAATCCGTGAGTTTGGTTGGGGAAAACCTTCACTTCGAAGTCAACAGTGCACTTGTCCTTCAGTTTTGCCTCAAGTGTTGTCACCTTGGTTTAAGAAAAGAAAAAAAAAAAAAAAAAAGTAAAATATAATTAACATACATTATAATTACCAATTTATAATTCCTGTTGACTGCAACCTGTAGCTGTATGTCTTACCTGGTCAAGTGGTATCACTGTGTCGTTTTCACCAAAGATGAACAGAGTCGGACATTTGAGTTCATAACTATCCTCTCTCTCTTTAATGATCCCTGCAAAGATGATATTACTTGGGTAAGTGTGATAAGCACATACTAAGGTAAGTTACTCAAGGTAATGTAAGTCCTTACATACTGTACTCAAGCATGGTTTGCAATTGTCCACTCTACTGCCACATTACTTCTCTTTGTTGGCAGTGGTGGACATTTCTATGGTTGTGGGTGGGGCTTTGTTCTGGAACCACCCCTTTCACTTTGTGGCACAGGCAGAAACCACTGAATGCAAGTGTTCTGCGTTTTATTTTGGTGACTGAATTCATTTAACTTGTTCTCTTATTAAACACTACTGTAACTGTACTAGCAATGTTTCCCCTATGACATCAGTGTGACAGGCATTCATTAAATGTGCAAATATACCTCACTTTTGCCATGCAAAAGTGTGCACACAACTGCTGTGTGTGTGGCATTGTTCATGCACTCATTGCATGCATATCTTATGTCCGTTTATATATCCCTGTCCATTTGGTTTCCAAGTCAAACTGTAAAATTCGGTGCTCCATTTCTCTTTAAAACTTTCTCCTGTCAGTGTGACTGTAATCCTGATCTGTGTTTTAAACCAAAACCAGTCACTGTACATTCAAAAGTATTTACTCATCTAGAAAATCCAGAAGACTGGTACTCAAAATAGACCCTTCGGTAGGTTTAAAGAGGTTTTTAAGATTCAAACACTATTACAGTTATATTAGCCTTGTAGCCCCTGTGCAAAAAAAAAAAAAAAAAAAAAAAAAGAAAAAGGTCAGACACCAAACATGTCTTGGTCAATTGTTGTACTGGGGAAACTGTGTACATCCTTTACCAAATGTATAACTTTACATCCAAAAAGGACTACAGGTGAGTTACCATAAACTGAAACCCCAGCCTTGACTTCAGGATATTGGAGGGCTATGTAGTGTGTGGCCACTCCGCCCCAACAGAACCCTACCACTCCAATCCTTTTAGCTCCACGTTGTTCCTTGAGATATTTCAAAACCACATCCACCTCCCTAAGTAAATAAAAAATGCATAATTAATGAGTTCATTACAAAAAGGTGGCTCAATGGTTAAGGATTTAGACTATTGATTGAAAGGGTGCGAATTTAATTCCCACCACCAGGTTGTCACTGTTGGTTCTTTGAGCAAAGCCTTGACCCTGAATCCTGTCTCAACTGTATTAATGACATCAATCAAATGTGTAAATACCAAAGGTATGTGGTTACTTGACCATCCCAGCCATATGTTGTCCTTCCCCAAACTGTTCCCACAAATTTGGAAGCACAGAATTGTCTAGAATGTCTCTCTATGCTGTAGCACCAAGATTTCCCTTCACTGGAACCAAGGGGCCCAAACCTGTTCCAGCATGACAATGCCCCATGGTCCATAAAGGTGGTTTGCCAATGTTGGTGTAGAAGTACTCGAGTGTCCTGCACAGAGCTTCAAACACCTTTGGGATGAACTGGAAAGGAAACTGTGTACCATGCCTGATCTCACTAATGTTCTTGTGGCTAAATGGGCAAATTCCCATTGCCACTTTAAAAAAGCTAGTGGAAAGTAAAGACTAAATCTGGAATGGTATGTTCAACAAGCACATATGGATGAGGGTATGATGGATTAGGTATCCACATACTTTTGGCCATACAGTGTATAACTGTAGGGCATGCCAAAGATTGAACATTTTGATTAATGTTTAACTTGTTGATGTTGGTAGGTTTTTTGTCTTCAAGCCACTCCTGAAATGTTGACCAATCACTTGAAGGACTCCATGGCTCCTTTCCAAGAAAGAAGTCTGGGCAAACAGCACTGTAATCAGGAGGGAAGGGGGGAAACCCAGGTAAGCTCATACAGTTCATTCTGTAGTTGCATAAGATACCATTTATGGCTAAATTAAATAAATAAAGAATTTGTTTATATTTGTGCACTTATTCTGATGCGTGTTTCAAAATTGCTCATTTTGCCACATACTTGGTTACAATATGAATATTAATTTGGCATAAAGAAATAAACATATTACACATATCCATTTGAAGCGAGCATGTCAGCCATGTATCTTGTATTGGGTAGTTGCCATCCAAAAATGTCCTGAATTACAATGACTGCTTTGTCTGTTGGTGCTTTAGGTTTCACCACGTAAGCTTTAACATGCTCAATCTGAACCTCCTCGCCAAGGCTGCCATATTCCATCCTGTCCCCAATGTCACACGGGCATGGCCTGGCTTCATTTGCCATCTAAAAATTGAAATATGTTTTTATATAGTAAGTAAAAAAAAAAAATACCTGTTGCGCTGTAGCATTTACACAAAGTAAATACATTTCATTGACATGCAATGATTAGAGAATATGAAAATCTGAGCCACTGTTGACTTCCCTTCATGACTGAGAAGTGTGTGTAGTGGAAAGTCTTTTACTCCATGCACACCCAACCTCCACAGTAATAACAATATACACTATATGGCCAAAATTTGTGGACACCTGACCATCACAACCATATGCTAGCCCTTCTCAAACTGTTTCCACAAAGTTGGAAGCACAGAATTGTATATAATGTCTTTGTATTTTGCAGTATCAAGATTTCCCTTCACTAGAACTAAGGGACCCAAACCAGTTCCAGCACACCAATGCCCTGTGCACAAAGCAAGGTCCACAGAGATGGAATGCGAGCTGCATGACGGGCCTCTTGGTCCGACATCAGCGCATGACCTCACTAATGTTCTCGTGGCTGCATGGGTGCAAATCCTCACAGCCACGCTCCAAAATCTAGTGTAAAGCCTTCCCAGAAGAGTGGAGGTTATTATAACAACGGGAGGGCTATAGCTGGAATGGTATGTTCAACAAGTACATATGGGTGCAATTGGTCAGGTGTTCAGATGGATGGATTCGTAAATTTTGGCTGAAATTGTTGAATTCAAATAAATATGCATAGTGTTTATGGTATATTAACAAAATGTCCAAAATCAAAGCAGTAAACACATGGCATAGCTAATGATCTCAAATGCAGTATGTAAACTACATTTAAAAAGCATGCAAAGATCAAGAACAGAATTTGCCTGTTAAATGGAACACTTACATTTCATTATTGCTAATCAGGTTAGCGACATTAAATTCACACTTGTATACCCTACTGTTGGTCATTTTTGCATATATATGGTAAGCAGAGTGAGGTTTTTGTACTGGCGCCTTATTGTGATATGCCTGACACTTGGTTGTGGGATATGACGCTACGTTCCATACCCATGTGATCGTGACTGCACCCTATGCCTTCTGAATGCTACACCCTCCACGGGTGTGATTAGTAACAACCAGTTATAAAGCCATAGCTTCTATTTGACTGTTGCACAATCACTGACATTGTCATCATTACACATGATATTCATTGGTGGAGTTTGACAATCACGTCTCCAAAGCTAGCACTGGAAATATAATATAAGCTGTGGAAGCAATGGAAGTATAATATACGCTGCCTCCACCAGAACTTAATACACTATACCCTTAAATTGTTTCTGCGAAGTTTAAAAAAATAATTATAATTTCTGCTTGGGTGAGTGGGCACAGGACTTTGCCATAGAACACCATGTGCTTTCAGCTCTGACCTAAGCTGCAAGTAAAAGAACAAGGAGGAACCTGGCAAGCCGAATACATTCTTGATCTCACTGAACAAACATAACCTCTCTAATTACAAGTCCCTTGTTGTGAAATAGAAGAATGACTGTACCAACTAGAGAAAATATTACAGTGCACTTCTAATTTCCATGCACGAAAGCTAGTAAGTATGATCATAATGTAATTTACATTGCTTGTCAGATACAGGAATAAAACAAACATCTTTATGTTTCTAGAAATGCACCATATTATCCTAATGTATTACAGGATACAGGAATGTAAGGATCAAACCAATTGACTAACAGCCCAAAAACAAATGACCAAAAATAAAATTTAAAATTAGGTCCTGCTAGGCCACAATATTTTTCCCCCTCGGCAGAGTAGATTTAGACACATTTTAGAAGTGGGTGTTTCTTATTCCAAATAACTTTAGAAACAGCAGAGTGAAGTTGATTGGAGGGGAAAGAGGAAGTATAGACATAAAATTTACTCTGGGCAGCATATTCATTTTGATAATTGAGATATGGGCCTGCAGAGACATGGGTAAACTAATCCACCTGTCCAAATCTACCTAAGCATTACTGAAAACTTCCAGATAATTATGTTTTACAATGTGGTTTATTGAGGAGAAATTTTCAATTTTGATTTTACAACAGGGATATGGGAGGAAGCAAGCAGATTTTGACCAGCTAATTTTGAATCCAGATAAAATTCCAAATTCTTCACAAATGGAAAAAAGAAGCTGAGTAAATTGTGATGGATTTTCTAAAAATAAAAAATAAAATTATATATCAAACATCTGTACATAAGGCTAGATGAGTGTTATGAATAGAAATTGATGAGAACTTTGTAGATTGGTGTATCATCAGTGCAAAAGGTTCAAGAGACACAGTAAACAATCCAGTACCAAGTGGACATTCTTAATAAGTGGATCCAGAAATTGGAAAAAGATAGAAGCAAGTTTGACCAGTTGAGATGATTGCAGAGAAAATGGCATAGAAGACCTCAATCATATGAATTACACCTACTCCAAAACCCACTGCATCCAAGATGGACCACAAGAAAGACCACTCCAGTCTGTCAAAGGCTTTGATAGTGTCTAGAGAAAGCATGACCATTGATGTTTTATTGTCCACTGAGGCCTTAATTATATGCAAGTCTCCTAACATTATCTGCTGCTAATCTTAATTTAATAAATACCCTTTTGGATCACAATTGACTAGAAAGGGTAAGTGGTCCTGTAGATATGGAGCCAGGAGCTTGGCATAAATATTTAGATTTTAAGACTAAGATGGTGATAATTGGCACAGCTTCCTGGGTCCTTTTCCTTCCTCAAAAGTAGAAAAATTATGGCAAAAATTATTGACATACCATAAGAAACTGCCCAATTTAATTTAAAAAAAAATCAATCATATCAAAAAGAAAAGGACACAGCTGTTCCAAGACGTTTACAGAATATTTGGGAAGAACTCCATCCATGCCAGACAATTTACCCTTTAGGATGTAAAAGGATGTTTCTTTCTGCTCTTCTAGTGAGACTGGATTAACGAGATTGAGTCCATTATAGAAATCTATGGCATGTCCAGAAATTTTTTAGAAGCAATTATTTATTTGGGATCAGGAGTATCTTAACCATCTGCAGTTTAAATAGCGGAAATGTCTGCAAAATGTTCACTAGCCCTGATTCTCTTAGCAAGACGATGACTAGGCCTGGCACCATGAAAATAATATAGATGTCTCATCCTGTGGATTTGAAATTATGCGCATTGTTTTATAATATTACTCTTCTTTTTTATTGCATCCCACTGTGGGGCAACCGGTTCTGAGAAATTTTGCTGAGTCAAGTCTGCTTCAAGATTTTGTCATCCGAAAGATCTAGTCTTGCATAGGATTGAACAAAATCGGATAGTATTACTCCTTATAAATCCCTTAAAAGCATTCCATAATATGCTGGGATCTTATATCATTAAAGGTAATAAATTCACCAAATTCTGTTATGAATTGAGATTTAAAGACACTATTTTTTTTCTGTGTTCAAATAGGTCAAACTAGGTTTTATGGGGCCTGTATGCCAGGTGAACTTTGCTACTCTGCTGTTTAATCAGTAAGCGTACAAGTTGACCACAGCTGAACCCAAACTCCAAATCTGCACGTACATGCTTCTTGCTCGCTTTCAATGAAGCATATGAATTATCTGTATGCTCTTTAGTTAAGACAGTCTGTGTGATCCATTTGGATTTTGCTGCATTTCACTTACCGTGATTGTTTGGCACTGAAATGGTGGAAGTGAAAAAGGAACAGGGTCAGAAACTGGGGAGGTCGAAGAGGAAAACACTCATTTATCTGAACATGGCCCCTTTAGAAACACCCACAGAGACTTGAGGTTGCAATTTGTCATTCCCAACCTCAAAGCAGTTAAAGCCAAACGCCCCTTCAACTTGAAACTCCTACTCGTCAGCTTGGAGTAGTTTGTTCCTTCTCTGTTTACAGAGTGACGTCAAACCAACATGGCTGCTCACAGCCTCACAAATAAACAATGCAGCACCCAATACCCTTAAATTTGTTATGCTGTATACCCAAGTATTTGCTTTAGAGCAACTAACATACATATTCGCTTGTTAAATCAATAACCCTGACTATATACTACGCTGTCTGAGGAGGAAAATGTACATAACAGTTAGCTGGCTAGCTTGTTGCTAACAAAAGACGAACATGGAGGCGGCCGTGTTTTTGTTACACCTCGCAGGTCGAATGTGCCGAGGTGAAAAATGGCGCCATTTCAACCTGCAAATTACCACTTAGAAGACAAGTCTAACGCGGATTTGTTGGATTTTCCACCCAAGTATGTATCTCTGCGGCCTGGAGCCACCTCCAATCGGGCTACACACGGAATGGGTTAGAGAAGATAGCCCAAAAAATCCGCAGCAGCTGCAGCCGCAATGCGCTAACACACGATAACATACCTGGCCATTTGGAGCTAGCCTCTCATATTTACAGCTCTGCAGCCCTTTAGCTGAGTGGAATCCCGTTTTGCAAAATCTACCTCAAGACTTTGTCATCTAATAGATCGAGTAATAATACTCTTCTTTTTGATCCGTAAACGTTGTACTAAAACGTGATGAATTAAGTTCGAATTAACTCGTTTCTGAGGACGTGCACTAGCGACGCTCCACAGGCGCACAGGATACGCGCGGCAGCCATCTTGTGTACGCGTACGCGTGGTTAATAGCAAGTATAATCCAGCCTTTATAACCTTTACTGCGCCCGGACCCGATCAGATTTACGTTACTAATGCAGCAAACTACTTATTCAGCCAACCCTAAAAGCTAGATAACTACCCTTCGGTATCATTGTTTATGTCAAACTCGAAAACGTACGCGCTTCTTGCTCGCTTTCATGCACGGATTTACGCAAAACTACAATGAATTATGCATTAGTTGGGTGCTCTTTAGTTAAAACAGTCTATCTGATGCGTTTGCATTCTACTTACCGTGGATATTTGACACTGCAACTGTAATAGAGAAAAGTGAAGAGGCTCCGAAACTGGGAAGGTCGAAGAGGAAAACACACCTTTATTTGAGCGTGGCCTCTTTAGAAACGCCCACAGAGAACAGTTGTTGGATTTTTCCACCAAAGCAAGCTCCAAGTGGGCGGGGCTAACACCAGATGGGCGGGGCTAGCACATACTAGGCTACCTATGGATTACGGTTAGGGTTAGGGAAGATATCCCATAAAATTATCCTTTACCGAGACGTGCTATGTTAACATTTTAACATGCTAGCGCATTTGAAGCTAGCCTGACATATTTGGAGCTGGTACCGGGCTGCAGAGATGCACGTCTCGGATTTTCTGGACACCACTATAGCAGATTATAACTGCAATACGCAGTACAGCCACTAGATGGCGACAGTCTCAACGCTTAGGAGTGAATGGCTCTAAGAGGCAGAAGTCACAGACAGCACTAAGACATAACTGGGTGTGTCCAAAACAGAAGCTGCCTTCATTTCTCGATGGCTTGCTGTCTGATAGGGAAAGTCTTCGAGGTTTAAGCTCCGCCCACTTAGTACGATCACGTGTAATATATATCCCTGGCTAAGCTTCCTTCCTGTTATATATGTGACTGGTGTTATTATATATATTTCCTTCATAACCATCATAAGCCACACTTTGCAAAGTGGAAACATATTAAAACACACTGTATTTTTAAAATGCCCGGTTATGTAGAATAGGGAGGCATTTCGGGTTCGGCTTGATGAACTTCACGTGTTTACTCATAAATAGGTAAAAATGTAACCTCAGTAGTAAGTGAGTAGTAGAAACAAAGATATAGGTCACAGTCTTACTCATTCTCTGTTTCTTAAACTAATGATGGGCGTGTTTGTTTGTTTGTTTGTTTGTTGGTTCTGCTTTTTAAAAGACAAAAGGCACCGCTGGGATTCGAACCCAGGATCTCCTGTTTACTAGACAGGCGCTTTAACCAACTAAGCCACGGCGCCACGGTCAGCGCTCGAGCATGAGAGTCAGAAGAGTGCGTTTGTGTAATTTAACTGTCAACCGTTAGCAAGTTATGTTGTTTGTCATCAGATAATGCTAATATAGTTCTAGAAAATGTATATAGTAAAACTAAATGATCTAAGGTAAATTAACAAAAGAAATACCAGCGATACCTGTAGTTTAAACAAAGCCCACTCCCTAAACTTGTTAAAATGTTTGTTAGGCGAGGCACCTGGAAACAAAGCACTATGGTTTGGCGGATTAGCTTTATCGCTAAATGTGATTTAAAGAGATTATTTGCTGTTTGTGCTTTCAGTCTTTGAAGCCCTCTGTGGTATGTTATCCAGAAACAAACTTTATGTACAACTGGTGTGTTCCTTTTGAAAAATACACTATACTACACATTTACATTTACACTAATGAAAAAATACACTACACTACACATTAATATTTACACTAATGAAAAAATACACTACACTACACATTATTATTTACACTAATGAATGAATTTTTAATTTGCATATTTGCATGTACACTTACCAAATACTTTCTTAGGAACACTATACTAATTGTGGGTAGGGCCTCCCTTTTCTCTCAAAACAGCCTCAGTTCTTCATGGTATGGATTACACAAGAGAAACATTCTTTTGAGATTCTGGTCCATGTTGACATTTCTGCAATTGCTGCAGATTTTCCAGGTGCACTTTCATGCTGTGAATCTCCCATTCTACCACATCCCAAAGGTGTTCTCTTGGATTCAGATCCAGTGACTCGGAAGCCACTCGAAGGCCAGTGAAGAACATTGAACTCATTGTTACGTTCATGAAACCAGTTTGAGAAGACTTATGCTTTGTGACATGGTGCATTATCATGCTGGGAGTAGCCATTAGAAGATAGGTAAATCCATGAAGGGATGCACACGGTCAGTAATAATACTCAAATAGGCTGTGGTATTCAAGCGATGATTGATTGGTATTAACAGGCCCAAAGTTTACCAAGAAAACATTCCCCACACCATTACACTACCTCCACCAGCCATGGTCCATGCATTCATGCTGTTGGTGCCAAATTCTGACCCTACCATCTGTCTGCCTCAGCAGAAATCCAGATTCATCAGACCAGGCTACATGTTTCCAGGCACCAACGGATACTTGGGAACGTCCCAGTGCACACGCCTCACCTTCACCAGTCATGAGCTTCCCAATGCCCCACATTGAATCAGGCTTCAGTAGCCTGAGTTCTGGTTACAACCTGAGTCCACCAAGGTGTGCTGTGTACTCCCTTGTATACTCACTGGTATACAGTAGGTTTGTTCTCGATCAGGGGAGGCCTGTGGCGCATCAGGGATCCAGATCAGTGTTCCCTCGTGGAAACAGGAAGCTTGAAATGCCTGGCTTCCCCACAGCACCAGCAAACTTGCCCGGGCTTTGGCCCAGTCCTGGGGGGCATGGGAGGTTCCCCCCTGTGTGGAGAGAGAGGAAGCATGGAAGGACATTAGAGAGGAAGAGTGGGTAGAAAACCAGGTCCGGGGACTGCAGGGGCTGTGGGACTGAGCCGAAGTGCTCAGAGAGACCACATTCAGTGGAAATACAGGGCAAATGCTTGGAAACCCAATTCTGGTCCTTGTCTGCATGTTTGCAAGCTCAGTGGTGGAGAGTGTGGTTTGGCACTGCAGTTCCCCAGATGGTGAACGATGTGAAAAACCCAGAGCACCTTGGGAGAAATGTAAGGAACTAAGATTCAAGTGCCATACTGAGCAACATAACAGCTCATAGCTGACAGCATGGAATTAACGGATAACAAGGCTAGCAAACTAACAAGGGAATCCAATTCATGTTAGAGTTCCAAAAGGTGTAAAAGTCTAAAATACACTCATCACAGCTGTGAAGAAATTAAAGGAGATGATGGGATTCTATCACAGCTTTGGAGGACATGTATCTTTGACCATAGTCACAAGCTATTACACAGATAGCTCCATGGTGCATGAGGTCTGACAATTGTATGAGTCAAGAAAATGGACAAAAAATGATGGAGATATCACAATGGTATTTATGGTTAATATGTCATACAGTCTTCGTGACTTTGTTGAAGGTCTCGGCATGTGTGCATACATGCATAAGAGGGTATCCAGGTGATACTCACCACCCCCTGGCAGTTAGGGTGTTTAGAATACAGCTGCTTTTATTTCTTCAGTAATCAAAAAACTATAGGCTATAATACAGCTATAAGCTAATATAGATAAGAATACTGTGATGTCATATATTTCATTACATTTCTATCCTATAATGTTGAATGTTTTATGTTTTTGAAAACCTACCACCTGATATTGACTCAATAAGTACACTGTTCTGTGTGTTATGCATTATAGTCTCTACTGCTTTCAGTCAATAAGAATACCAGTTCATGGCAGTGGATTCAGACATGAGCTAGACTTGACTGGATGGTGTATGCTTATAAAACCTTAGTGACTTTAAAAAAAATTAATTAATTTTTAAAAAAAGACCACTGAAAAACTGAACAATAGGAACATTTATTTCAGGAAAGAACTTACAAAGTCTCCAAGTAGCAATAGACCATCAGATCACAGTAAATACATCAGTAATCTGATTAATGCTCAAGTACAGTTTAGATACAGGGCTATGTTTTATTAAACTGGATTTGTTTATTCAGATTATTTTGCAGAAGGATATATGTGACAAGGATAAATCTAAATTGGATAGACCTGTGCATTTTTTACCTTAAGCTGCACAGCAGAAACCCTTTCAGGCTTTAGTTTGGTGTCTATATGTACATGACACTGACAGCTGGTTGTGGAAAAAGAAAACATGACCCACAAGACAGAGACATGAGGGAGTCAGTATTTGAGGAAGTTCAAACCAGTACCATACATAATATCAGTACAAAGCCAATGAATCCAAGGGGGAAAAGATACGAGGTAGGCATGTACTGATATTAAAATAAATAATTTAGGTTTATAAAAGTCTATAACGTATAGAACTATACATTAACATTACTATTATGGGATTGCCTTCTTCAAGAAGAAATGCAAATATGAAGCCTTAGAAAAAGCTGCCTTCTGAATTGGACAGAGCTTAGCTTAGGAGCACAAGCGCTGCCCAAGGTGCTACCTATCTAGACAGGCTCTACCTTTGAGGTGTCGAAAATCATAATGTATTGTATTGTATAACCGCGCATGCCTAATGGAAAGCGTAATAGAGAAGATGAGAATTGAGTGTTACTACATGAAAGTCAACTGACTGGGTAGAACAATCTCATGAATAATGTGTAGCTGGACAAAAAAAACAATGCGTTAAGTAAGACTGTGGAATAGCCAATATACCTTATATAGATAATGATAGATGGTTCACTGATCTGCCTTTCTTCTGATGTGTTCAGGCTTTTAAGGCTAAATATCATTAAGCCATTTAATCTGGCAGCTTCCTATAGGTACAATTTGACTTCTTTCATGTATTTTGTCAAACAGTAATTAAACATTCATAATTAATAACTGTGCCTCAGTGACTAAAACTCTGTATGTGGACAACCTGTTTGTAAATTCTTTGCACATACTAAAGCTCTGTATGTGAAGAACCTGTTTGTAGACACGTGTGTATCTTTTGAGCCCTCAAAGACACCTATCCAATGTATTTGAGTGGGCACATGGTGCTCAAAGGTAGTTTTAGGATTATACTCAAATAGGTTTTAGATTATGTGAGCCAGCTAGAGATAATATTAATTCTAAACATTTACCAACATGACATAAAAATTCTCCCAGAAGTCCTGTCAGGTTAGGTCCTACACTATATGGCCACAAGTTTGTGCACACATGCCCATCACACCTATATGTGGGCCTTTCCCAACCTGTTGCAACAAGGTTGAAAGTACACAATTGCATAGGATGTCTTTGTATGCTGTATCATTACAGTTTCCCTTTGCTGAAACAAAGAGGCCCAAATATGTTCTGGCATGTCAATGGCCCTATGCACAAAGTGAGGTCCAAGAAATGGTTTACCAAGTTTCGAGTGGTCTCCTCACCCAACATCAGTGCCTGACCCTTACAAATGCTCTTGTGGATAGATAGATAGATGGACAGACAGACAGGCAGGCAGACTGAGGGGACTAGATCTGGAATGGGATGTTCAAAAAGGACATATGGGTGTGAGTGGTGAGGTATTAGCAACCTTTTGGCCATATAGTATATTAGCCAGCTAGCTAATGTTGACAGTAAAGATGGTAAACATTTATGAATATTACCTTGAGACATTCTCAGAAGTCACATCTGCTTGACCTTGCACATTCTCATCTATGGCCTTGCACTATTCGCACATTCGAATCCTGACAATACCACGGCCATTTGTGGCCAGGAGCTAAGTGAGCAAAACTAACCAATCACCGGCATCTGTGAAATCATGTTTGCAGAAGAAAGCTGATAGCGTTTTCCTCTCAGTGTGCTACACTGCCTTGTGCAGCACCTCGAAAATGATAATAATACTGAGTGTTATCAATGCACTGTCAGCTCAATTTGTCCAGCTACACATTCTAACCTGAGAAATTCATCCAAAGTGACCTCTCTGTGATTATTAATCAAATGTACAAAACAATACTATATAAACAGAGGTGGCCTTTAAATATGTTTCTTTACATATTAGACTGAAGACCTATTTTTTTATTTACCTAGGCATGACCCTGGCATGTCCCCTCCCACCCCGCTTCCCGAAAAAAAAAAAAAAAGAAAACGCATGTGCTTTAGCCCTTTGCTCATGAAACAAAACAGAACTGTGACAAAACTGAAAATAGCAGCTGGTTTATCTTAGTGGGATCAAGACAGGTCTACATCAAGTTAATAAATTAAACAGGGTTATAGTGTTAATATATCCGGCAGAGGTTAGTAGGAGATGGACATGAATATATCGCCTTTTCTCTCCTCTCATTCTCCCCTTTCATCAGTAGTGGAGGACCAGTGTTATTGCCTAGCATTAAAAAACACCCTTTACAGTGCGAAATTTAATCCACATCACAGATTAGTGTCACTATCTTTATAATCATAATCCAAAACCTTCTACATCTCATAGTGCGTGACATCAACACAAATGAATATTAAAGCAAAAACAAAAGAATATTTTTTGTTAAATGACATTTACAATGTCTATTTTTGTCCGGTTGTTCATAAGTGCAGCAGATTGCATCAGAGTTGGAAGTGGTAGAAGAAGCACATGCGTGTATCTATATGTGTGTGGGAGTGTGTGTACACATACAAAACTTCCTCAAACACCATTAAACAGAACAAGAGGGGAATAGGGCAATTTCACGATTAACAACGTGGTGGAAATGCACTATGCTGTTATTGTACAGGACATTACAATTACAGAACAGACTGACGTATTATCGTATTATGCACAAATAAAGTCCACAGAAATGTTTGCCATTTAAGTCCTCTTTAAATGAGAAAGCTAATTTTGGGGGGAAAAAAAGCTTAAACAGCTTAACCAGCAGTATTAACCAATCCCCCCTGACATCCCCCCCTACCTAAAAAGTATGGAGCTTTTTGTTCTTGAATAAGCACTGGCCTACTATTTAAAAGTGTAATCAGTATATGAAGACTACTTTCACATTTGTAAACGTTTGTTTTGTTTTTTGTTTTTTTTCACCCCCTCATCCTTCTCAGAGACCCTCAGCTGCAGCGCTTCATGTGTTCCAGGACATACTCAGGGAAGTGCAGGCTGCACACCTGCAAGCCATCCAGTTTGCAAGGCATTCTGGGATACTCATCCTCCTTCCACTTGTTCTCCTCAGGATCAAAGGTGAGTATAGAGTCACTGTAATGGCCATTGTAGCACAATCCGCCCAGCACCATGATCTGTTTGTCTAGCACTGCCACCCCATGCCCACTTCGCCCAATGGGCATGGAAGCAAGGATGGTCCATTCGTCCGTTTCTGGATTGTACACTTCCGTTGAAGGGCAGCCTTGGGATTCGAAAGATGCCCTCAGGATTACACAAACCCCACCGAACACATAAAGTTTCCCGTTGTGGGAGATCATCTTGTGGAAACAGCGTGCATAGTTCATCTTAGATTTGTTCTCCCAGCAGTTGGTAAGAATGGGATTGCGGCGCGTACGGTGTTCAGATGCTCCCTCGCGCTCGGGATCAAACACACACACCTGTTTGGAGGTGGAGGATGATGTGATACCACCGGTGATATAGAGTTTTCCATTCAACACCGTGCCCTCGTGGCCATATTTGTTAACTGGATACGGATCCACAAACTCCCACTTATCCTCTGCAATGTCATAGCGCTCTGTCGAGTAAAATGTCTCGTCCCGTGTCCGTCCTGCCACAGCGTAGATGAACTTTCCGATCACACCAACAGCAAATTCTGACCTAGGGACCGACATGTCTGCCATCCTCAGCCAGGAATTCTGCCTTGGATCGTAGCGGTAAACCTTGGATGATGCATGAAACTCTCCATCTGGCCCTAGTTCCTCACCTCCCAACAGGAAAGCAAAATTGTTGACGATGGCCAAACAATCAGGCCGAAGTGGAACTTGTGGACCTTCCAACTCCCACCAAACCTTGGGCCGATGCAGCAGGAGGATCTTGCTGTTCACCATGCTGTGACCGATCATCCCTCTGAACACAGCTGTCTGAGGCCGAACAGATCGGATCCGGTTGGACTTTGTCTCGGCTAGCGGCTGCTCATTCACCGAGTGAAAGTAGTTGAGTGCCTGGTCCACTTCCTGCCTCAGCTGACGGGAGTAACGATAGAACTCGGAGGTCTTCACCTAAGGAATAAAAGCAAGTCATGTAGACACTGTCATGATGTCAATTCAAATCCATTAACAAAGGCGTTTAAAATATCACTAATGAGTCATAACCTAGATAACCAACTCCACACATCTGTCTTCTCAGTCCACAGAGTGTGCACTGCTGTCTTCAAGACTGTCCCTTTCATTTAGGTGTAGGTACTGAGGAATTGATCCTTCTATACATTTCTGATAGGTATGGGCAAACTACCCACACATTTAGGTTTCTTAAAGTGCAAAAAACTCAAACTCTGAAGATTAAACACACCAGGCAACAATAAAAATGGTATTTCTACAGGACTTTTTCATTTTTTCAGGACTGCACTGTCTAATGTAATTTATAGAAAACCATAGAAACCAAAAACTTTACAATTATTAAGCAATCGTTTGTTTTCAATACAATGCTGATATTATAATTTGTAAGTGTTGTATGATTCACAATATTACTCCAATATGTAAAGCCTTATGTAAAATATCACTGGCATGATTGTTGCAGATTTATATTTATTATTATATTTATTATAATATTTATAGCATAAAATATATCAGTGGATCAAATAGAAAAATATGCCATATCCAAACTGAAAACAATCTAGCCTTTCAGGTCAATATCATTACTTCATGATCATCATATGATCTACACCCACTTTAAAGAAATCAATAATACCTTTTCAAACACTTGTGTTGGTGTCATGAGACCGAAGCGCAGGTTCTGCACCACAGCGTCCGTGTGTCTCCAGCGGCGTCGGTCATGTCTGAGCCAAGCCTGTACAGCCTCATACAGCTCAATCTCCGGGAACCGACTCAGCCTCTCACTGCCCAGGCACACCACTAGCTTCTCCAGGCTCAAGTAGGACAAAAAGTCTGGCCTGGCCATCAGAGGCACAAAGTTCTCCAGCAGGAAGGCGTCCAGCCGCTCCTGCACTCCCTCTACAGCCACACTGAAATCATCCAGCAACCTCATGACCTCAGCACAGTTCTCCAAGCAGATTTTGGCTAACAGGAAAGAGCAGCAGAACTCCACAGCCTCGGTGAGCTGCACATACATGGCCGCCTGCAGAATCTCCTGCACTGTGGGCATGCTGAGTTCCAACGAGCCATAATACATGAAGCGAAGGACGTGGCCGAAGCCAGCCGCTGTCAGCCCCTTCATATGGATCTTGTCCTGGTCACGCTCCCGCATATCTGCCGTGAACATGACCCGGAAGTAGTCACTCTGTGTGGCCAGCAGAGCTTTGTGGGCCTGGAAGTGATGCTCTTCTATCAGGAGTGTCACATCCAGCAGGAGGCGTTCCTCATACAAGGCTCGGAAGCCCGAGGACACGCTCCCATCATGCACCTGTGACAGGTACACCTCAACGTCCCCAGCCATTAAGCACCTGTAAGGAAAGAGAAATAACACCCCATTTTTAGAACACAAATTACTAGAACTCTGAATGTCTTCATAAAGAACTCTCTTTTCGCTGATGGACAGGGTAAGGGTACAAGCAATAAATGGGCTGCAATCAGTAAGTATGCACCTATAAAGTATCCTATAGGGCCATTGTACCTGATAAAATGGCAACTCAGTGTAAGTCACATTAGGAAAGTTGATTTCAGGTAACGGTTGGATTTAATGTTCTATATTTAAATGCATTATAAAAATAAGCCGATGACATCACAGAAACGATAACCTGCATCACAGCAACTGCTAAAGGACAAAATACTACAGTATTACCATAGCGTTATAAAACATCACTCTTCTTATAAAGAAAAATCATAAACTGTCACTCTAATTTTTTTTCATGAGCTGATATGATTTTGCAAACACAAAAAAACCTGACAGATGCTAAAGAAGCTTCTGGAAGGACTTCAAGAACATTCACACCTCAGCAGTTTGGGTTGTGATGCTGAGAGCCAACTTTGCTGCTCCACACTTTCTCTTTCCTTACACACATATACACACACATACACACATTGCACACTCACCTCTGATTGGCCACGGGCATGTCACTGGGGGGTGTCCGAGCCAATCAGAGGACAGTGGCCCTTTGTGTCCGTAGGAATAAAACCTCTTTTCTGAGGGATTCACCTAAATGACAAGTCAACAAATATTCATCTATATGACAAAATGCCCCAGTCAGTAAGTGCATGTGAAACATTCACAATAAATTTGCCAAAATATTGTTTGTCCTTTTTTACATACAGACATTCAGAGACACACAATGTGATGACATTTCTGTCATCACACTTCCCAAATGCTTGTATTGAAGAGCGAATTTCTTATTAGAATCCATCAAGAAAACAAAAACCATGAAGAGTTCCTGGAAATGAGAACAGCTAAACTTTGCATTATTGAGGGCTATTCAGTAGCTAGCTAATAAACTAGCTCTAGCGCCATAATCTCGGCTAAAGATGATTATCTCATGTTTAATGTTTGAAACCAATTTAATAAGATGTTACTCCTTAAATTAAATATGAGCCTTAAAAGAATATAGCAAACATAAAGCCTATCATCCAATTCCACCCCAATCTTCTACAAATAATTATTTCTTATAGCCTTATTTGGTTAATATTATTTTTCTCCATTGATAAACCAATTAGCTAAAAAAAAAATTAAACAAATGACAGACAAGTATTACAAAAAATAGTTCTTTGTCATTGTGCGGGTACCTTTTGGAGGCCTCCTGGCCGGTCGGCGGCTTCGCTGTCAGTGTGCTGAGAGGACGCTCACATTTCCTTTGCTTGTGTTTCCCCTGTTCTAATGTGTGAAAAACAGGGATTTTACTGCACTGGCAACATAAACACTCCCACACATTTCACACAGATTAAAAAAAATATTGCAACACTTTAGTAGATTATAAATAATGACATAATTTGAAGAAAAAAAAAAACCATGGTGCATTAACAGGTTATCAGTACACTCGAGTCGGAAACCGAGATTGGATAATATTGTTATCAGGGACACCTTTAAAATGCTTACTATCCGAATCCTGTACCTTTCTGTTTTGAACCAACATAAGGACAGCTGTATACAATTTTTTACGTGGATGCAATGTTGGCTATAATTCAACTGATAGCTTTATATTAATTCATTTGTTATAATACATTATCGTTTCTATATTAATAGCTAATTCACTTGTATGGCAGACGAGCTACACAATCTAAGCCTAATAATCAACACATTAAAACGTCTTTTAGAAAGAAAAATGTCTAATCATTGATGTGGTGAAGGTTTCTGTTTATCTGAACATTATTAATGGAAGGAGTCTCAAGTATCAGCATTTTGTAACAGTAAGTTTTGTGATGCTTCTTGGTAACATGACAATCTGCATTTTTCGTATTAATATTAACTTGGAAAACAGAGGCCAGTGAGGACTACTGTTTATAGCTGCTATAACATAAGTGATAACAGTGATAACTAACTTGTGATAACCAACAGTGATAAGGAACTTGTCTTGTGGACGTTCCGCGACATTAAATATGATTGGAAGTGGATAAAATCTACAGCATGCCATTCTTTAACAAATAAAAAAATTACAATTTTTGTGGTATAAGAGGAATAAAACACTTCAAGACATGCGGTTATAAACAAATTTTTGCAGTGGTAGCAGTAACTCTGCGTCTTGTCATGGCACAATGTTACTATGCAGTGTTTTATTCCTTACATAATAAAGTAGTAATTTATTAACACAATATCGTGATAATACTGTAAATCAGGATAAAAGGTTAGCTAATTATCACAACACTTAAAAGTTTCAAACATGCGACAGCAAATTCACAGCAAAACAAACGAAACTCCCATCACTTCTGTTCATGAAAGGGGAAAAGTAAACCTGAATAAAAGAGACAACCATGAAGTGACATTTACTCCATTCTCTCTCTCTCTCTCTCTCCTGTTCTCTTTCTTCTCTCATGTAAAATCACTTGGTTCCTCAGTTCCTTAGTGAAAGACGGTAATAAAGTCTACAATTCCTTGTAAAGCATGTCAAAAGTGTGATGAAGTGTGGTGACAGCATGACAACTAAAAAGCTCCAGCGCAAAGAGGTCACTGTGTTAATGTGACAGGAGTGACTCTGGTGTTTATATCGCGTGTTTAACGCAGGTGAAGGATTTACAGTTCCACACTCCATTACTCTTTAAGGAACAGACCTGCACAGAGCAATACAACACCTATCACCTATGGAGGTGACTTAAAGAAAACCACAAACACTGAGCCAATCATTGATTAATGAATTGAGAGAGAGAGAGAGAGAGAGAGAGAAACAGAGACAGACACACACAGAGAGAGAGAGAGAGAGACAGAGAGAGTGAGAGAGACAGAGAGGGAGAGTGAGAGAGAGAGTGAGAGAAACAGAGACAGACACACAGAGAGAGAGAGAGAGAGACAGAGAGACAGAGAGAGTGAGAGAGACAGAGAGGGAGAGGGAGAGAGAACGATAGAGAGACAGAGAGTGAGAGAGAGAGAGTAAGACAGAGAGAGTGAGAGAGAGAGAGAAAGAGTGAGAGAGAACGATAGAGAGAAAGAGAGAATGAGACAGAGAGAGTGAGAGAGAGACAGAAAGAGAAAGAGTGAGAGAGAGACAGAAAGAGAGAGACTCTGTGGTTGACTGTAGCACTGTACCCCAGCAGGTAAAAGGCATTAGCAGCTGTAATCAGTGTTACACTTACGGAGCTAAACCGCTTTAGTTACTACGACATGATTGACTATGACGTCATTTTCTCCCGGCTATACAGAGCACGAGCGGCGGTAGTATTATTCCTCACTGGTTAGAGGTTTAAATACCTCGGCGATGCGACTCCACACAACCCCGCTTCGACCACGGAGCCCGGGATCCTTCTGACATGGAGGGCCGCTGATTAAACTGTTTTAGAGATCAGAAAGACTGGAGGTAAAAAAATCATGATCGGTGCTGACATCTCGTCCGTACGCGACCCTGCGTGCCAACAAACCAACGTTACTTTCACGGAATTACAACATTATGTTTGCCTGCAGCCTTTCCAGCCATTCTAGAGGCCATATTATTGTCTGCACTGACGTCATTTCCTGCAGAAGATCCGGGCGACCGGAAGTGGTGGTGTTGGAGTGCAGGATAGAATGCCTGGCGGGGTGAGATTTAAAAACCGTAGGACGCGCCAGGGGGAACGTCATGATTATTAATGACGCAGTGCGAATAATCGACATGTGATTGGCTGAGGAAAGACGGTGTTGCTGGGGCAACCGCTCAGCTTTTGATTGACTGAAGATAAAGCTCTATAAATGATATTCGCTGTAAATTAATCCCCAGCGCGACTTCTCGACTCTGATTGGTCAGAAGGTGTTAATTAATTTCTACAGCAGCAGCTCTGACAGTAGTTCCGGCTGCAAGGCAAATCACAGTATTAGTATATCACTGCGCTCATTCTAATGCGACATTGTTTCCATGGGAAAAACTGATTTACAGGTGCATTAGGTGCATTTTCATTCCTTCTGTTGGAATTATTATTATTATTATTATTATTACCACCAAATAAGGGGTGATTTATACTTCTGCGAGCAAATCGATGCATCTTGCGCTAACGCTTGCGTGGGGTGAAGTCTTCCTAGTTGCACTTAACGTGTTCGTGTCCACTAGGAGGCAGAGTCGCATGAACCCATAGAGCTAAAAGATATAGAGCGCATACTAGTCACATGATCACGTTCTTTCGTCTGGTGTCTGCGCCATTACCAAAATGGGAATCGCCTGCACTTGTGAAGTGATAGTCCAATAGCTCTGGATTGCAATCACTGAAACTTGACCCATTCTAACCACTATAAATGAGCTCTTCAGTAGATTTCAAACAACTCCACCTCCACACCTTTGCGATCCACGCTGCCTGAGAAAGAGGCTGTGGAAAGCCAATACTGGCTTTTTCGGTCTAAAAATTACACCTCAGGCACTGCCACATTGCTCATGATGTTTTGATCATTTTCAAAATCCCCAGGTCATTAACTTTGTTCAGTTGATTGAGTTTTTGGAGAACTGAGTCCAGTTGCTCTTGGGCTTTCCCTCTCGCCTCGCCCTCATTGTAAATAAATGCTTGTGGACCAGTACTCAGCAGTAGCTACTACTACTTGTGTTAGTCTGAAGCTGTTATAAAGTATATAGTAAAATAGAGCAAAGCAAATGCATATACAATTATTACATAGTGTATACACTCCTCCCAGCTGTTTATTCTACACATAATGGCGTGGGTTTTACTTGTTTCCCGTTTTGGACGCCATGTTGATAACACCATGACAAAACAAGTCGCAAGCTAAGAAACTAACAACCTGAATATGTTTAAACTCATTTTTTTTTTTTTTTTTTTTAGGAAAAAGTTTTTCATCATCTTCTGTTGCAAGTAATATATGAGATTTTTTTTTACTGACAAAAACACTTTTTAACATCTTCAAAAAGTGGCTCAGGAATAAGGGAAATTTTATTGTTTTAAGATGAATGAATATTCCACTTTATTTTTAGTTATTCGTATAGTGCTTTTAACAATAAATTTTTTTCATGACTATACCATTTAATAGCTGCGATTTTTAAAAAAAATTATTTTATTTTTTAAATAGCTGTGAAACGGACGAGTAAATAAACTACAAAACCGATGACGTATATTACACGCGACGGACCCCACTATCTGTCGGCATCAGCTTTATCGCGTTTGAAAAAGATTGTACAGGTAAATTAATGGCTCGTGGAAATTGCTCTGCATTGATCAGTCCGGTTGATAAAAAGTATTGTGCGCGATTTGAGGTTACAAAGAGCTGGGATAAACGTTATTTCTGTCATTTTTTGGGAAACACATGTTTCCTCCGGAGATTTTCCTTCTCCATATTGCATCATCCATGCCTGTGTGCCGGTATTTTTAATTAGTGTGCACTAAATGTCTGTTAGTATTTTTAAATTGGCTGTACATTTAGAGAGTTGTGAAATGGTCTCCGTTTAAAATGTCATGTCTTATTTTAATTTTATAAAATTATCTTTTTTTGTTGTGTAAAATAATCAGGCGGTGTGTGGGCACACTTCCATTTTCTTTTCCTTCAAGATGGCGGGCGATGAGTCCGGAGTAACGCTGGGGCAGCCTCATTTGGCTAAACAAGACCTCAGCACATTAGTAAGTACTTATATTTTATCTGTCAATGTGGCAAAAACTGTTTTGTGAGTTTACACTCTGTCTCCACGCCGAGTGAAAGTGGTTTTTGTGCTCTCTGAGTGCAGTCCTGATGTAGCTGGCTTGCTTCCTCAGTTCTACACCACCACATGACTGATTGGACATTAAAAACTGATTTTTTACAACGAGAATGTAAACTAAAAGACGCAAACCACAATTAAAATCTCATCTATACTCAACCATTTTTTTCTAGACCTGTCCTTCCTAAATACTGAATGTATTATATAATGCCTGTGGTGGTTGTGTAATGTAATGTTAGTGTTCCTGAGTGTTCGACCTTACTATATGTAGAAGAATAAAAAGACCTTAAAAGAAAACAGTTTTTAACTAGATCTTCTTCATACTAACCACAGACAGTGGTTATGATTACAGTAGCGGTCCAGTTTTACTTCCCATCACTCCAGAAAATCTCAGCTAGATAGCAGATTTTATGTCAGTTTTGATACACTGTTATATCAACAATTTCCTCACATTTTATGATCATCTTCATCAATGCGGGTCTGGCTTTGCGAAAGGTTTTGTGAAATCAGTGTCACCTTAGCTGGAGAGTTCAGTGTGATGCTTGCTTTACCGTTTAACAAGGATATTTGTGCTACAATGCTTTTGGGAAACTGATGGGAAGAATGAAAGGCTGCAGAGCCAAAAAACTATTTTCGTAAGACTAATACAAAAAAAAATCTTCAAGCTCAAGTTTTTTCACTCTGATGTTACTGAATGCCAGAGCTTTTAGATTCAAATGCATAAATGAAATGTGTGCTCTCTCTCTCTCTCTCTCTCTCTCTCTCCCTCTCTCCCTCTCCCTCCCCCTCTCCCTCCCCCTCTCCTCGCAGGATGTGCGCACACTGACACCACTCTCACAGGAGATCATCAGCAGGCAAGCTACAATCAACATAGGTGGGTTCACTGGGTCTGAATCATGTCAGATCTTTTTCTTTCTTTTTAGCCCAAAATCTGCTTACTTATCCTTTTTTTTTTTTTTTTAGGATTTCACATCCTGTAAACCTCTTTTATTAGTATGTAACAGATCATAGCAAAATAAAACACCTATACAGATGTATACAGACACTCTTCGAGTTTAATTATGATGATTTCAATATTTGGTAAAGATGGGCAATGCAATTAAATGTCTAAATACACTTCTGACATTGTGTCTCTTATCAGTGCTTAATAGAACACTGATGAACTGTATATTTCATAAAAGCGGTTTAAACCAATCATAAAGAGCCTATAAACAAGCAGAGTTTATTTTTTGAAAAACACTGAAATTCTCAAAGACATTAAACACAATTGACTTCTCTTAAGATTTTAAAGCAAACCCCAAACAAAATAATATCAGCGGTTGACAGATGAAAAGTAGAAGCTCCAATGTGCTGCCTAGTCCCATGTTTTAGTCACCTGGAAGCATAACAGACAAGGCTAAGAAGTTGGAGAGGGTGTGACTGTAGCTATCGTCCCATAATTCTCTTCTGATGTAGTGCATCGTGTTTGTGACCTCACCAAAAAGTCTCGACAGGGTTTCCACATCCCTGCATCTTCCTGATTCAGAAGAGATTGTCTGTCATCATTTAAACATGGACACCAAATGAAAACTTTTGACAAAATTCAGTAGGAAATATGGTTTATTTTCTTTCTCTGATTGTTGAACCTTTTAATTGTCCACTGGTAAATGGCAAATGAAAAATAAAACTAATATCCCAAACGAAATCTGCCTGTTCTGCGTTCCCAAGCTACAGATTTGTCCACCTCTGATTATATGTATTATGCATCTTTAAAGTGTTGGGTATCATAATTTATTTATTTTTTTTGGTCCACACCTTCACTCAGTGCTTAGGTCAGTTGGTCATATTTTAATGTAACCAGGTTGTGGTAATGCTGCACTTCTGAAAGTAAGTATTGCTGTTTTCACTACAGGAACTATTGGCCATGTGGCTCATGGGAAGTCGACGGTGGTGAAGGCCATTTCTGGTGTCCACACTGTCCGATTCAAGAACGAGCTAGAGAGAAACATTACTATCAAGTTGGGTTATGCCAATGCTAAGGTGAGAATAAAAACCCCACCTCATTTCCATATGGGTTTGTAAGCTCCAGAGGGTCAATACAGTGATGTGACTGACTATAAGATTACAGCAGGACTTTACATCAACAGGCTTAATACAGAGGTTACATAAAGCGATTTCAAATCTCTGGTCAGAAGTAAGTTTATTGTTGCAGTGAATGGACTGATGAATAGCATTAGCTACAAAGCACACTAGACAGCTGACTAGTTCAATCTACACAATGCATTTTGTTCTTTTAACTTCTTTGTAAAAATGGCATACAATGCAAGGCATTGTGAATGAAAGTAGGTTATAAATTATTAACCCTCGCTCTTTAACTACATTCAGACCAGCAGTGGCTTTGCACCTCGCCTTGTTCAAGGCTTCTTGTGTTTGTTCCCGTCTCGTCACAGCTAGCTACAGAACATACATAAAACTACCCATTTAACCAGCTTAACAAATTCCCCCCAAAATTCTGACATCTTGCACATTTTGACCATAGACATGTACACACATTGTAGGTAAAAACAAAAATGTTATATTTTTTCATACATATATTACCTGTATTATTGTTGGAAGTCAAGTTGCAGTCAAGTTGCAGTCAATTTGCAGCAAAAACACTTGTGCATTTCTGTCTGAATGCCTCAAACACATCAACTCGGGCCGGTTCAAGAGCTGTGACTAGGCGAGAATATTCGAATGAGAAAGCATATCGCTGTCCCTCACTCGCACTGCTTTACTCTCATTTGTGTTAAGTTAAACCCTTGACCTTTTTTTTTTTTTTTTTTTTGCCCCGCCCACTTCTCCACAGCATTGACTGTAAAGTGATTGTCCGATTATGTACATTTTCAGTTTGAAAAATGTGTTTTAGGGATGTACCCAAATATGAGTATATCATTCATACTGGTCACACCCCGGCATATTTCTGCTGGGATCTCCAAAAATTTATTCTAATTCGTTTTAAAAATATTAATTTGTACATTCGTGTTTTTCATCATTCTTAAACGAACGTTCTACATCGTTACTAAAAGAACTTCCTTCCATCTGAGTTTCCAGGAAAATCATACAGGCATTTTAATGATGCTGCTTAAAGGACTCCATTTTGATTAGCAGCAACACTTTGTCTCAGCTTCTGAATAGATTCTGATGTGTCCAGGGAATTTGTCTGAACTTTCTCAAACGTGTCTGATAAATTATTATTAGATGGCTATTGTTGTCAACTATAATCTGTTGTACCCTGAGTTATTAGACATCATTGTTTTGATAGATAGCTTCCTAGCATACAGTTCAATTCCAGATATAGATACAGATATTTGGAGCACTAAATTGATACAGATGCAAGGTATTTTACAATATAAAATGCCATTCATCCTATATTTTATCCCAAATAGACCAGTTTTTATCATATGTTACCCCACATGTTTTGATTAATACTGATATGTTACAGTAGGAAGCTACTCGCAGGAGATAATAGTTTAACAAAGGTCTTTACTCCTCTGTCAGGTGTATAAGCTGGACGACCCGAGCTGCCCGAGGCCTGAGTGTTACAGGTCGTGTGGCAGCAGCACTCCTGATGAGTTCCCTACAGACATTCCTGGCACAAAGGGCAACTTCAAACTAGTCAGGTAAATTATCTGGTGTATTAGTAACATTGATACATTGATAATCATTTAGAGCTCATGGAATGGTGTGTATAGTAAAGTGGCTTTTATTTATTGCTTTATGCACATTCAGATCCCACTGTGTAAGTGTCTACAGAAGAGAATCGAGGAAAGTTGTGCCAATTTTTTTTTTCTCATCCTCATATTAGACATGTGTCCTTTGTCGATTGCCCGGGTCACGACATTTTGATGGCCACCATGCTGAACGGCGCAGCTGTGATGGACGCTGCACTCCTTCTGATTGGTGGGTGTTTGCACTGGAATTGGATAATCAGGAGCAGACTCTTAAAGTACAATAAGTGATTTATTAGTGTAACCCAAGAAAACATAACTCTTCTGTCCTGTTGTTTTAGCCGGCAACGAGTCGTGCCCTCAGCCTCAGACATCAGAACATCTGGCTGCTATCGAGATCATGAAATTAAAGCACATTCTGATCCTGCAGAATAAAATCGACCTGGTGAAAGAGAGTCAAGCCAAAGAGCAGTATGAGCAGATCCTGGCTTTCGTGCAGGGTGAGTTCTAGATCAGTCATTGACGAATGATGTAAGTGCATCTGTGAACATATAAAGCGATCCTTACTTTCGAGATTAATGTTGATTCTCCTGCTAGTTTTGTGACTGAGGAAAATGGAATATGCAATAAATATTCGTTACACAGTGAACTTACCCTTGTTGGAAAGACAATTTTGGTGGTTTGCCAGTAATCATGTAATTATACCTCTAGTCATGTAATTGTCTGTCTGTGAATTCCACATGTGCTTCCATTGAGATGTACTTTAAAAAAAGAATTAGTCAATTCACACACAAAATATGACATTAGAGGGGGGAAAAAGGTTAGTCCACTCATTGTTTAGAATTCACATCTTCAGCCAAACCGATTTTATTCAAAAGCAGACCTTGACAGCCTTTATGCATTTTGCATACTATGAGTCATCACTTGGAAATACACAAAAAGTGCAGTATTCTTTTTCCCCTCAATAAATCCAGCAGATGAGTGAATCAGCATCTTGATCTAGAACAACTGACAGTTGCGCAGGTGTTATGAACTCTGATATTAACTGTTACGCTGGAAGCCCTTCCCCCCGTCTCACATTAGTAATCTCTCATCTCCTCTCGATTTTCTCACTTCAGAGATGTGACTTCCTCACTTTCTGTTAAGGTAAACGGAGAATGTTTCGAGGTTAGTATGGTGAAATAAAATCTAGCAATGTATGTTCGCCTTAGCTAACATTAGACAAGTATATCATTTAGCTATATTTATTAGGGATATCACCAAAAAATATTGGCTGAAAGTGTACAATATTTTAGATTCTACAACAAAGTGTAAAATCTAATAAACTAATAATGAACAAATCATTTTAATGGTAATGATAATTAGAAAGTGATTAAAAATGCTGCTTGCTCTCCACAGCTGTGTTGATACAGTATGGTAAAGCCTATCCAGGTAGAAACTAGAGTGTGCTTATATACATGGTGTTACAGTAACCACCAGGCAAGCGACAGCTTAGCACTTACCCCCACCACTCCCAAAAAAAAAAAACACACCCGGTGGGTACCGTAAAACCCTGTATATAAGTACACTACAGTTTATATCTTATAGAACTGTATGGAAAATATATTGAGTTTTTACACTCTCGGCCCCTCTCACCCAGGACTACACACTGATCTTCTTCAGGGTCGGCAAGCTAGCCAAAAGTTCCCACTTTTGCCTCCTTCAGCAGAGCCCACACTATTTTCTTCATGCCGGTTTCTTCACCAGGCAGTTCTGGTCAGTCCTGGTGTGATATGCTTCTGGAGTGAAAGTAATGGTGCAGTGAACAGCTGACCTCAACCAGGTAGCTAGTTTGTTTGCAAAGGAGAAGAGATTGTGTATTGGGTGAGTGGCAGGAAAGAAAGCCAGTCAGGTAGGTTTCCGTGCAACCAAAACATGGGTCTGAGCAACACACTGGAGCTTAGCCTTTCTCAGTTGGCTAGCTAATACAAGTGTGATTTGTCCACCACAGGGGAAGTAAGCAAAATCAGCATCTTAAACTTTATAACCTCTTTTTACCATTCTAACAAGTTGTACTCCACTTGTGCATGCATATGCAGTTGACTATGATGTTCTTTTTTTTTTCTACAGGCACAGTCGCAGAAGGCGCTCCCATCATCCCTATCTCGGCTCAACTGAAGTACAACATTGAGGTGGTGTGTGAATACATCGTAAAGAAGATCCCTGTGCCTATTCGAGACTTCACCTCTGAGCCTAGGCTTATCGGTAAGTACGGTAACTACTATTATTAGTAGCAGTTTGCTTTAAGTAACAGTTTCATGAAGAGTTTTTAATGGAGCTTTTTGTTGACTGTTCTCTCTCCCGGCAGTAATTAGATCATTTGATGTGAATAAACCCGGCTGTGAGGTGGATGACCTGAAAGGAGGCGTAGCTGGAGGCAGTATTTTGAAAGGAGTGCTGAAGGTGAGATTAAACTAATCTTAAGACACTTCATACATTTAAAACAGCCTTTTATACAGTTTGTGACTTTATGATTATGGTATTAAGAGAAGTATTACAATACTAAAACATTTTCCCTCAGTTGGAGTGACTCTTCTCTCTGACTATCAAGTGAACAGAATTATATAGTTATCTATAGACACATGCAGTGCTTGCTTCTGAACTGAGTACAAATGATGGAGACTCCTCCTTAAAATAACACTCTGTACACAGTATTTTGACAGTACTGTGCATACCAGATTATGTGATGTATTGTGATAAGAAGTATACTTATCAAATGTTAAGCAGGGGGGAAAAAAAACTACAATTACACACATTCGTGGAGACGGTGCACACACTTGCTACATCATTGGGATCTTTTTACATATGCCAGGTTTTCATATCAAGCTTTAAACGAATTAGTAATGTCTTTTATTGACTTTTTTGGGGTTTTTTTTTTCCATTCAGGGTTTCTTATTTCCAAAATTTAAGATAAAACTGGGTGAATGAAAACTACATTACAGATCGCAAAAGACCACTAAATACGTATTTTTATTCCACACATTGATAAATCTGAGAGATGCACCTTTAATATTCAGATCCATACAGTGTGATTTTGAGACACGGCCTTCACATTTTCTATTCTAAGGTGGGACAGGAGATCGAAGTCAGACCCGGTATTGTTTCTAAGGACCATGAAGGGAAGCTCATGTGCAAACCAATTTTCTCCAAGATCGTCTCACTGTTCGCTGAGCACAATGACCTCCAATATGCTGCACCTGGTGGCCTTATAGGTACGTGTGAGAGAGAATCCATTTAAAGGCTCTTTTAGTAATGAATTCAATGAATAATATCTAGATGCTCTTAGTATTCAGATTTCCAAAAGCAGGATGGCTGGCCAAACTGTAATTTGACTTTTCACATGCCATCACGTGTATTTTAAAGCTTTAGATAAATACAAGTATCTAGTTAGCTAACCTGGCTTTTAGACTGACATCTAAATGGACCCGTTTATGAAAAATAATGCACCACACAGTAAAAAGTATCATTTAATTCCTTATGTAGTGTACTTGTAAAGGGAGAAGGAACTAATTTGGTATTCATTACATAACCAAGCACTTTTGTTTATTTGGGTCACTTTATTTATCGATGGGTCACATTTAAAGCCGAATCCACACTAAGGGGTAAATCATATAATGCAACTATTGTTTTGTAGTGTTTCAAATATTTGATAAATTCAATAAGGATTGTTAAAATTAATTTGAAAATGCTAAATCATTTGAATTCTCAGCACTTTCCACAGGTTAAACATCTTCTATTACCTTGTTGGTACAATGTGTTCTACCTTCATAATGCAGTGTGGTACCAGTACGAAGTAAAAAGGCACTCAGGTGTTACATATATAGTATATTGCACTATACACAGAGACTGTTACTATAGATATATATAGTTACATGCAGCAAAAAAAAAGCAAAACCATTTGAAGTTTCACTTCAAGTCAGCAAGTTCAGCTTGCCTAAGTAAGCACCTGAAGAGGAAACACTCTGGGGCGAGTGCTGTTGGTTCATTAACTTTGCAAGGCGAGTTAACTAGCGCTAACATACTCATTGCTCTTGCATCGTTTACCAAGACCGCAGAGTTTAGCATGTGCTCTGGTACAAAGCCTCGTTTTTCATGAATCTTGAAATGAATCCATCATTTATACCACTACCATTAACATGCACGGTAGTCTTCTTAGGAGTAGAAGTAGCAAATATTCTTTTAAAAATGTGTGTAATAACACCTCAGTTAGTCATTAGAAGTGTAATATAGTAATCAAACTTTTTGGTTACCTCTGTTACTTTAGCATTTAAGCAAGCATTTTAGTGTTTGCTCTAAACAACAGACAAATTGAAAAAGTATGTTTTAAGGTAGCTATGTAGATGTAATAGGATGATATCCCCAGACAAGCCTTTCATATGATTTTGTATTTTACTATTGGATTTGCTTTATTAAATCACTAAAATGAAATAAGTATTTATTTTATATTATCCTTATAGAATATTTGAATATTTTATCCACTATTCAGGGGAGAAAAAAAACAAAGTGATAATTGTAGCACTAACATTTTGCCTTTCCATGTTCAGCCACTGAAAATGTATCTGTTTTGTTCACATTCCAAAGTGGATCAGGTTTAAAACACGTTTACATTGTAGTCTTCATGTTGTAGTGTAGCGAAAACGCTGATGTGCGATTAACGAAAACGCTGATGTCACGACAATTCCAATCGCAGCACTTCTTGCAATGCTGGTTTCTGTACTGGGTATTTAAATTTCACGTTTGACTGCTTCATATAGTATGCAAGCAACGCCTGGGTGTGCAGGAAAGTGTGTTTTATATAATACTATGTGTGTGTGTGTGTGTATGTGTATGTGTGTGTGTGTGTGTATATATATATATATATATATATATATATATATATATATATATATATATATATATATATATATATATATATATATATAAAGAAAGGGCGAATCAACATGAAGCTCATGGGTCAGACACACAGTACACAATATGTTTTATTGCTTTTGTGTTTCATTGTAGATGGGAAACTTTTAAGAAATGGACTGAAAATGTGGTGTGGCATAAAAAAACGTGTTGGTGATGAGAAGGCCTAGCTTATTTTATTTGGTATCAGTTCTTTTGGCCAGTTACATTCATACATTTGTTTGTGTTGCAGGTGTGGGCACTAAAATCGACCCGACGCTATGCCGAGCGGACCGTATGGTCGGTCAGGTCCTCGGCGCTGTCGGCGCGCTGCCTGAAATTTTCACCGAGCTCGAGATCTCCTACTTCCTGTTGAGGAGGCTGCTGGGTGTCCGCACTGAGGGTGACAAGAAAGCGGCAAAGGTAAATGAAATACTAACTCTAATTTACGTAGACAGTGATTTAGAGTGTGTTTACACTCCACCAACTTTAATCTAACGCAGATCTAATGTTTTTAGTCATTTTTAGATTTCCTTATCACAGTGTTTTAACACATTCCTATGCGACATGCGTAAATAAGTATCATAGATAAAATGAAAGCTTGAAATGAACAAGTGCCCACCCAAAAGATTAAATAAATAAATAAATAATTCATAAATATAGTAGTTTGTTCTAAGTGTAAAATGTATACCATTACATTCGGACCAACGATGCTTTGGTTAGTGAAAATGCTGACTGGCTACTAATCTGGTCACAGTTGCTGATGAGCTTCTAGGTTGATCATAAGCCCTAACAACACAAGTTCCCGTAAAGGAGATGATATTAATTGTTGACCATTTTGATGCACCGCAGGTCCAGAAGCTTTCGAAAAATGAGGTGTTGATGGTGAACATCGGCTCATTGTCAACAGGAGGCCGTGTGAGTGCGGTGAAAGCCGATTTGGCCAAAATTGTGCTCACTAACCCTGTGTGCACAGAGGTGGGCGAGAAGATCGCTCTGAGTCGCCGAGTGGAGAAACACTGGCGGTAAGCGAGTTATAAACACTTCAACATTTTGTATAGAAGCGAGTTGTTCAGCAACACTTGGAGAGAGCCTGAATGCTGTTTAAGTGTTTTGATGAATGTTTTATGTCTTGAGTCAGTAAACTTTATTCGCTTTTCTTTCTCTTTCTAGTCTAATCGGCTGGGGTCAAATCAGGAGAGGAGTGACCATCACGCCCACAGTGGATGATGATTGAGGATTTTACAGTTGGAATAAGAGGATAGTGTCATCACACCATATGACATAAATATCAAACGTTTTCACACTAGTGCCGAGGTCGGAGCTGCACAGACGTCAGCACCTCAGCACCTGTATTTTAAAATGTGCGCCAATCCCAACGGCAGGACTGATTTCATTTACACTGCGATATGGGAAGAAAGCTGTATTTCTTGGGTTTGCTGAAAAAAGTTGTCAACATATTTCAGTGATTACTAATAAAAACACTTTGGATCAAAACTGTGGCACGATGTTTTGTGGATCCAGTTGGGTGCTATTGCAACAATGTGCATGCACAACATTTGCATTAATGTAATGTGTGTTGATATGATGACTGGTGTTTTGCATACACACAAAGATCATGTCAAGTTAGAGATTGCAAGATCTGTGAGATTTTATTAATTACCAACTGATGTATTGATGTACTGAAGCATAATAAAAACCTAAAATGTAGAACATTCAAATTATTAGATTAACACAAAATGGGTATTGCATAAGTAAGTTTACATTTAGGTGAAGTAGACATGACTTAAATTGGCTTGAAAATAACTAGCCTATATGAGCTACCTAGTGCCAAATAGCGTTCTACGCCCTTTATAGGTGCACTACGTGTGGCTTAAAACAATGGCTTGTGCATCCTATCTAGTCTACATCTCTACATGAACATTGGGGATGCAGCCTAGCTTACCTTAACGCATCAATATACAGAAATAGCTAACGAGCTAATCTTTGCTAGCCATTAACTTCGTAATAACATTATTATTTTTAAATAAAAGGTATTAATAGATTAAGGATGGGAAAAATGTATACTGGTACTTAATGACACTCTAAACTCGGTGAAGCGAAAATAACGTGATAATATGATAATACTAGTTAGCCAGGTTTACATAGTGATTTATAAACCGAGCTAGCAGTGAAGATAGCCCGCTAACCTAGTTACTGCCTGTTTATTCTCGATATGATATGAGCTGTCGAAGTTCAAGAATCTAAATACTTACCACTATTTATTTATTTTCCCTCAGGGCACCGTTTGTTAGCGCTAGCTCACGCTAACGTTTTAACATTAACTGATTTAAGAGTTTGGCTAGCTAGCAAAATATGCCCTGTGTGTGGGTAGTCTTCCGTTTTGCTTACGCACCCTAACTATAGACTTCTCCCTTGAATTCATTCAGTCGTCACACTTTGAAATGAAACTATTTATAAAGTGAAAAAATGTGTTACAAATAATGGATGGATATGCCAACAAGAGTCATAATGTGTTAGTCTCACTTTAATCCATTTACAGTAAAGTCTTTTTACATCCGGATTTGGATGCAAGTGTATCTTTTGGCCTTTTGTTCGAGAAGGTTCGGCCCCTCCCTCTCAGGGCCTCGACGCCATACATTATTTCTATATTGCATTATAACTATATTTATTATGGATATGTATTGTCTGACATGATATTTTGGCGAAAAAAGCCAAATATACTAGCGATAATATGCGCTATGTCAATAATAAATGCTATGGCGTTAGCCCCTGACGGCGGTGTGAGTGCTGAGTTCGGCCCCGCCCTCCCAGCGCCGCACTGGCCCGCCCTGCTCACACAAACTCCCCGCCTGAGCTCTGCCCGAGTCTGGGGAAAGCGTACGGCCTGGAGGCGGTGTGTGAAAAAGGTAGGCCGCTGCACAACCATATACGCTCAACACTTCCATCAACCGCTAAACACTCAGTAGCCTGTGGATTGTACAGTTTTATATCGGTGGAGAAGTTTACGCATTTTCTCTTGTTTTACCAGTTTATAGGATTAGGAGCGTTATGACAGCTAGGCCTTCGTTAGCATCAAGTCAAAGGCCTCCGGAGGCCTCAGCTAGGCCGCTAGTGCAAGCACACAACCGAAGTCCAAAAATTACTTAAAGACTTCGTTATAATTCATAAACAGACCACAAATAAGCGTTGCAAACTAGTATTCTGGTTTTAAAGTACGTTTTATGCACGTTTATTGATCATTTTTATTCATCCAATATGGCGGTAAGCATAAAAATGGGCGTGTTTATCTTAGAAACCTGCGGGCTTTTTTTTTTTTTAACCTAACCCTTTTCCGGTAAATCCCGCCTTCTGCAATATGATTGGCCAGTGGTATTCCGGGCGCTAGATATTATTGGTTGGTAGTTCATACCTACAAAGAAGCTGCTTCTGAGAATAACATACTAACCAATCCTCGCGCAAAAGACGGGATTTGTCGGAATATGGGTATGGAAAATATTAAACTAGCGGCAGCAAAGAGAGCCATTTCCGCTGTTGTCAATGCGTCATCACCAGGCCACGCCCCCTGTTTTTAACCATCTTCATCATGATGAAGAAACTGTATAGTCTATAAAAGGAAAATATTTCTTTTTTTTTTCCTTTATTCATCGGCTCAGGTTTGAATTGAGTGATTTGATCATTTAACATAAATTGACAGGGACATAAATTGGTCCTGTGTGAAGCCATGGATAAATTTCTCAAAGTAATCCAATAAGTTATTAGTATAGCATGGATATATTTTTTTAATGAATAAGAAAAATAATGGTTTCTTTTGTTACTCTCCCTGTTTTTCAGAGAGAAACTGTCAGAGGTACATTCTGTAGGCTCTGAAAAGGCTTTTAAAAGATTCAGGCTTTGTAAATGAAGATTTTGGATTGTTGTGTATTCTTTGTTGTTATGCACTGGCAGGAGTTAAAATATTATGTCGATGACCAAGGGGGTCGATGGATGAAGATGTGACGACCCTCTCTCCCCATTCCCACCAGCCCAAGATCATCTTCCATGGGGCAGGTAAATATAGAGTACTGTGTATGTCTGAAGAAAAACAACCTGTTGCACACATTATCTACCTCTGTGTTGTTAAAAGTCTATAATGCCTTTTAGATAAACCACATTTATATGCCAGCAGCTGAATACATTCCCTTAATCCAAAAGTTAATGAGGGAACAGTAATATTCAAGCAATAAATATATTTTTAGCTCGTTGTGTCTGTATGTGTGTATGTTTCAGGTGGGGATGGTGAAGCCGAGGAGGATGAGGTGGCAGTGGAGCTACACGAGACGGTACTGGTCTCTGGAGTGGAGGATGATGGGATAGCGGTGCATGGTTTTTCTCCAGATGAGCTGGTTATCCAGGATGCTATGGGAGACGTTGTGGCTGAGTATGTGCAGGATGATGAGGAGGAGGAGGATGAGGAAGGCCTAAGCACCATCGCCGTGGGGACATGCGTGATGTCACCGGGGATAGCTCTGGAGGATGTGCTCAATTCCTCTCAGGTGCAGGAGGACCCAGATGGGTGTGAAAACTACCTCATGATTTCCTGTGAGTGGTCACATTTCATTAATGTGCCATCATTGCATGTATGCCATATGCTGCAATTTTGCCAAAGTAAAAATTTACATGATGCTAAACTAGACGCTGTCAGCTTCCATGATTTATTAGCAAAGCTGAAGAAGCCACTATGACCCTGTGATACACGTGAAGAATGTGGTTATGTTTATTTCCCTCACCTACCTTTGTTCTTTGTTTTTTCAGTGGAAGAACCTGGGAAGATTGTGTCAGATGATGACGCTAAAGTTACAACTGAGGGCACTTTAGAGGAGCATGGTGACGGGGAAAAGGAGGACGATGAGGGTCAAGAGGTCATCAAGGTTTATATCCTGAAGGCTGACTCAGGAGATGATGACTTGGGTGAGACAGGCTTTAGTCCACTCTAGGGATGGGTGTGGTACTAAAATCCAAACACTGGTCCCGAGTGCATGCCAGTGTTTCCACTGAGTGATCCCAGGCTCCTTTAACATTTCTGTTGCTTATGTATTCTGCAGGTGGCACTGTGGACATTGGAGACGCTGATATTGATGTGGATGAAAGTGTGGAGTTGATGGATCCATCTGCGCTCAGTGATAAAATGGTCCTTATGCCTGTGGAAGAAGCCAATCAGAATCAGGAAGATATTAGTGAGTCCTGCCATGCTGACGTCTGATTTTATGTACAGTCTCCTTTGAAAGTATTGGAACAGCAAGTCCTTTTCTTTTGTTTTTGCTATAGATTGAAGACATTTGAGTTTGAGATCAAAATATGGATATGAGATGACAGATCATAATTTCAGCTTTAATTTCCTGATATTTACATCTAGATGTGGTAAGCAACTTAGAACGTGGCATCTGTAGTGTCAGGCCAGTCAATTTTTAGGTGAAAAAAAATATAGGAACAGATAGACTGGGGGGTGGTTCTCTCTTCAGTCTCCTCTTCAGGAGGTGAAATGTATGCTCATTTGGGTTAAGGTCTGGTGATTGACTTGGCCAGTCTAAAATCTTCCACTTTTTTCCACTGATGAAATCCTTTGTTGTGCTGGCAGTGTGTTTTGGATCATTATCTTGCTGCATCATAAAGTTCCTCCCAATTAGATTGGATGCAGCTATCTGTAAATTGGCAGGCACAATGTTTCTATAGACTTCTGAATTCATTCTGCTGCTAACATCATGAGTTACATCATCAATAAAGATTATTGAACCCGTTCCAGAAGCAACCCTGCAAGCCCAAGCCATGACACTACCTCCACCATGTTGACAGATGAGCTCTTATGTTTTGGATCATGAGCAGATCCTTTCTTTCTCCATATTTTGGCCTTTCCATCATTTTGGTAGAGTTTAATCTTGGTTCCAGAGATTTTCTGGCTCATCTCTGTATTTCTTTGTGAATTTCAGTCTGGCCTTCTGATTCTTACTGCTGATGATTGGTTTGCATGTTGTGGTATGGCCTCTATATTTCTTTGAACGGTGGATTGTGATACCTTCACCCCTGCCCTGTGGAGGTTGTTGATGTCACTGACTGTTGTTTTTGGGTTTTTCTTCACAGCTCTCACAATGTTTGTCATCAACTGCTGTTGTTTTTCTTGGCTGACCTGTTCCATGTCTGTTGCTTAGTACTCCAGTGGTTTCTTTCTTTTTCCAAGACATTCTAAACTGTTGTATTGGCTATGCCCAAATGCTTATGCAATGGATCTGATCGATTTTCCCTCTTTTTCAGCTTCATAATGGCTTACATTTCTCCCATTGACAGCTCTCTGCTCTCCATGTTGGTTTATCCTTTTAACAACCTTTTTAAATGCAGTCTTCACAGGTGAAACCCAGGCCTCAAACCAAGACTAGACTTTCAGAGCTATTAACTGTTTAAACAATGAATCTAACAGGGCACACTTGAGCAACAAGAAAAACCTGTCAGTCACATGTTCCAATATTTTTGATCACTTCAAAAAAAAAAATGGGTGAGTTAAAAAAGAAGGTGCCATGTTCTAAGTTGTTTAACACATCTAGTTGTAAATATCAGGAAATGAAAGCTGAAATTCTGATATCATCTCATATTCATCTTTTGATCTCAAATTCAAATGTCTTCGCTGTATAGCAAAAACAGTAGAATTGGCCTTGCTGTTCCAATACTTTCGGAGGAGGAGTCCAGCTGCTATTGTGGGTGGTGGGTGAAACTGGGATCTGACTGTGCATCTGTTTCTTTACAGATGTGGCCAAGATAACTGATGAAGTGTACATGGAGGTGGTGGTCGGGGGTGAGGAGCCTGCAAATCACCAGCGGCCGTTTGACAACACCTCGCTTAGCAAGGACTTCATGCCTGTAGCTTGGGCAGCTGCATATGGTAAGTTCTAGACTATAGACAAAAGCAACACTATTGCATACCAGATTCAAAAAAACATGATGCATTTAAATAGCTTTTGTGAATTCTTGCTTGAGATTTGGGAAGGCAAGCATATAATACTCTTGGTGATTGAGTGGGTTTAAGTCATGTGAACACTGTTGCTAGACAACTGGGCTATAGACACCAAGCATGAGCTAGCTAGTGACAGAGGCAGTTTATCTAGCTAGCCCATATCTGTTAGATGTCTTATACAGAAAGTTTAAAGGTACAGAGATAAAGAAATATCAACATTTTACTCAATTTGTTGGTAAATTAAGAAAAGATTAAGAAAAGATTCTGTGCAACAAAGATTACACTGTACAAACCAAGCTTTCATGAGTTCTGCCTTATTTATAATTGGCAAAATTTTGTATTATGTAAAAAAACACAAATCTGTTCATTTTTGCCTTAATTTGCCTTATATATTCCCTCAGTTAATGGCATGATGTCACATAAATCTTTTCAGACTGAAATATTTCATGTGTAAACCTGTTCTCAGGTGGGCAGGAGGCTGAGAGTTGTGAGAACAGGAATGGAGCAGCCAGCGCAGTGTTACACGTTGAAGAGTCTGACGTTATGGAGAAAATCAACCACCAGCGAATCAAAACCAAGAACAAGAAGCACACAGAGACCCGTCACATCCAGACAGGTACTGCAAAACTGATTTGGACGTGTTCAAGACTTTCTGTGTCTGTATATTTGTGACCTAACATCAGCAGCAGCATCATCGACCTCAAGTCGGAAGATTTTGGAGCAAAACTCAGTCAGGCGAGGTGTATCCATGTTTATCCCAGCTAAGACCCCATCCTTATTGGAAGAGGAAGATCTAATGTAGCCTGAATGAGCTGCCTAGATGACAGTTATCAAAATAAGTTAGCAAACTATTTATCTAACCGAAAATGCAGCTATGCTATAGTATTGATTTGGTTATCTAGCAAGTTATTAGCTATCGAACACTTCATCACTGTTGTACCTGGATGATGCACTCCTGCACCACAACCTCAGAAATGTGAAACTTGTTTTAGCTTGACGATGCGATGGTTTCTCTGGGATGGCTGCCTGTGTGACTCCTGACTTTCAGTGAAAATGTATGAGGGACAAGTGTTTGTCAATTCCTGTGTGAGAAGCCATTGCCTCTGGTTGTATTGTTGTGAGATTGTGAATTCCATTCCAACCCTAAACTGCTTTTTCTAACAAGTTCTCTTTGTATTTTCCTCATCAGCGATTATCATTGGTCCATATGGACAGCCTCTCACAGTGTATCCATGCATGCTGTGTGGAAAGAAATTTAAATCGCGAGGTTTCCTGAAGCGCCACACCAAGAACCATCACCAGGATGTCATAAACAAGAAGAAGTACCAGTGTACAGACTGTGACTTCACCACCAACAAGAAAGCCAGCCTCCACAATCACATGGAGATCCACACGCTGAGCAGCAAGAGCGCGCCGTTCGAGTGTGAGGCGTGCGGCAAAGAGTTCCACCAGCAGGCGGCACTCTTCTCCCACCGCCTCCAGCACCATTACAGAGAGCCGAAGCTGCAGATTCCGCCACCCGCTACAAAAATGCACAGCTGCAAGTTCTGCGATTACGAGACGGCCGAGCAGGGACTTCTTAACCGGCACTTACTGGCCGTGCACAGCAAAAACTTCCCTCACATCTGCGTGGAGTGCGGGAAGGGCTTCCGGCACCCTTCTGAGCTCAAGAAGCACATGAGGACTCACACTGGGGAAAAGCCATACTCATGCCTGTACTGCAGCTACAAATCAGCCGACTCATCCAACCTGAAGACGCACGTGAAGACGAAGCACAGTAAAGAGACGCCACACAAGTGCGAGCGCTGCTTCCAGACCTTCGCTGATCCTGAGGAGCTTCAGCAGCACACACTCGCGCACGAGGAGGAAGCCAAGAGCCACCAGTGCATGCACTGCGAGCATCGCAGCTCCAACTCCAGCGACCTGAAGCGCCACGTCATTTCCGTTCACACTAAAGAATACCCGCATAAGTGCGCCACGTGTGGAAAAGGCTTCCACCGGCCCTCTGAGCTCAAAAAGCACTCGGCCGCACACAAGGCCAAAAAACTGCACCAGTGTCGCCACTGCAGCTTCAGGATCGGAGATCCGTTCGTGCTCAGCCGCCACATCCTGTCTGTCCACACCAAAGAAACGCAACAGCAAACGCCATTCTCGGACAAAAAAGGCCTGAAGAAGGCGTTTGCTCTGGGTGCTCATGGAGGGAAAAAGGTTTTGGCCAAAGTGCACAGGGAGCGGAGGGTGTATCAGTGTCAATATTGCGATTACAGCACAGGAGACGCCTCTGGCTTTAAGAGACACGTCATCTCCATCCACACCAAGGATTACCCACACCGCTGCGATTTCTGCTCCAAGGGCTTCCGCAGGCCATCAGAGAAAAACCAGCACATCGCACGCCATCACAAAGACATGATGGCATCTGTGTGATGTTAGACAACCTGACTGGGGTGTATGGGGTGTGTGATATGGCAACAACAACAACAAAAAAAAAGCGCATCGTAATTTTTAGTTTCACGGATATTTGGCTTAACAGCATAACTGTAAAATTGAGTTGAACTTTTTTAAATTCAGTGTTTATAAAATGAAGCTATTTACCAAGAAAGATAAATGAAAAAATTTGGTTAGAGAAATAGATTTTAACATCCAATCAGCGAACTGTTACTGTGAGTGACAGTGCACTTTGTCAAGTAGTGACCAACTTGTTAAAAAGTATAGTGATGTAATTTATCGTGGTATTGATGCCATATCGTCACATCGCACACCCCAAGCAGAGTCCTCTCTTTTAGCGGCTTCTTGTTTAGTCACATTGATCATGCTAACACCAAGAACGTGTGTAGTGTAGAGATAGCGCCCTAACATTGTCACTTTGTTCCATTTTTTTTGTTCCTTTTCCTAATCATTATATTCCGCTGCCTCATTCTATACGGAGTGTGTGTGTCAGACACTAGGTATAAAACTTTCATATGGTAATATTTTCACAACAGTGTATTAGAAGCAGGTAATGGAATACACATGTGCAACAATTGTAGTGTATGTGCGTACTTACCAGAGAGGGGAATTCTGACATTTCTCAATACTGAGAAAAGAATGGAATTGATTATGAAATTTGATACAGAACTCCAATATTTTAAAAATAAAGGCATTCCCCTATCATCATGAGATCACGAGTTTGATCTGGGAGGGAGGGATGGCATACTCTCTCTCTCCCTTTTCAATCATAACGACACTAGCCAATCACAGAGCAAAAAAAGTGTTTTTATAAATGTTTATTAATGAAATTCAACAACTTTCATTGTAAGTCAGTAAACTTGCTGTTCTTTTCTTAGCACCTGGAAATGTGCAGAAATTCTTCTATCATTTGTTAAATGCACATATACTACAGATGAGGTGGAGATTAGGGTGAAATATGCCTTTATTTCATTCACTTTCCATCAAACTCTCGGGAAGTAAACTGAATTATTGAATTGCCTTGTATAAAATAACCAACCCTGGGAGACATCGGACACAGGGGTACTGATAGTCTGAGATGTCTGTGCTCGACATTGCATTGTATTATATAACAGCCCATGCCTATTGAACACACTGCCACAGAAAGGGAACGTGAAACAAATGTGATGGGAAGAATTTGATTTGAGATCAGTTTGATTATTATGTTCATGGTTTTGCATCATTTTTTTTTTTAATGGCGCATTCTTGCCGTTTTAAAACCCTCACACTTGATTTTTCTGTTAGATTACAGAGGGGGTTTCTTGCACAAATTCAGATTTATAGACTGACTGGTCTGATGTAAAATGAATCTATAGTAGCTTTGTTAATGCTATAAATATTATAATTAAAGCCAGAGTATCGTTGAATCACAAGCAGCCCTGAGCTCTTGACATATTAAAATGTCTCCATTTCAGGAAGCAGTCTACATGTAGCATGAACTTTTTAACTAGCAGTCAGGATGCACCAATTTCATCTGATCCGAATAGTCTCACATTTTCCATTAGCAAAGTCTTTTGCATCACAGTTATAAAGGCGCGAGGCTTTAAGACGATTTATTACCTGCATTCACATAGTCAACATCACAAACAGTCGCAGCAGAAACAACATTGATTTGGATTGGAAAACATCAGATCAGACTTGATTCATGCAGTCTTTCAGGACAATATTATAATGATCCTGATGGTTGGTATGACATTGGTGCATCCCTAGCTAGCACACGCAGGCTATTACACCCAACATGCTAGCAAAAATGCTTTAGTCATATAATGCAATAACACCACCTTCAACACAGATACAGAAAATCTGCTAAATGAGGAATTATCATAGAAGCTAGGCACCATATATTCTAATTTGTCTGTATTTATTTAGTCCACTAATATTGGAATCATGACTGTGCATTTAAATATGGCAGTTTTCAGCTGTGTGTGTGCGTGTGTGTGTTGCTTGTGTTTGAGTGAAATGTTTGTTGTAAAACCATTAATGAATGAATGACTAAACAACCTACACACAAGATATAAAGTATTTATATCACAATAAACTTCTCACAGTTCATAAGACTATCATGACATTTCAGCGTGACGTGTCTTAACTAAGGACCCTTAGTAGACAGCTGTCCTTATTCTTATTCTACCTTTCTAGGCTGCCTGCTTCTGAAATAGATTTGAAGTACAGAATAATCTTGTTAAGGGGACTGAACATGGCCTCTTGTCTAGAAACTTGTAGAGGAAAGATGCACATGATTCTCGCAAAATCTAATGTATAACTTTGAATCGGTATATTCTGAAAGACGTTGTGTACATATATAACTTTTGTAAATACAGAATTATTAAAAAAAAATTAGACTATTTTGTGTCTGACATTTCCGTCTTCTTGGTTGTAAGATCAAGCACACATCTGAAATTTGTGAATATATTTCAATTTGACATCAGATATCAAAGATCTCTAGTTCAAGTCAGTTTCAATAGAGAGCCATTGTTTTTAGTTATAACCCGAAGCAGCTGAATTCTCAAATCTGATTAATCAGCAGGCGTTGATTAATTTACTAGAACAGCAGCTCGGACAGTAGTTCTGGCTGTAGTTCAAATAACAGTTTATATTAATGCGCTCATTCTAATACATTATTGTTTCTATAGTAACTATTCATTCATATGTCGGGTGCTCAACTGCAATCCAAGACTAATAAGAAATGGATTAAAAGCATTATTTAAGAAAGAGAAGGATTTATTCACTGATATGGTGAAGCTTTCTGCAGCCAAGCTATTCACCACAGGAGTGTGTTCAGACCAGAGGAGTTTCTCTGTGGTGTTGAATTACTGCAATTACTGGTGTGAGATGCAGTTACCTGAAAAACAGTTAAATACGTCTAGATTTATCTTGCTGATGGTTTTCACGAAGTGACTTACAATCAAGTCAAGGTTTAATCCAAGCACGCAGCTCGTGAAAGTGCTGCAGAGCCGAGTTTCCAACCACTGACCAGAAATGTGTGTATGATAGTTATAGGATGAATAGAGAGAATCACAGCTAAACACAAGAAGAGGCACTGAGGGTTCTAGCTCCCTAAATTGGCCTTCTCAAATTTATAACCAATAACAAATATAATAAGTTTGAAGAAAACTGCTTCATTTTATCCACATCTTCTCTGTGCGATTAAAAAAACCCACAAAAAAGAAAATCACAGAAATTATGAGTTTGATCATCTTTATTTTTTCTGCCACATCTGAGATTGTTTCTTGTACTCATGTTTATGATGAAGCCGTCATATCCACAGACGTCTCTCACAAAGACAGATCTGCTCAGGTCATTACTGGAGCAAAGAAAATAAGAGACAATATTTATTTCCAAGTGCATCTGCTGTTCCCCATGGCTTATCTTCATTTACTAGTCTCAAAGTCTTATTATAGGTATGGCAATGACAGAAAAGTGTCACTCTTACCAAGTGTGTGCTCACTGTCTGCAGACTGACAAAACCCTTAAAATGACATCGAGTGAAAATAAAACGATTCAATTCACTGGAAAGCTTCAACTCACTGAAAAACTTTCTTATTAAGTCAGAAAATACACTTACCGTAATTAGGAAACTGGAAAATAACATCCAAGCCCAGATTTTGTTTCTTTGCAATGTCCTCAAATTTATCCACAATGTCTTCAGCGATCTCTGGGGAGCGGCCTTTAGCACACAGAGTGTTTAATTAAGATCTTATGTACTACAATATACACTAACCTGCTCTCCACTTGGAAGTTTACTTTTGCAGTTGGGTAAAAAAAAAAAAAAAAAAAAGGCTATTTACCGTAGAGTTTCAAGGTGAGGTTGATCATTTTCTTATAGAGTAAAATGGCATAAGAGTTGTAGTCTGTCTCTACAATGAGGACCTCAGTGTTCTTCACTGGCATCTTTGCTATAGTAAGGATACAAAGAACACTCAGCTTATTATAAAACCATTTCTGCTGCAGATAAAAAAGAAGTACAAATATGCATTGTGTGGCTATGATATCCTGTATATATATATATATATATACATATATATATATATATATATATATATATATATATATATATATATATATATATATATACACACACACACACACACACAGTATATCATAGCCACACAATGCATATTTGTACTTCTTTTTTGGATGTATGGAGACATTTGGGACACCCTTATGTATATATATATATATATATATATATAAGAGTGTCCCAAATGTCTCCATACATCTCCATACATAGGGGACTACTTCTGCCAGCACCATGTCTGTTGTGCCTTCATCAGTGGACGTCCGTGGACGTACACTTCTCGGTTGTTCCGCAACACTTCCAGACTTTTTGAATTTGTTAATAAGTTTGGCAACAGTGTCATGTGATGTGCTTGCCATGTTTGTTAGGATATATTAGGCAACTCAGTTCTCAAAGTCGAAAAAAAAAGCAAATATGGGTAAGGATATGAGTGGCCAAAATGGCAGGTCTTGTGGGGTGTTCCCAGTATCCAGTGGTTGGTATCTACCAAAAGTGGTTCAAGGAAGGACAACCAGTGAACTGGCGCCCAAGGCTCATTGATGCACGTGGAAAGTGAAGGTTAGCCCGTCTGTTTCAATCCCACAGGAGAGCTACTGTAGCACAAATTGCTGAAAAAGTTAATGCTGGCTATGATAGAAAGGTGTCAGAACACACAGTGCATCGCAGCTTGCTGTCTATGGGGCTGCGTAGCCACAGACCAGTCAGAGTGACCATGCTGACCCTGTCCACCGTCGAAAGCACCTACAGTGGGCACGTGAGCATCAGAACTGGAGCAATGGAAGAAGGTGGCCTGGTCTGATGAATCACATTTTTTTTTTATCATGTGGACAGCCAGGTGCATGTGCGTCGCTTATCTGGGGAAGAGATGGCACCAGGGTGCACTATGGGAAGAAGGCAAGCCGGCGGAGGCATTGTGATGTTCTGCTGGGGTCCTGGCATTCATGTGGATGTTACTTTGACACATACCACCTACCTAAACATTGTTGCAGACCAAGTACACCCCTTCATGACAACGGTATTCCCTAATGGCAGTGGCCTCTTTCAGCAGGATAAAATAAAAACTATTAACATGAGTGAGGCTGAATATTTCTCTAATTATGAAAAAATTAAGCACATACTTTAAATGAAATTTAAATAGTAATTCAGAGCAATATGTATCTTGTTAGGTACCTAAGAAGTATTCGCAGCTCATGATTTATTTCATTTTGACATATTAAATACCCCGTTTAATGCATTTTTATTCAATATCTGAAAATTCAATGTCTAATCATCCATGGATAGTTGTCTAGTGTGTGGTTCTGATGAACATTTTCACCTTTGACGAATAATTTTTTCATTATAGTTCTTCTTACCTTTTGATATTATCAGTACAGAATGGAATTTAAATTTAAATTTTCAGACTTAATGGAGTGTGTTAAACATTTCTCAAGACTCTTGTGTTAAAGAAAACCTCTTCTCTGGGCATATTGAGCACAGGAGTGTGTTTGCCAGGGCCTAGGAGACCATTTGCTTTGTGCTAACGTTGGGTTAGATGCCTGGGTAGATGTTTTGGGAAAGGTCCTTTTGATATGTAAGCAGTTGAGGATTGAATCTTGAAGGGACAACACCTATGAATGCACATGAAGCTTCAGGAAAAACTATTCATCTTCTCTAGGCTTGTGCCTGTCCATCACCTCTCAGTAGGAATCGGCCCAGACTCTTCGTGGTCTCGTACTGCTGTTTGATCTCCCAACACTGATAATTTCTAACAAAAGAAGGAAAGAGCTTATAAAGTATTCTGCTTTTCACATAAGAATTATGTTGTACTTTTTAAAATACATTTTAAAATGTAAAACACATATCAATCTTTAGATTAAAATAGACAGACTGAGTAGTGTTGCGTGATTCAATTCTTGTTAAAAACATAGACTCCAGACGTTTTAGAGTTCACTGAGGTTTGTGCTTGATTATTATATTAAGATTCTTGCCAGTTTCTGTCAATAGTCACTATAGATATACAGTATATATAAAAAAAGAACAAATAAACCATGTGATAATATAATTATGAGTGGAAGTACAACATCTGCACTAGGTAAAGACTACGTAAAAAAACAACCCAGTAACATTTTTATATGCAGCCCTGGTGACTTCCTGAATCTGACAGCAGCTGTTATAGTAGTTCCAGCAATAATTAAAATCACATATTATATGAATAAGCTCATTCTAATTTGTTATCATTTCTGTAGAAACAGCTCATTCACAGAGATTTGTATGGTGGACATGCCACATAATCTAAATCTAACAAAAAGGTGTTTTGGTGTTTTCTGTAAGGAGACATTTATTTAACATTTATAGAAGGAGGCTCCAGTGTGACAGTCAGTAAGTTTTCCACCGTGGGATTGTTTGCAAGACAGAGGACTTTGCAGTTTCCAGTTTCTCAGTAGCATGACAAGCTGTGTTCTTTTTTTTTTTTTTTTGTCTTATTAATTTCAAGAGAGAGAAAAAAGGGACTGTTTATAGCTGCTCTAATGGTTATATGTTCTTTCATAAATAGAAAATGTAATCTTCTCAAACTGCAGTGGTATAAGAGGAATAAAACTCTTGGGAGCATTGTTGTAATGGAAAAATTATGAAGTAATAAAGTCACATCACCTTGGTACACCACCCTATCATTGATTAGTTTCCTATAACAACATTCACTATTATGTTTTATTCCTTACCTAATAATAATAATAAGAGTTCTTACCTCATAATGAACTAATCACGAACACATATTTTCGTGATTAGTTCAAGATTCGTATAATTGTTAGCATTATTAGAATTAGTCCAGGCATGCTGTACTTCAATCAGACAGTGAACCGTTGAGAATTATGGGATTGTAGCTTGCTGGATGATAGTGACTGAAATATTGATCATGTCCCTCCCATGCTTGGTTATTGTTGCTAGTTCAAGCTTGTGAAAAAAATTGTGATACAGTCATTGGGGTAAGCAGATATCACATGTAATGTAAGGGAATCAGGAACGTTTCAGGTAGAAGCCCACAGTAAGGCCTTCAGTATGCCTTAGAAATATAGACAACATTAATATATTTCAACACTGGATAACTAACATGTAGCTAACTTGTAAAGTTCCTGCAGAGCTAATTTGGTGAAGCATTCTGAAACCCCAATAACTCCTGAGCTCAGGTTACTGTCTGTGTGGTTTCCTCTGGATTCTCTGGTTTTCTCCCACCTTCCAAAAAACATGCCAGGAGGCAGATTGGCTATGCTAAATTCTCTAAGTGTGTGAATGTGTGTGCATAGTGCCGTGCCATGGACTGGCATCCAAACCGTGGTGTATTCACACTTTATGCCCAGTGTTTCTGGGATCGGCTCCAGAGCCACCGCAACCCTGACCAGGATAATGCAGTTACTGAAGAGTTATATATCTCTGCCTGTTGATTGTTTTCTCATTTATCTTTTTTAATGTCTGATCCATTGCCTGTATATATTGAGTGCTGTCCAGCCCTATTGGCTTGTTTGCCTGAGTGTTTTTTTTATTAAAAAACGTAAACCTACACCTTTGTGTAAATGCTGACGTGCCTGCTTAAGTGCGTGCAGAAACTGCAATGATTGGAAGGGTAAAAAAAAATAAGGTGAGGCTTGGAATAGATCAATTTATGTCAAACTCTGGACCTTGCACTCAGCCAGTTGATGAAGGAGTTTAGTCTCCTGCAATATCACCAGCAGACTAAAGGGAACTGAACTTACTGATGAAGGTTCATTAAGCTCATACATGTTTTATTATATATAAAGTGCTACTAACTCCTGAAGTAATACTCAAATTTCAAATAAAACTTGACATATACAGAGATTTGTTTGTAGAAATTCCACATACACCAGCATGAACGATCTTAGAGATGACTTTAAAATAAAGCTGATTATTTTACCATTGTTAGTTCACGTAGATGGTCATATTGTTCAAAATTCATCAATACTACTTAAAAGACAAATTATTGTTTTCTTTAATTACCAACAAAATGCATGAAACTGACATCTTCAGATTTCTGAGTCACAATGCACAGGCAGATACGGGGAAAAAAAATAAAGTTAACCTATAATATCTTATCATATTTCATCATTGAGCAAAAGCACTGAGCTTTTTGACTCACAAACACACACTACAGAAAGAAAATGAATCATGTTTTCCCTACACATTGTCTTTAAGAGAGTACAGCGATGATAGTGTGCTATATTTTTTTTTCATTTATTTTCAGCTTCTGCAAGTAAAGAATGGTCAGTGTCTCATTGGTTGATGTCTCAATGTCAAATCAGAGATTCAGGGTGAAGATTACCCCGAAACTCCCCAAAAATGTTGTATCACCCTGCTGGACATGAGGGCCAATACCACTGATTAGCATGTAGCATTGTTTGAACAAACAAAACTTGAACAGCTTGAGCACAAAATATCCATTAACAGTGCATGATATGTAAGGAATAAAACACAACAGGGCATGTTGTTACAGGAAAATAATCAAAGACAGGGTGGCGTAATGATTATTTTCCATAATATTCCAATAATGTGTTTTATTTCTCTTATACCACAGCAATTAGCCAATCATTACAGTCAATTTTTTTTATACATTTATAGTTATGTTTAATGTTGTGGAACAGCCATGAAACAAGTTAGTTCCTGTTTCACTTAAGTTATAGCAGCTATAAGCAATCCCTCCATATTTTCTATCTCTTTTCAATCTCTTGAAGTTACAAAACTCACAGCTTGTCATGTTACCAAGAAACCACAAACCGCAAAGACTTTGTCATTTTGGAAAACTTTACAGCTTTACCACTGACCATAACAATGTGCTGATATTGGAGACTCCTTTCAAAAAATAAAAGACAAAATAAACACCTCCACAAAGAAAACTTCACCATATCAACAATGTTTTTCAATCCGTTTATGTGGAGCGTCCACCATACGATTTATTACTATAGAAATTATAACATATTAGAACAAGCACATTAATATAAACATTGCAGCTGGAACTACTATCAGAGCTGCTGTTAGAAACACCTTCGATTCAACACTTTCTATTATTATTATTATTATTATTATTATTAATGCAGAGACTCACAGTTTGGTGAAGGTGCTCACTTGGATTGGTGCTTTGAGTGAGTCGGTTGCAGTCAGAGTTATGATGGTGCCCTCCACCTTATAGCCATGCTCTAAAAGGTACTTACATCTCGACGCCACACTTAGCAGGTACCACTGTCCATTCATCTGGGACAGAAAATCTATTTCATTAAATCAGTCTTTGATGGTGTATGCTAGATTTTCAGAGATGATGATTTTTAAAAAATATGTCATGCAGTCAAAAACAATTTTAAAGCCTGCAATCTTCAAATGTCTCCATACCTGCACATACATGTAACATGTAATGGAGAAGGCAGAGATTTCAAACTATTCAAAACAAAATGATATAGGAAGTGAAATGACAGATTTTGTAAATCATACCTTATTGATATCAACGTTCTGAGCTGGAGCGATCTCCTCAACGGGCTTTTTATCTGGTTTTGGTTTTGGTTTTGGCTTGTATCGAGTTCGTCTTCCATCCACAGGTTCCCAGAGACTAAAACCCAACAACAGCACCAGAGACAAATACACACACATGCGCAATATACGTGCACACTTATTCATCTTTTCATTTATAGCAAAATAAAGACACAGGTTTTCTCTCTATTTTTGCCATACAAGCACTGCTAGGAAGTTTGGTAGCTGGCTTTCCTGTTTGCTGTTGCCTGTGTGTTTGCATGTTTCTCAACTAAGATGTCCAGCATTGACACATAGCAAACAAAACAGTGAGTTTATCATTAACGTGGCTTTACCGGAAAAAGACAGCCCTTAAACCCCTTAAACCTCTATCTCACCCCCACACACTCCACTACCAATTATAAATGTGTTACAGCTAACCTGTAACCTTTATTCCCATTTTCATTACATATTCATCATAACTATCATGACTAGTTTTTATATAACTTGGACTGAAGTGAATTTAATTGCAGTGAATTTCTCCTTCCAAATGGCTATTAACACTTAATTTAAATTAGACAGTTAGAAATTATACACATTGATATTTGGGTCAAAATGTGTACTTACAGTACTTACAGTACACTAACACTATGTATGAGATCTGTGTGTGTTACAAAGTAGGCTCAGTGGCATCATCAGCAAATGTGGTACCCCTAGTGGTGGAAAATACTTGGGTAACTGTACTTTGTTACTGCACTTAACTATTATCTTGGGGTATTTATACTTTACTTGACTGTTATTGATTACATTAATACTTAATACACTAAGTACTCTTAGTTAATTACATCTTGAAGAAAACAGACTTTTTACACCTCACATTTTTATGTAGACCTTCAAAGTACTTGTTACAAATCTCCAAGATCTCATCTTCTCTCATCTAGCCAACGATGAGTAGTAGCTGTAGGTCAATAGAATGAGCTCCTGTACATTTTATTTGCATTTCTGTTTAGCATCCAATCAAGTTCATCACTGTAGAAAAAACTATCAAGAATTGTGCCAATTCTTCATCAGCTGTAACCTTCTTATGCTACGTAAAGTTGTTAAAACTATAGTTATTGGTGTTTGTCTGAATATGTATAAACCACAAAAGACTGCACTGTTGACCTTGAGGACAGAACAGACCTGGCTCTACCTCAGTAAAACGTTTCAATTTGGTGGACGAAGCAAAGACTCATATATAATGAGGTGTCATTTCTGCCACCCTAGAAGGCATGAACTCCATTTAATTTGAAAAAAACATTGTGGTAAGTAGGGGAGTGGTTTAGCAGGGGTCTACAGTGGATGAGGTACTGCCCTCCTCTAATTTTCTGTTATAGCTGTCGCACAACAACACTTCCAAGAATGCATTTCATCAAATTTTGGTGTTTGACGGCAGAAATATTCAAGCTGGTGTGGTGCTAAGCTTTCTCCATTTTGCCATTATAAATGACCATTTATATCAAATGAGCCAGGACACTAACCAAAGAGAGATAAACAGCCTGTTAATAAATGACCACAAATAAGCATCACGTGTGCCACTTTAATTTGCTTGTTTTCCCACACTCTTATTGCAGGCTCCAACTAAACCTTGCCCCTACCCTAAGTTTCGCTAATTTGTTAAGGTTATCTGGCTATATTTAACTACGTTAGGCTGTTATCTCATGCCTTACATCAATTAGACTAGAAATGAATTGTAATTGGCTAGGCACTATCTGGGGTCAATTCTCCTGCTTTTTTGTGCCCAGTGTTACAAGGATTGGCTCCAAATCCATTGTGACCCTGACCATGAGGTAGGGACAAATTCATCCTCCTACATGCATGACAATGGGAGGAAACTGGAAAACCTGGAGGAAATATATATGTGAACACAAGGAGAACATGCAGAAACTCCACACAGAGAGTAACTTGATGTGTGAGGCAACAGTGCTACCCGATGTAACACTGTGCCACACCCAGTGACTATATCATGTCCCAAAAAAACCTTATTGTGTCACAGTGTTTCAATGTTTGTTCTCCTATTAGAAACTGGTTTATAGAAGAGCCCATATGTTAAATGCAGACAGCCAATCAGACTGCAACTTTCAGCATCCTTAAGGTTGCGGCCAGAAAAGTGTCCAAAAGATGCTACACACATACACCAAGTAAGATGAATATTGTGTTGCTTTCTTGAGCCAAAAAAAAAATCACAAGGAGATAATACAATTTATTGCAATATTTAATTTCTCCCAGACTTTAATGCAATGTTGTTATGTTGATAGTTAGCTTTATTTTACAATTTGTAGGCACCTCAGGACCCTGTGGAATCGCAGCCCATTAAATACCATTAATTGAGCAGAACAAAAAGGGTAAAATTGTAAACATAATTCTAACCTTTTGACCTCTTTCACTGTTATATACATCATTTTCCAGTCCGTCAACAGCAGCCATGCTGGAAAGTTGGAAAAAATGGTCGTGACATGTCTAGTGACCCTGAATACCTTCCCTTTTTTCTACATAAAGCAATGCCAGGGCTTTTTAGCCAAAAAGTTTAGAAAAGACATGTTCTGTTTGAATTATGACTAAAAGCAGAACATGAGATCTTGAACATTCCTGCGTTCATTTGTTCTTTAAATCACTTCTGACAGACCCAGGAAGGTAAAAATGCATTAAACATAGACAGAAAAGGGCATAATTAAACCAGTCTGACTGAAGCACATATTCGTTCTCAGATATCAGCATGTCGGTGACATCCAGTTCTCCACAATTCATTCAGACTCTGATCACTTGCAGCTGTGGATGGGAAATGAGAAATGTGTTTGTCTATGAGATTGAATTAGTTTTCTCTGGGCTTGAAGTTCAGAGCTGCGCTGTTTATGCAGAATCTCTGGCCTGTTGGATCCGGGCCGTCATCGAACACATGGCCGAGATGGGCATCACACTGGAGAAACAAAAAAGGACAAAAAAGGATGACAAAATTCTGTATTACAGCTATTCGGTGAAGGAAATTGTTAAAATATTGTTTATGGGATGACACTACAGGTAGCCATAATCATTTTGTTCATGTCAGTAATTTTTTTTTTCTAGATTTTCGGATAAATTTCATCTATATAACCTTTTTTCCTTTATACTGTACTAATAAAAGTGTCATGACTCAGCAGTACTATTTTAATTTCAGAGATTTTATCCACTTGCAACTACTCTGGCCTCATTGAAGCACAACCATGTCATATCATATACCCCTGAAAAGCTTGTTTTTCCTGTTATATATGTCAATTTATGTGTCAATACAATATATACACACATCAATTTCTTTTACAAACCTTATATATATCATATTTAGTCTAATAGAACACATGAAATCACACTGTATTTTTAAATACATTTTCCCAAATTATTTTCTTATATCCAGAACCAAAACTCACACTTTCTAGATGATCAGCATTCATGAAATTTTATTTATGAAATTTTATTCATCAAAGTTTATTCCTATTCCTATTTAGAAGGACAGAGGAATTTTTCAAATTCTTGATAGCTGTTGGATTTATACTAGATTTTATAATGCCAAATGACAATTTTTTTTAAATAAAAGTGAGTGGTATTATGGAACAATTAGAAGTCAACAGCAACAATGTCAACTGAGATGCCTACACCATCAACAAATCAGGCCTTTCTTGTTACTATTCTGTACGCCTCAAATACCTTAAAATATACTTCAAACAGGAATGAAGCTATTGAAGAAAAACTATTTCGGATATTTGACCTTGTTGTGACCTTGACCCTGTTTTGATCACTTCCTAAATCTAATCAGTTCATCTGCTGGTTATAGTGATAATTCCATATATATCCTACAACCATTCAACCACTCGTTTTTGATGTATTGGTCTATCTTGGACAGATGAATGGATGGATGGATTGACACAAGCAAATTGGCGGAGGCATAAAAAATTATTATGCAAAGACTGTAGTTTTTGTTTTATTAAATGTGTGAATTTATACATATTTATTTAGCTGAAGTCTCATTTGCATAAACAATGTAATGTTTGTGAAAATAAAATCCAATACAAAAAATATTTCTTAACATATCAGTAAACAAAAAAGATACACATGGCCAAGTGTACAAAGAAATAATGTAACAGCACCATTTACTCTGATTTAAAAAAGGTAGCCAACTTGTTTTTAAAAATGAGAACTTATTTCAAAAGTGACACCAGGAAATAAAGCTATAGAATAATGTTGTCATATTATTATTATAATACTACTAAAAATTATATAAATATCATTGTTTATTACTGGTAATTACTATATAATAATATAACTATTGCAGATATCCATAACAGTGTACTGTCTTAGTACTGTCATCTTACTCATATCAATTATTTAACTGAACACTAGTCATTGCTATTGTCATGCAAGGTGTTAAAGTCCCTGTTTCAATCTCTTGCCTGTTTGCAGATGACTTCTGTTCCCGGGCTTCCTAACGAGTTATCAGGTCTGCGGATGATGTTGGCATGACTCTCGTCTCTCTCCCATGTCCCATGAGCCTCAAAGAAAGATGGCCACCCCGTTCCAGAGTTGTATTTTGATTCAGAGCTGTGAATTCAGAGCACAGTCAGCAGATTACTGATCACATAAACCTTGATACAATTACTACTCACCTATATAAGCACACTCCATACACTCACTCTTTGTGGAGTATCTGCTCAGCTCTGTGTTTTTGCATCTGATGTACCAAGACTTTGTATCAGGGTACTCCTTCATGGTTTTTGAACTGGTCTGCTTTCCTGGTTTTTGTGATTGCCTTTGCCTCTGATATCCTGTTTATGAATCACCTGACCTAGTGCCTGACCTTGACCAAGTTTAAGCCAAGTGTTTCTTGGATTTGTTTGTTCTTTGCAACTGCAACTGTATTTGCTGCTTCACAAATGAACATAATAGGGTCAAAGATGTTGAAGCAGAAAAGATTTATTAGTATATGGTGAACATAATATTGAAGGTCAAAATGAAACAGATGACTTTGCTCTTAATAAATGTCATGTGTCACTTGAATGATCCATTCAGAGATTGTATTAAAAACAATTGCAGAGTTAACTGCAGATTCTTTAAAGAGAAGTCCATTTTCAGAATCTCTTGGGGAAATTATAGATATGGAGCTAAGGAGAAAGGAACTATTGATTCATCAGAGGGCGCACTTCTTCCTCTGCCTAACACTGAGCCCTATTTTCAGATGTAGGAATTCAGTGGACCCAATATCTGGTAGGTAAAGAAGACTGTTCTTGACTGGACTGTGTTTTTTATGTGAATGATTCTCACTCGTCTTACCTGAAGAGTGGTGTGTCGCAGCACACACAGTGATACATGCCCACATCATTATGGTTCAGATAGATTCCACTGAATGGCTAGGAGAAAAGTAAAATAAAACAGATCAGAATCATGGCTGATTAATGAATAAGTGCGACAGGTTAACAAATATGTATTCTATGTTATGCTACTTGTTTCACCTAAAATGGCTCATGTATGTCAGTCTGTGTTTAACACACACTTACCACCTCAGTCCCTTTCTCTCTAGTGACTACATACTGTTCTGGAGTTAGTTTCTTCTTCCAGTCCACACACTCATCATAACGTGTCAAAGAAAGAAGATCTGCAAAAGAAGAGTAAAGTATTGATTTATGAACCTGCAGGATTTTTGACTATGTACAGTATATAGCATGCTGTAACTACTGAGGTTATATAGAGCTGCATCTTAATAAAATATAATTTCTGTAAATAAATATATAGATACTATATAGAATTGATATTGATTGATTATCTGTTGGTGGAAAAATTGAGGTCTATGTATTTAAGGAAAAATAATCAGCCAAATGAACTGATTAATTTATAGAAAGATAAAATACTTTACCTATAAAGTCATGCAAAATTTCCTTTTATAAAATCATATTTTCCTACTTTCTCTAATAGATCACTTAACGTGGCAGTTCCACAAAAACAGTCATTAGAAAACAAAAAATGAGCCACAATACTTTTACCCTCATCAAGAAGTCCAGATTAAATATGGGAAACATCCCCAATCCTACATGCCCCACCCCCTTTTTCTGGTGTTAAATGTTCTGAATTTGTGAATTAAATGCCAATCATTTATATTTGATGACACAATATCACTCACCTGTCTCATGTTTAGAAAAAAAAAAGATTTTCCACTTATATATTTAGCTTCTTAAAAAACAAACAAACAGCAAAACCACTACAGGGACAAATTTCACACTTTGACTATCTGCAAATTCAATGTAAAAAATTTAATACTAAAATCACATTTTATTTAAAAAATTGTCTGTCTCTAAATTAATATGATCACTGTCGTGTAACCTAGAGAAAGAAGGAATAATACTTGGACATGCCTTTTAGCAGTCTAGAGACCTCTAGGCCAACTGCAAGAATATTCTGTGACATTAATTATGCTATACATGCAGGGCTCCATACATTGCTGTGCCCTCTTGCTGATTAATCTGATGGTAGAGTGGCAAGAAAGTACACAATCAAGAAGTTCTCAAGTAGTGTTTTAGACTGGGGAGTCAGTCCATAGTGTATGGGTCTGAAAAACAGACCAAAGTGACTCACAGCTGGTTTTAGGATCATTTTCCCCCTACTGACACAATAATACTTTTTTCCTTTTCTTATCTAACAAAAAGTAACATTATTTATATATATATCATATGAAGCACCTATACATTCCTTTATGTTCTGTTCTCTTCACAATGTCTCATGACCAAATTTATGTGCTTGGGTCACCTTCTCTAATGAAAACAAAAAGAATTTCTAACATAAAAGAGATATTCTAAATAAAGGATATTGATGAGTAAAACCAGATTAATAGTACATAAATTAACATGATTCCAACTTGATTCATTAATTTATTATTAGACTAGAGTGAACAATTGTTAACTGCAGCCCCTGAAGTTCATACCATGCATGGCCTTGGTGTTGACAGTGTTGTCACTTGTGGGAAAGGACTTTGTACTTCAGATAATCATGTGCATTTTCTATCATAGCTCATTCATCCTGCTCTAAGGGTCACTGAGGACATTTTCAGGATATGGACATTGCTGACAATCACACCTTCATTTTGTAGATTTAGAAGTCATTCAGGTCAGTGTAGATAAAAATTAGACAGCTACTAAACATTACAGCAAATTATTGACTATTTCAGGCGTGCATTACAATTTATTTAGAATAACATAAAGGCCACTGTTTTATTTTTGGAAAAAGTTGAAAGAGATGTTACTTACCTGTTGCTGTGCCTAGTGGTCGGTTCAGCAGAGCCCGGCTCTTAGACAAAACCGACTGTGTGGAAGCTCCATTGTAAAGTACAGAAGAAAGTCGCACCAGGAGACGTGCCATGTTTCCATGCAGACTTTTACACCAGACACAAGCTGAATTAATGCTCAGTGAATGAACCTGGGGGAACTGAATTGAGTTTTTCACTGTTACTTGACTTACATTCCCTCCCTCACCCAACATCCAATGGTCAAAACCTTGTTTATGGCTGATAATGCTTGTAGGTTAAAGTTGATGAAAACTAACAGTGGTTTGCAGCTGTGCTGTGATGAAACTGACTTTGGCCTAAACTAGCCATTTACATTAATAATTAACACCAGTTAGTCGTTGTCACTTTTTTTTTTTTTATCTTTTATCTCTTTTAGTTTTATTGACGCCTGACTTTAAAACTAGGTAACCTAAATAACCTAACACATAAATTTATCTCATTTAGTTTTATTGATGCCTGACTTTAAAACTAGGTAACCTAAATAACCTAACACTTCCAATAAAGCTGAATTTACATGATTAAACTGATCTATTGACAATGTCACACATTATGTAGTTATGTTAATAATAATGTTTGAGTCAAATACACTCTGTCTACTAAAAGTTAGGCAACAGCTTTTCTTTTGGTTATACTTTTCTCTGTGTGAGATTTTTTGTTCACCCCAAAATTACTGCACACATGACAAATAATTTCTTTTTTTAATTATTTGGCATGCTGGCTGAAATAACCATGCTAGTTAACATTAACTTGTAAATATTCCACTACCAACTGTGCTACCAAGCATTACTAGCTCGCTAGTTATCACAATAGCTAGCTAATGTCAGTAAATGCGATCATTACGGCTCTGTAATTTTAGCTAAAACAACACAGTCAGACTTAGCCAAATACTTGAAACCACCACTGTCTACATCCTCTTGCAAAGTGAAAACAGTAACACAAGATCGCAATATTCTAGACAGATTAGAAAATATTACTGGAGTTAAAGGCATGGCTCAAGATAAAGAGCACCACATGCCCTGCCTGGTAACCCAACTGAACTATTCTGGGATGAATCAGACTGAAACACCTAAGAGATAGAAATATACCCAGCTTGTAAATCTCTGGGACATCCTCCAGGAGACATACACTATATGGCCAAAAGTTTGTGGACACCTGACCATAACACAGATATGTGCTTTTTGAATATCTCATTCCACGTTTAGTCCCCGCTTTGCTCCATTCTTTTGGGAAGGCTTTCCACCAGATTTTGCAGTGTGGCTGTGGGGACTTGCCCATTCAGCCACAAGGCCATAAGTGAGGTCAGGCACTGATGTTGGGCGAGGAGGCCTGGGGTGCAGTCAGCTTTCCAGTTCATCCCAAAGGTGTTCAGTGGGGTTGAGGTCAGGGATCTGTGCAGGACACTCGAGTTCTTCCACTCAAACCTTGGCAATCCATGTCTTCACAGACCTCGTTTTGTGCATTGGGGCATTGTCATGCTGGAACATGTTTGGGCCCCTTAGTTCCAGTGAAGGGAAATCTTAATGCTACAAAGACATCCTATACATCCCATCCTGTGCTTCCATTTTTGTGGCAACAGTTTGGGGAAAGCTCACATATGGGTGTGATGGTCAGGTGTCCACAAACTTTGGCCATTTAGTGTAGCAGAACATCTCTGAGGCCCACTTGCTGCCTTACAACACTGACTTATTTACAGCACACATTATACAGATGGCTGAAAGTAGCAGGTGAAAAAAAATCGGTGCAACATCATTGAGACACAAATTGCATATTTCATACTACTGGAAACTACAAGAAGACATGAAAGTGAAATTTCCCCCAAATGTTGTTGATCACCCAAATGTAGATGGCGTCTCAATTTCCTTCCTTCAGTTTTGCACTGGAACTCTGACAAGTAAAGGAAACTTACAGCTTCCAGTTTATCATCATACAAACTGCATGTCTACATTATTACACACTTGCCTCAAAAGACATCATCCTCTTAATTGTTAGCAACAACAGCTTTGTGCTTGTGGAAAACTACAGAAACAAATTTTGGACACCAGACATGTTTTGGTTGATCATCTATATTTACTAGTGTTATTACTATCGCTTTAATACCAAAGATATTTAATTCAGTTGTGTCAGCATCATAGTGAATATCAGTGGGTTATTGCAACATAGCACATTCAGTGGGTGGATTAATTGTTGATTGAACAGGATTAGCCTAATGGTCAAAAGTACAGAGATGGAGTGTAGAGCAGAGAGGGCTAAAGGAAAGCTATAAACTTTGAGCTAATGTGTTTTTCTTAGATTGTCTGGTACTGTACAGCAGCAGGCGTGCCACACTTCATAAGGGTTCCAGGTTTGTGCATGAGATCTATGATGTAAGTCTGAAGTTGAGGGTAAAATCCAGTAGCTTTTGTGGTGGTGGAGGGGAGCAGAACTTCATTCCAGGCACGACTGTACTGTCCTCTCACCAAACTGCAGCTCAAGCCAATCCTGTCTGCCAAAACCTGTAGAGCGCAGTGTGTTAATGAACTAGAAGTAGAGTGCTGCATGCAAATCCAGCAGTGATAGAGCAATCATAACACTTTTATGACTAACAAGATTTTCCCTGCCAGTGTAAATTTACAGTGTGTCATTTGCCAGTGTGATCTCAGATTCCACATCTGGATGTTAAGCTAAGTAAGCTAACTGTCTCCTTACTGTGTCTCCATACTGTGTTAACTCATACATCTTACCGTTTACTTAAATTACAGCCCACAATATCAATATCTCGGTTATAAATTAGCTTGGTAATTGCTATCATTACTAACATTTCATTTTCTTGTCACTGCCAGCCTCATTCAAAACTCCATTTCCTAATATCCTCAGCACCATAGAAGAACCTCAAGGCCAGTCACATGACTCATTTCTGCATTCACATCTCCACTGATAACTAATTAAGCACTAATTAATCTCTTCAAAATCACACCAAGCCTGGACATTCGTTGAATGTCTCGCTTTTAGCCAGAGTTTTTTCCAAGCCTTAATATCTGTTACTATTCTGGCTTTAAGTCAGTTCTGTGTTAGTTTGAGTTAACCCTTGCCTAGTGTATTCTGTTCGCTGAGTGCAGAAGTTTACATTGCCCCTTTTGGATTGTCTGCCTTTTTAAAAATAAAACCGGCATTTGCATTCAAACCCCTTGTGTGATCTGCTGACATTCATAACCCACAATGATAGAGTCACATATTGTATCTGTAAGGAAAGCTGGGGAGACTCTGAGCTAATCAGTTCCTACGGCGCTCGGCTGCTAATTATGGTTTCATATTCTTTCACATTATTTCATGGTTAGTGCTGTTATTAAGGTGAGAGGAGGCATAACCAAGTATTATGAAAGAAATTATACTACAACTGGGGATCTTATATAAATGTTACAGTTTTATTGCTATAAAACAGAACAGTAAAAGGATAGAGGACTGGATCAATACCTTGAAGAGTAGGGCTCTGTGATAGTAGGTTCCCTTTTTGATCTTGCCGATAGGAATGATGTTTGACTGCATCTCAACCTTCAGCTCACTCAGGTGAAGCTCCCAAAGAAAATCATGTTGTTTCTCAATATCTACCGGGCCCCCCATTGCATCACACACCAACCTAAGTGGAATATTTACCACACATCACACATTCGGCTTTACCAAACAGCTTATGAATGTTAAATTTTTAAAACTCACTTAGCCAGGGCAGTGTACATTTCCACCTCTTCATGTAAGGGCAGGACAGATTTGAATGTCTCTTTGATCAGACTGTTGAACTGAGCATCATATGGCAGTGTCCATGGCTTCTCCTCTACTGCTTCCTGCTGGGGTTTACACTCATCGTCACACCTCTGTTTCTCATCCTCCTGCCACCCTTTGCCTTTTGATTTACTAAAAAAGTTAGATAGACAAGAAAGAATGTGAGTAGTGAATTCAGGAATGTAGCTGTCTATCTGCTTTTAAGTGTGTGTGATAGTTTGCCTCACATCATTCTTATAATGATATCGATAAAACCTTGTGATACACAATATGGCCAAAAGTATGTGGACACCTGACCATCACACCCATATGTACCTTCTGAACATCCCATTCCAGATTTATTCCCCCTTTGCTGTTATAATAACCTTCGCTCTTCTGGGAATCTGTGGGGATTTGGCCATTCAGCATTAGTGAGATTGTGCACAGGGTCATTGTCAAGCTGGAACAGGTTTGGGCCCCTTTGTTCCAGTTAAGTGAAATCTTAACGCTACTGCAAACAAAGTATACAATAGCCTTGGTAGACTATTGTATGCATCAAAGTTTGCTGCGACAGTTTGGGGAAGGCCCACATAAGGGTGTGATGGTCAGGTGTCCACATACTTTTGGCCATGTAGTGTATTATGCATGGCTCAACTCTAATAGTTTCATTATTGAGCTACTGATAGATATTAGATTTTAGCCTCACATCTGTCATAAACAGACTATGGTATATTTTACTGTGGTACTTACTTCTTTTGACGTCAACTAAATATGTTGAACTGAATTCACAAGCAATTGTTTTTGAAAAGGATAGAAGTGAAACTGCCTTGGTCAGACACAAAGATGTACGAAACTAAAATGTCATCTGCAACAATGTTTTCAGACATCTTGCATGTATACACTATTATATGTACTATACATACATTTAGCAAGTCAAGTAACCCAATTCATATAGAAAGCAGTAAAATATGTTGCAAAGGCATAATCTTTGGCCTTGACATACTCAGCTGGGGGGTTTCCATTAACTGCAATGATGGCTCGGTGCTGGTTGATAACCTGCTTTGCTATATCTTCAAGATCAGGAACCCTGTGACCATCTCTGGTCTATGAGAGGAAATAGAACAGATAGGCAAATGATACTCATTAGAGTTAAATGAGCACTTCGGCAAAGCTAACACCTGAGATCTTTTCTGTAAATATCTGTCACAAATCACAATCACTTCTTCAGCAATGTCACTTAGATGCAGATATGGTTTAGGACACAGTATTTAATATCATGGCTCTAATATTATAATATTAATATAATATTATAGGGGCCATTCTGGACAACCAGAAGTTTTTTTTTTCATATAGCTATTTGGTACCATTACACACAAGATAACAAGAGGTGAGGTTGTCGGCATTCACAACACAAACACACCGAAGGATGAGCAATAGCTAATAAGCTAAGCAAGAAAGTTCGGGGCACAATTGTATAGCTATTATGGATAGCTGGAAGTAATGCAGAAGATTATATAGATTTCTTTTGAACTTAATTCAATTAGATTACACAGTTTAATTTTGCTGTGCCCTGTGATAGACTGATATCCCATCCAGTGTGTATTCCCACCTCACACCCAGTGGTCAGGGATAGGCTCTGGATCCACCATAACCCTAACCAGGATAAAGCAGTTACTGTGGATGAATCAGTGAATGAACCATTCATCAAGTCAAGTCAAGTGGGTTTTTATTGTCATTCCTCTACATAGCTTGTATACATTGGAACGAATTGCCGTTTCTCCAGGACCATGGTGCAACACAGAACATGGGCTGTAACTGTAAATATAAAGCGTCTAATGCGGCATTGTAAAGTGCAGTGTGCAATGTTTTTGAGTCATACTGGGTTAGGAGTTTGACTAGACCAGGTGAGCATTGGGAGGCAGCAGGATGTTCAGTAATCTGACTGCTTCAGGGAAGATGACTTGATTACTCAGGGAAGATTCATTAAATCTGGATTAATACTTCTTTATTTACCTGTCCTGGATCATAGAAGCCGTCTGTAGTGATATCAGTGGTGAAGAGATGTCCTGTAAGGCTGTATTTTACCGAGAGGTTGCTATTCAACAGCCTCTGAAAGGCTGCCTCACTGAACTTGTTCTTACGGTTCAGTGAGCAGTTGATCTCCTGGAGGATCTCCAAAGCCCTGCAGTACCAAAGCCACAAGCATTTAAAGGATGAATAGTAAACAAAATAAGACTCAGGTGAGGTAAAGGAAAAGTACAGGGCACACTGACATCATATTTATAATAATAATTTTAAGGGAAGATGGACTATAATACAGAGTGCTATAATAAAGTGGAGCTTTAATGCCCTCTGTTGGCTTTTCCTAAACATTACATGCAAAACACAACGTCAAAGTCCCTCCCCTGGCAAGCTGCCTCCCTGTGCTATTGCCTACATTATCTATGCCAAGGAGTGCCACTGCATTTAAACATCATTTTGGATTGTGTCAGCTACATCTTCTTTATACACTGTGGTTTACTGTGGTTAATTGTGGCTATGTACTAACAACTATGTTCATGCAGATAGAAAAAAAAAACCCTGCTTTTATATATTTATATATTAATGTAAATGAATGTTAAATATGATCTCACCCTAATCTGCACATTTCTGTGGCTGCTGGTTCATCATTAGCACACACAGTCACTGCCCAGCATGCACTTCGCCGGATTTCAGTGTCTTTTGATGTCAGCAGGTTAACCAGTTGGGGCAGACCTCCAACATTTCTTAACTATATCAAAAAAATCAAATTTGTTCTTAATCATGCACTACATACAACTCTCTTGTGGTATCAGGTCTAATCCTGATGGCAGAAGTGTGTGCACAGGTGGGAGGGTGAATGAGAAATTGAACAGTAAATGGAAAAATTACTTTTTTGTTGCAGATTTACATCAGCATCAGCCATTGTTATGTACTTTTATTACACCTTGTTAATCTTTATCTTTGCCTTTAATTCATGCTACGGCACAGGGGCTCTTGTGTGATACATATGAGTGTCGCCAAAATGCATTTTATCTCCTGTATATCTAATTTTTTTATATGAATTAATAAATATGCATATTTGTGTTATTTGTGTTACAGCATTTGTTGTTCTGTGATTTTTCATAATGTTCTGTATGGTCTTTTCCCAAATTTCCCTTTGAGGGATCATAAAGGATTTGATTGATTGTCATCCCTGTCAGATAAGACATTACTTTTCAATAATTTGTAGTATTGTTCCAATTTCGTTAAAAATTAAAATTAGTAATTTTGACCTGCACACACTGCCTGTTACAAAAGATTATAAATGAATATGGTTTATATTAAAAATATACATTTCTAGTGTCTCATCTATTCTGCATCTATTCTGATAAATTCATTCAGACAAAAAAACTTCATCAATTATTTTTAGTATATTCACAGTATATACAGCTGTATGGTACAGTATATTCTGTTAGAAACTCTGAATGTTAGCCATTAGTAAAATTACCTGTAAAGTATAGTGGTAATGTGTCAATAGAGACATACCTCAGCCCTTCCCTCTGCATCACAGGCGAGCGCAGCTACAGCCTGGGTGGCGCTGATGAGTATGGGTTTATTAGTGGAGTGTAGCAGTTTCAGCAGTGCCTGCATGGCTCCGTGGGAGAGAATGCTACAGCGAAGCACTTCCTGTGAAGCCATGCTGCTCAGAACAGCTGCTGCATGCACTACTGCTGCAGGAGTGCCATTCTGTAGGAGCTGGACAAGCAGCTTGTCTCCATCTGCTTCATAAACAGCACTGAAAGAGGATAAAGAAGTGCAGCATTTCCTTATTAATAAACACTGTGGTCTGGCAACCCCAGGGGGTCCAGGAAGCATACCCAATGTGGTCTGTGATTTATTTTTTAATATTGTGGAAATACAATCCACCGTTATCAAAGTTATTTTATTTATTATTGAATTTATATAGGTGTTAGTCTGTTTGACTTCTCACCTGAACTGAACGGCTGAAATCCAAACCTCAATAACTCAAAACAAGTAGGCTTAATGTCAAATTGGGCCTAATATGTTCTGTCAATGGAAACCGATACAGGTCCAATAAATAACTAGAATGTTGCTGTACACATCTGAATATTGAGCCTCATATGTGAATAGTAGGATTATATTCTTCATATAAATTTGCACTGAGGGAGTCTATGAAATTTATTTTACAGCTTAAGAGATTGTTGGATTTCATGTAAATTGAAATAAGGATGTCAGAAAGACCATAACGGGGTGCACGTCCCACCAAGCAGCGATCACAGCCATAAGTGTGTCAAGCGTGTACCACTAAGCATTGGAGAGGACTGTTTTCTTACTTCTGACAGGAGGTGTGTGTATTTGACCGATCTGTGACATGACTCATACCAGAATTGTGTGTTATGGTTGACACCCAAGCAGAAGGCTGTATTATGTAACATATTTACATTCAATTACAGTTCTACAGTTGCCATTTGATTCAACATAAGTGCTAACTTCACCCCTTATCATAATCTTATCCATCCTGGAATTTTACATAGCAGCTGGGTCATGTAAATATATATGATTTAGTCCCATTGACAACATGTAGTGTCACTGAACATGCACTCACTATGCATTCAGTTGGTTTCCGTGGGTAAGGCTTGATAAGGCTTCTGCCGCAGCCTCTTTTACCTCATTTCCCTCACTGCTCAGCAGCTGCACAATAGGTCTGATCCCATCTGAAACACACACACCTTCATTACTCAAGATTTCCTCACACAGTATGTGGCAATCAACACAACTGTCAGTTACAACTGAGAGTGCAGACTTGCACTGCTAGCTACTTGGTATTAAAGCTCACCAACCACATTATAAAACAAAGTTTTAAAACACTGCTCAATTTTCCTAACAAAGCAATGCTCATTTTTGACAGAAATATAGACCCCAAACATGTCTTAGCTGATCCACAGCATTTTGTGAATTGGAAAAAAACCATAAATAAAAATAATTAATTTTTTTTTAAAAATCTTTAAAATCTCAATCAATTATAATCGGGAACAATACCAAATTGTCTGAAAGTGTCTCTGCTGCTCAGGTTCTTGCTCATGGCTGACACTGCCTGGCATGCAGCAGTACGTATGTTGTCGTTCTCCACTACAAGCAATCCAATGAGGGCCTTTTCAAAATTTTGCTCATGCAGGATCTTTCGGTTTTCACCTAGGTGATTCAACACAGCATTTTGATGCAACACTGATAAAAGCAACAGGAAGGAAACTGTTCACCAGCATGCAATTTACAGAGAAATTTGATGTCCCTGTAAAGGTCTCGAATGATACATGACATTCTGAAATGTCTAGAAGTTTTGTATCAGCGCTTCTGTACTTGTATTATAATGTTGAATATATTTTCCAACTCATCAGAGGAGCTTCATCAGTTTTAAACAGTTCTCATGATTGACTTTATAACTGATGAAGCATCTTGGATTAGTCCAAGTTTAAACCAAATGTGCAGTTGGTTTAGCATAGTAGTACTAGTGTTTGTGTTTGTGTTTGCATACTACGCTGTGCTGCTCTGCTGATAGCTTTAACCGCATTAGCCTGGATATCATGAGCGGTGGGTGTGATGATAAATTGCAGCAACTTCTCCAGGCCTCCATTCCCCTGAATAAGCTGCATGGACTCAGCGTCCTCCATACAGTTTGAGATGACTTTCAGAGCTTCCAAGTGCAGGTCACTAAACTCCTGCCAGGATTGACAAGGTGATTTATAGCATCAGCAAAATAAGAACACTGTAAAAAAAAAGGCTTTCTTGCAAGTTCATATCAATTTTTGTGATAATATATAAGAAAAGCAGTTACACTATCGACACCCGGGGTAGAATGATATGCCAAAAGCACTCTATAACTGTACAGGTCAGTATTAAAGTTTTCAATATATCACCGAATCTGTCTACAGCTTCACTTTTACAAGGAGGATATTAAATGCCATATTACACAGCAGTGGCAGTGTGACGGTTCAGTTATTTGGTGAGGGAAATTGCTAGAATATTCTTAAAAGGATGGCTCTTAAGAAACTAGTCAGAATGAATAGGAATTTAATTTATGCCAGTAATTTGAATGGGAAAGGAAAAACTAGGAAAAGTTTATTTAGATAATAACCATGGATACATAGCTAACTAACATTTGTTTTTCACTAGAGCACTGCATTCTGTCCAAAATCACACCACAAGAACCACCCATAATCACCTGATTTTTGCAGTGACCCCTTTTAAGACAAACATACAGTAAAAGTCTGATGAGGCAGCTGCTGTAGACATTAACAGCCTATCAGAACTATGTAGAAATACAGTTTTCCCTTTTCTAATCTTTAAAAAGTTGCCACATTGCAAATGATGCAACATATTCCAAGGGACACAGTAGCTGGAAATAGACATTCTTTTTGTAAATACAGCAAACAAAACAAGCCCTGATTATTTTTATGTTCATCATGATTTGTGGTATTGATAACGAGCTCACTTTGTTTGTAAGAAACTCCAGGAGTCGATCGAATCCTTGCTGCTCTCTGAATGCTGCACGGGTTTCTCTGTCTGTGCTGATGCTGTCTAGAGTGCGTAGAGCAAACTGCTGAATGATGGGAAATTCAGAGCCCAGCAGCTCCAGTAGCGGTGGGAGTCCATTCAACTTATGCACTGCCACCCGACTAGAACATTCCTAAGGATGTAGAAAACTACTTATTGGCTGATATACACAGTATAAATAAATTATACATATAGATGTGAAATGCTGTAAAATAGGCAAATAGGCAAAATTGTAAGACATTTGCAGCAAACATACAGTATATTAATTATGAAAGAGACTTAAATGAATACAAAAGGTATAGTTTAAAATGAATATATTACAGTATCTTGATTAATCTTAATTTTTATTATATAAAAATAATACTTTATTTTTTTTCTATTATGACCACTTGCTGCTTTTGAAACATAACATTATAATTTTATTTAAAAAACACTAGGCCTAATATATTTCCCTAGTGTCTACATAGTAATACAATAAGAAGTACTTCATAACAACTGTGTAAGCCTACATAATGGTATGGTTATGATATTGTATGAGTAAATGCCAAAAATCTTTCGAAAGAGAATTTTGAAAAACTTTTTTAAAAATCATTTTTTCCCCAGTCTCAATCAATTGCTAAGAAAATGTCACTATTATGGATTTTTGTTTGAAATAGCTGCAACATAAGTGAAGAAAAAACTATGCCTTACTGAGAATATTCAGTAAAAGGATGTCACTCTATAAATTAGTGCAGTGTGGCTGCTGGGTGAGACTACTCTGTGTGTAAAGACCCATCATATCTGATAGAGAAATGACTCAACATCCTGAAAAATTCTGTCACCTGTTGTAAATATAGCCATAAGTGGGCAAACTGAGTTCCTTCCTTTGCTTACTACTTTATTTTTCCATGGTCAACAGTTGAATGAAATTGCCTATGAAATAAAAACATACACCGATGTGCCATAACATTAAAACCACCTGCCTATAATATTGTGCTGTGGTATCTGGCACCAAGACATTAGCAGCAGACCCTTTAACCCCTGTAAGTTGCGAGGTGGGGCCTTCATGGATCAGACTTGTTTGTCCAGCACATCCCACAGATGAGATCTGGGGAATTTGGAACTCTTTGTCATGTTCCTCAAACCATTCCTGAACAATTTTTGCAATGTGGCAAGGTGCATTATCCTGCTGAATGGGGCCACTGCCATTATGGAATACCGTTGCCATGAAAGGGTGTATTTGGTCTGCAACAGTGTTTAGGTTGGTGGTACGTGTCAAAGTAACATCCACATGAATGCCAGGACCCAAGATTTCCCAGCAGAACATTGTCCAGAGCATCACACTGCCTACGCCAGCTTGTCTTTTTCCCATAATGCATCCTGGTGCCATCTCTTCCCGAGCGACACATGCACCCGGCCGTCCACATGATATAACAGAAAACGTGATTCATCAGACCAGGCCATCTTCTTCCACTGCTCCATGCTCTAGCTCTGATGCTCACATGCCCATTATAGGTGCTTCCAGTGCTGGACAGAGGTCAGCATGTGCATTCTGACTGGTCTGAGGCTACGCAGCCCCATAAACAGCAAGCTACAATGCACTGTGTGTTCTGACACCTTTCTATCAGCATTAGCTAGCATTAACTTTTTCAGCAATTTGTGCTACAGTAGCTCTTCTGTGGGATCGGACCAGACGGGCTAGCCTTCACTCCCCACGTGCATCAGTGAGTCTTTGACATCCATGACCCTGTTGCCGGTTCACTGGTTGTCCTTCCTTGGACAACTTTTGGTAGGTACTAACCACTGCATACCGGGAACACCCCCACAAGACCTGCCATTTTGGAGAGGCTCTGACCCAGTCAACTAACCATCACAATTTGGCCCTTGTCAAAGTCACTCAGATCCTTATACTTGCCCATTTTTCCCTCTTCCAACACATCAACTTCAAGAACTGACTGTTCACTTGCTGCCTAATATATCCCACCCCTTGACAGGTGCCATTGTAACAACATAATCGATGTTATTCACTTCACCTCTCAGTGGTTTTTATGTTATGACTGATAGGTGTATATATCTTCTATAGATATGTTATTATAGAAACAATAACTAATGACTAACCAGATTTGAGATTTCAACTATAGTGTGGTATAAATAATAATGTAATACAGAATAATCATCTCACACAAATTAATGTGCGTTATTTAAACATAAATGGGCCATATAGCGGGTAGTGCTGGATTCAATTATATCTTGCAAATGGGTTAGGGTTAGGGTTAGATCTGAACCCGGTTTGAATCATAGGGATCAGTGTCCATGTATCAGAGCCAGCGGAGCATCACACTCATTTTAAAAGTTAAACTGAAGTGATATTAATCTCTCTGCCTTACCTGAACAAGATTATAGATGCATTCCACAGAATTTTTCTTTACATCAGGATCGGGGCTGGACAGAAGACGAAGGAGAGGTTCCAGCCCATCGTGTTGGAAGATCTGAACTTTGCATGTGATGTCCACGGACAGATGTGCCAAAAGCAGAGTAGCAAATTCATGGACGATAACGTCTTCTGTGTTTATTAAATAAGACCATGTTTAAGAGAGACAGACAGATAGAGAAGCATAGATACAGATAGATAGTCATACAGTCAGACAGACAGACAGACAAGTAGATAGATAGATAGATAGATAGACAAGTAAACAGTTAGATAGTTAGACAGATAGATAGATAGATAGATAGATAGATAGATAGCACGGTGCATTGAGATTTGAAGATTGCAATGTTTTATAAATTAAAACCACACAACTGAATATAACAGTACCTTCTGGTGCCAGTTTGGTGATGATAGATGGAATAATATTCAGTTTCTTGATCAGTCGTTTGACATCATCTGTTCAAATGCAAAAAAACGAAACAACAGCCATTGTAACAGCTCAACTCAACTGTTATCATTTTATCAGTTTTTTTTCAGGCTATTAGTTAATATACAAACACTTAGAGCCATTTCTGAACTGACTTACTGTCCGAAACCATGACTCCCAGAGCCGTGAAAGCATTTCTGCAAACAGTTTTATCATCATGTGTTATAAGGCAAGTGAGTGGTTCCACTGCCCCCAAAGCCATCAGAGAGCTCTTGTTCTCATCACCTAGAGAATATCAGCAAACCCATACACACACACACACACACACACACACACACAAACATAAAGGCTAACATGGTACAACTTCATGAAGTAAGCTAATGTGCATGTATGGCTCAACACATGCAGACCGTTCTCTGCAAATCTACGGATGGCTTCAAGGGCTTTGACCAGCACTTCTTCTTCAGGAGACTGAAGCATGAGAATCACTGTTGCAGCGCTCTTGCTCTCAATGGGCAGTGGTTCAAACTGAATTGATTACAAATAAATATGTTAAAGAATTATTTTATAACTATTACAATTGTATTAGATATCAGTGACAATTTAATGAAATGGAAGACATCTCACCTCATGTTTGGGCTGTGGTTCAGCTTCCTTCTTTATTTTTTTCCCCATTCTGTCATACAGTCATTGGGTTTTAATGCACTTATTACCTGGCTCAAGATAATACACAGTATATAACAGTGTTTTAACCAACTGGAGCAATTTTTTAAGCAATTGCAATTAATTGAAGTGAATAGCCAATTCCAATTCTGTCACAGTAATAAATAAATACAGCTTTAGAATACTAAATTCAGTATAAAAAGCCTGACCAAAAAAATTTCATTACCTCCAGTAAGTTAGCTAACAGTTCTGGTTTAGGTGTGTTTGCCTGTATTTATTTTATGGTTGCTAGGAAACGGAGGAACGCTCACTCAGTCTGTAGATGGCACTGTGGTGCCTTTCTGCTATAAGACACTTACATATTATATATATATATATATATATATATATATTTTTTTTTTCTTTTAATGTTATGATGCACCTAAATGTATTGTAGCAATGCATCATATAGATATAGATCATTTATAAATATAGATACTATTTAATTCATTTTCAATGTTTTCATTAATGTGTTGGTTATTGTGGGCTTCATTTTAATCACTGATGGTCTGAACATTTCTTAATGTTAGTGCTGATTATCTTGTTTATTTGGTTTATTATTTAAAAAAAAGTGTGTGTATATATATATATATATATATATATATATATATATATATATATATATATATATATATATATATATATATATATATAAAATAAAACAAATGTTAGTTGCATTATTAATACTGCTTTCTTATAGTGTGTTAATGCTATAAAGTACATGGTTTGTTTATGCAAGGGATGGGAACTTAATGTAAATAGATAGATAGATTTGGGCAGAATTATCTAGACTACAATGTACATATTGATAAAACATACCCAGAGCTATTGAATAGTTAAGTGTTTGCATTTCCACCAAGTTTACAGATGCATATATGTAGCATAGTCCTGTTGTATATAATGTAAGAACTATTTGGGGCTTATATAAAAAAATCTACACCCCTCTGTAAAAATTCAATCCCTGCAAGCCCAAGTTTCTCCACCTGTCCACCATTGTTAGACTTGGTCTTGGCATTACTACATTACTGAGTGAAATCACAGATTGCAGCTGTTCCTGCCACTTCAATGGGCTTTTTCCTCAGCTGTGCACAGACCTCATATAGGCATGTTTTGTTTTTTCCAAGTTTTCCATTGTTTTATATCACAATCATTTTACTGGCCTTACTCACAGCTCAGACACAGTAACCTAAGAGCTCTTTAAATCACAATATATGACTTTTGTTATCCGCAGGAACTTACAACAGACAAAGGTCAGCCAAGAATTCAGCTTACTGAAGTAGTTTTCCTTCTCTGAGATTTATCTTTTATAGAAAGCCTTATTACAAAACAAAGATCCAGGCTGAGCATTTCCCTGAATAGGTGAGTGTGGCTCAGGGGTAGTCCTAGAATTTTAACTGTTCTTGTCACTGTCACAGGACCTTATCAGCTAACCTACCTATAGAAGAATTTTATTCATTAGGATACATGATTTTAATCAGACTTTTCTTTGCCTTCTATAAAACGGTCTATTCGGTCATGTAGAGTTGAAAAGAATCACATAGGTCACAATTATTATAGTGGTAGAAGACACCAACAGATACAGATTCTGAAATGTGTACAGTCCATAGGTCTATGAAGAATGCATATCTTTAGATAAGTAAAAAATGTTGCATGTCTTAACAACAAACTGAAGAAGATAAAGACATTTATAATAACAAGATACGTTTTACAGGTGGCCCTTCATTATTACAAGTAACAAAATGCTCAAATAATATGTTAAAAATGATACTGGTTAAACAAAAATGCCCTTATGAATGTGTTATAAATGTCCTCTAACACCTTCTACCTTGTACTTTGCCTTTATAACTGTCATATCCTCTGTCATATCCTCTCAATCTCTCATATCCTCTGAATTGCTTGGAACATCTCACTCATTTAGATTGGTGTCTGTGTATTAAGAACATCTACCAATTTTCCCACATGGAAGAATCTTCAGGGCAGAGGGATTTGCAGTTTCTCTGTTACATGACAAGCTGCATTTTTTTGTCTTGTTAACTTCAAGACAGAAAGAAAGAGAGTCTGGTGAGGGAACAAATTACAGCTACCGTAACATAAGTGATAACAGGAAGTAACATCATTCCACCACGGTGTTCTAGGAAGCCTGTAGGAGGTTATTTCTATCATCTACCATCAGACTTCACATCTCCTCCCACCAGGACGCACCCCAGCTTCTCAGAATGAGTGAATAACTGGACAGAATTTATTCATCCTGTATACACACACATACAGTGCAAACACAGGATCACTGCCGCTTGTGGTGGTTGTTGCAAATGTCTTCTGCTGCTGTTCTACACTTTGTCATAATTTTGCACTTATTCTGTTATTCTGCACCTTGGATTTTTGCCCCTATTATATTGTATTTTTGAACCTAATCACTGATGTCTCTTTGTACTGTGTTAATTGTCAGTTGTGTTAATTTCAATGTTATAATTTTGTTCTTGTACATTGATGTGTTTGCTGCTGTAGCAATAACTAGCAATAACCCCTTGGAGATCAATAAAATCTATCTATCTATCTATCTATCTATCTTGTTCCACAGACTTTTCACAACATTATTGGAACTATACACAGGCAAAATGTACGTGTCATCTTTAGTAAATACAAAATTGTTGGCAAATATCTGTTGTATAAGAGGAATAAAACATTTTCTGACGTCCTGCTGTTGGAACATGATCATGGTTGATTATTTTTCTAGAACAGCACGCCCCGTCGGGATTTATTCCTCACCTAGGCTATAATCTGCTGACAGTTAAGTGGATTTAACCAACAAAATACAATGACTTTTACCTATATTTCTATGTAGTGCCGGAAAAATGGGTTTTGTGGTCAGAGAAAAAATATCCAAGGGATCCCTAATCCGTTTTTGCGTATTTCTGTAATGTTATCTGCTTGAGGGGATGATGAACAGTGTAAGATGTGTCATACTGAGGTAAAAGTCGGGTCGGGAGAATGATGGAGATCGTGTATCAAAATCGTTTAAAAACCCATGAATGAATACCTCACCATAAAGATACCAGGTATCATTCAGTAATTTTTCGGAGGCCCGATTTCATGTCTAAAACGCCTTTTGCCGCAACGTATCGTAGAAAGTGTGTCAATCTTTGGGAACCCCTTTCGGCCTCCTCCCACCACAAGCTGTGGCTAAAACCCAAATTGCGCCGTATTGGATATAATGTGCACTAGATCGGCTGTAGATGTCACTATTTAATACCGTTAGTAGTGCACTTATCTAGAGAGCACAGCGCGGTTTGGGATTCGGTCTGTCAGTGGGCAGAACAGAGCCGTGCCGGAAACGCTAGCTAACTGTTCAGTTACACGAACAGATTTTTTTTTTAAGCTGGATAACGTCAGATAAATTTTAAGACTCAAGGACGCGATTTTTAGGCAGTTGTTTCTAACTTGCTGTTTCCTGGACTGGACAGACCAACGTTAAAGAGAACGCGTTGAGAGTAATTTCAGCTGTCGGCTAGGTGCTAGCCCGCTAGGCAGCCAGTTAGCTTGTCAGCGCTGACTCTTTCTCGGTTATGCTAAGCTAGATGCTAATAGGTTAGCGTCGTCTCGACTGAGTTGCACCACTGTTATTGCTTAACAGCGTTTTAAATGAAACAGCGTACTCTTAATCTTTGGCTGGCTGCACGTCCTTGTAGCAACATCCTTCCTTCAGTTCGTTTTGCGTGAAATTTGGGTGGTTAAGCTTAAATTGACATGGAAGCTTGGTAGCTAGCCAGTCAGCTAGCTAAACTGTCTTGCTAGTAAGTAGTTATTGGCCCACAGCTGGAGCACGCTTATTGGAAGTACAGCTCGCGACTCGTTTTAGCTACGAAGCAGAATTGAGCATAAAAGCGGAATATTGTATATTATATCGATGAACTGCATGTATTATATCTCTGCAGCTTGCTGTTGGGTGTGAAGAGCTGAGATTATCCGAGGTGGTGAGTTGGGTTGGACAGCTATGCCAAGTGCCAATTAACTGAGAGACAGTTAGAAACTCTGAGGCGTTGGTGAAAAAAAAAAGAAGGACTGGGTGTTGTGAGATTTAATTTCTTGTTGCACAAAGTGAAATGGCCACGGCCAGTAACATGGCTGCATCGCTGGCGAGTAAAACGAAAACGAAGAAAAAGCACTTCGTGGCTCAGAAAGTGAAGCTGTTTCGAGCCAGCGACCCTCTGCTCAGTGTGCTCATGTGGGGAGTCAACCATTCGGTAAGTCCTGGAGATGTGTGCTTCATCATCAGATCCTCTGCTCTAATGCATTAATGAGACGTAGATGTAAAAAAAGTTGCTGACTACAAACTCTTATGGTTGTTCTGCTTTCTGTAGTGTTCAGTTTATATTCATGCGTCGTACCATGCAACAGGAACACGTATTTGCTGTGTACGTATGCTGGATTATGCGTTAGGGGTACTGCGGTTTGAAATTGTCACGGTATGATAACCCGGTCTAAAAATATCACGGTTTCACGGTATGAAAGTTTTCACGATATTAATCAATCATTAAAAAAAAAAAACACACACCAGCTGGTGTTGGAGTGTCTTTCCAGATCAGATTACAACAAATCCCCTAATTGTTGTTCTTTCTGAGAAAGAGTTTTGATAATAATGTTTCTCTAAAATATCTTATGTTGTCAGTATTTATAATATATTTTTCATTCTAAGCTGAAAGACACCATGCTGAGCCAAAAGAGAAAAATCTCTAACCAGTGTTGCTTTGGTCAGCAAATCCATTATCTTCTGTGTGGTTGATAGCCGTTGTGTACTATACAGTTATTTACAGCATTTGGCAGACGCCTTTATCCAGAGCAGCTTACATTCATCTTATTTACACATTTGAGCAGTTAAAGGCCCAGCAGCAGCGCCTTGGCGGTGCTGGGATTTGAACTTATAACCTTCTGGTCAGAAGGCCAACATCTTTACCACTGATCTACCACTTACCCTTCGTGGTTAAGAACATGTTAGGAGTGTGAGCAGAGGTAGTGATGTAACACGCTTGCAACAGCAGCAGATTACACAGCCAAAGGGTTTTCAATCCAGTCTGTGTCTCCTGCACGAAAAACGGAGATTGTAGTGTGATTTAAGGAGTCACTGGAAGGGGGTTGTGAAATTTTTAGAGAGTCCAAGCCAGACACAAGAGGGATGAGAACCGCTGGAGTGAGGAACTTGTTCAGGTTACGAAAATGAACAGGTAGATAATAATACACAGAAATGCATTTGAAAAAGTATTTTGAAAAAGTCAGTGGTGAGAGAAGCCGATGTCGTGTTCTGCTGTTGTAGCCCTTCTGCCCCAAGGTTTTTACACTGTGCCTTCTGAGATGCTCTTCTGCTCACCACAGTTGTAAAGAGTGGTTATTTGAGTTAGCGTAGACTTCCGGTCATGCTGGCCATTCTCCTCTGACCTTTCTCACAACCAACACGATGATTCTGCATGGGGAACTGCTGTTCACTGCTGTTCACCATTCTGTGTAGACTCTAGAGTCTGTTGTGTGTGGAAATTCCAGGAGATAAAATGTTTCTTAAATCTGTTGCTCAAAACCAGGCCATCTGGCATCAACAAGCATGGCAAGGTTACAGTCACCAAGGTTGCATCTTTTCTCCATTCTGATGTATGATGTACACATTAACTGAACTCTTCACCTGGATCTGAATGCATTGCACTACTGTCAGATGATTGGCTGATTGATAATTGCGTAAATGATCGTATATACAGGTGTTCCTATTTAAGTGGCCGGTGAGTTTCTATTTTTACATTGCATGTTGTTGTACATATGTAAGTGTTGTCCTGAGTAAATGTGCGTAAATGGGTAAATAAATGTTTTTCACAGAGTGGTATTTGTAGTTGGTGTATTCTGCTTTCCAAAACTAGTTTCTTTAGACAGTGCTAGGATTTTTTTTTTTTGCACCCCAGCAACACATTCTAGGTGCAATTTTTATCTGCTGTTCTATTCTCATCCACTGCAGTTACAAACTAATCAGTATTTTTAGCGAGAAGACCATGAGTAAGTAAGCATTTGGTTTCCTGTTGAGCCATTTTGGTGCACCATGATAAAGACAGAGTGTAAGCATTATGTAATAAATTACTGATCAGCACAGTCTCATGCAGCGTGCGCTATTGCACGTTCTGATTATCTTAGAAGTAATGATCCTACTGGTGTTTTAGTTTTTCAGTCTGCTGTAATTAAAATGCGTGTTCTTAAGCTCACCCCTGTGAAAGTTGGTATGTCTTTCCTTGATTACCGAGTTGGTAGTTCTGATATGGATGGATCTCAATACTTGAGCTTCTTTGTTAGGTCAGCTGATTTAATAATCAAAAATAATAGGACTGAGCTTGAAGGTGTCATTATGAATATAAAAGCTGTTTCATGAATGACTCAACTGATAAAGCCCACCTCACTGCTCCAAAGCACTTATAATATTCCACAGGGGCTGAGAAATTGATAGTTATTTGTTTGTAAATGCAACAACGAAATCATAATTTTCAAAATTGCAAATCCTGTCTGTAACAAGTTTATAACACATCATATGCCTTTCATATGAGCATTTGTCATTCTCATGTGAGAATGACAGACTCACAAAATCTCATTATTCAGCAGTCAGATCATTACACCCCATTTTATGAGTTCTTAAATTGCATTCAGTTTTGACTTTTCTAGCTGCAACTTGTGAAAGTGTTTCAGCCACACCCCGCAGTTCTCTGTGTCCCGGACAGCTCAGCTCTGTGGAGCTATCCATCCACCTGAGGCTGTGTTACAGACTGTGATAAGATCAGATACCTGTTGGGTAGGATTTTTCCCAAATTCATATTACAGAAGCAAGTCCTGTCCTAATTTAAGATTTATATATTATTTTGCTACATCTTGTCTTTTATCACTTCTATACTAGTCAGTAATCAAATGTCGCATCTGTTACCTAGCAACCGACAATGCACTCAGAGCTGTTAGATGTAAACTGAACATTACAAATGTATGTGGTTAATCCTAAAGTTCCCTTGATTTCAAATGCAGTCCACTGAAAATGATGTAAAAGCCATTATTTCAAGCCACATACAGTACAGAGCACTATACATGGAGTAGCGAGGCATTCAGCCATACTTATAACGCACTTTTTAGACCATTTGTTGGTGTCTCCAGTGCTGGTCAGCTTAATACTGTGTCACAACTCACAGGGGCTGGAGTTGCTGTTAAGCATTTTGTCATTGACTAGCATTATTTCTGTCTGCTTTTACAAGCCTTTCAATTATTTAATGCCTGTTTTCACCTCATGCAATTTAAATAAATGTTAAATAAAGCCATTATGCTAGTTGATGCTAGTAAACAGCTGTTGTGGTACACTATTTCTATCCTAAAGTCCTAAGGTTAAGGCAAAAGTTATCCTAAGTCCTAAAGTTAATACAATTTTAGGAGATTCTGGCAATATAGTCTGTTTCTGTAATTCTTTATTCCCATCTGGAATTAAGATTAAAATCATGAATTTACAAACCATTAATCTATAATAGCTCTTGTCCTAAATGGGATCCTGTAATTGCCATGGTTACTAAACTGATAAGATTCCTGAACACTTTAAGCATATGTAGGTAATTATTTCTGAATTGCATCATGAATGTTTTAAAGTAGACCACTCAGCTATAATATCATGATCCTGAAGTTTAGGTCAATCACAGTTACAGATTTACCCACCTTATTATGAAGGTGGAGTTCATTGTTACATTTCTGCTTTTGCTAGCAGAGTTATTGTATAGAATTTAATGATTTGATGAATCGGCCAGAGGAAGTCCCCTAATAAAGTCATGTTAGTACACCTCTGCACTCCGCTCGAGTACTTCCACACCAACCTTGGCAAACCCTGTCTTCATGGACCTTACTTTGTGCACAGGGGCGATGTCTTGTTGGAACAGGTTTGGGCCTCTTAGTGCCAGTGAAGGGAAATTGTAAAGCTACAGCATACAAAGACATTCTAGACAATTGTGTGCTTCCTACATTGTGGCAACAATTTGGGAAGAACCACATATGGGTGTGACGGTCAGATGTCCACATATTTGGACATGTAGTGTATATTAGGCCTGTCTGATACCACAGATACGTCCACGTGATAGATGAACTAGAAAAGCTGCTGCATCTTATCTGCGTTGAGCCAACATTTAGGAGATCTTAATCCTATTGACCACAGCTTGGAAATGCAGATCTTCATTAAGGAAGGCCATTACCATGCGAAATGAGCATTGTTTAGTAATAAGTATCTTGTATTTACTGCACTATATGGGCTTATGACATGGACCAAATATTGCTACTAAACTGCTAAACTCTAGCTACTAAAATATTCTATTTGTTACCAAAGTCAGATATATGTTTGTTAGAGTAGATGTCATTTTGAATAATGTAAAGCTTTTGATATTGTTTTACCAAAGTAGCTAGTACAGTTACTATACTATAATACTATTTGAGTTATTATAACAGTATTTATGCATTCTAAAGGGAAAAAATCTTATTTGATGTACAGCCAGCTCAAGAAGTTTTGACACCTTTAGTAAAGGTGGGTTAAAGAAAAGCCTATGAATAAATGGTTGTGTTTAATTAACTAATGAAATACTTAAAGTGACACTTAATCACACACTGAAAATATGCGAGAACAAGTCCTTATGATTTCTGGCATTTTAAGGTCACTGAGTATTCATGTCCTTTTTTGCATAGTAGCTCCATAATAGTATTTTTAGTGAATCAAGCATAAGTGAGTAAGCATTTGGTTTCCTGTTAGGGCATTTTGGGGCATTGTGAATGCAGACTGATAGCCTTATTTATTAGCAAAGTGGTGATGAGCATGGGTTTCGTGTGTGTGTGTCATTTGACACTGACCATTTGCTTCAGAAGGATCACTCTATAGGCATAGGTGTTTAATTTTAAATATTCTTAAAGTGTATATTTCTTAACTACATATGTATTTTTGTGGATTTTTTTAAACCCTTTCTGTGGTAATTATTTTTGAGTCCTTTTGATATGAATGGGTTCTTCAAGCGTTGCTAAAGTATATAGAGCCAGTTACACATGCAGATTGAAACGATTTGAATAAGTGTCCAGCTACATCTACATCTAATACTTAATAAAAAGGCAACTCTGTGAATATCCTCGATAATAATGCAGCTGTGCTAGCATTGTTGGTACTGATTAACATTTACAATGTATTCATCTGGCAGATGCTTATTCCTCCTCTCAGCATCTTATTTGTTAATAGGAGGTCACTGAATTATTGGAGTGCTTGTTTATGGATTTTAAAAAACAGTGTTTTGCATACCATCTCTGTCTTTCTCGACGGAACTGAGCTGTACTACAGTTTATCGTTGATGTAACTGGATGTCTTGCAAAGTGGGCGTTTAAGAATTTGAAGCGTAAAATGTCTTATGGACTGAAACACAAAGCTTTCCTTATCTCTTGAAGACGGCATCTTTTAAACTCATTTTTCGCTCTATCTTGGCATGGATTTTGGAGACTGTAGCTGTTTTCCTGCACCCTTGATGACCCTGTGGTGAAAGCTTTTTAGTGATTCTGTAGTGCTCTTTCAGTGCTCACTTTCTTTAACCCTAATGAATTATACATGCAGTTGTGTGCACTTAGTTGCTATGGATAAATGTGTCAGACAAATGGATAAATAAATAGTAGCAATGCATGATGAGGATCAAGCCTGTTGAAGTTTGATTATAAAGTAACAGTGTCTTTGAGGGTTTTCTGTATTCCCATTGAGGTTATTTTGAGCATCTTTTGGTTCCACTGTTGCGATTCACGCCTATTCATAACTACTGGAGTTCTGTACAACTCGGTAAGGGTTGCTCAAAAAGCTTAAGACCTTGTGGTTTGCTGTGTATAAATAGATGGATGTCACTTTGAACTGTTGCTGGAAAAGAGGATGTCATTTTGTTCTCTTGTGGCCTAGCTTGCTATTAATATGCAAATTATCAGTTAGCACAATAGCACTCTACAAAAATCAGCACACACTATAAAAAACCTGAAGAAGGGAACATGGACATTAAGCAATATGACCTCTAACTATGTGCGAACATAGATAACATAGATAGCGTTAATCTAGGGGGCTGTTGGCTGAATATGAAGAACCTAATGGTTCTCTGATAAAGCATTCTCCTTACTAGACAAGCTTGCTTGCTAGCTAGTAACTTTGAATTGTACAAAAGCGTATGAACTATGCTGTGAATTAAATGCAGAAATATCAACCCCAATAATTATTAGTTCAGTATTAATTTGATGTGAAATTACAGATGACAGGTGACACATGAGGAAGAGAGCTGAGAATTTTGGGGGATGAGTACAGATGGCCCAGTGCAGGTGATGAGGAAATAAATAAAGTAGCTTTAGTCTTTGTCATTTGCAGTAGCTTCATATCCATAATATAAAGTGTCTGTAAAATACACAAGGCATACTAAATGTTATAATACATCTTGATATTTTGAAAACATTCCACAGGCACTATTAATTAAATTTTAACTGATTAGAGTAGCTTAGCAGGGGGACAAGCTTACCCGGTATTGATTTCCCAAGCACCATGCTGCTCTGTCATTCCTACACTGTTCACAAGTTGTTTACATTGCTGGGGAGACACTACTGTCAATCAGTATGTGATCGGACACGCCCACACAATCCTAATCAAGTAGAAAATTAGACTTTGCATTTCTATTGGTTATAATTAATGAAGTTAGGGATATATGTTTCTTTAATCCACTGTTGGTAAATGCTTATTTATTTACAGGTTTCTGGTATTGTAAAAAAAAAAAAAATCTAGCAAGTGATTCAGATTAAGTAAATGTAGCATGCACAGTGCACTGGAACAAGACATAAAAATGCTGAATCCTAAATGACACGGTGAATTTACAGGTAAAATACATCTTCAGAGTAAATGCGTTATTTTATGGTGGTGTACAAACACTAGGCTAAATACAACAGGAAGAGGTGTGATCACAGGCTTTGGGTAATTTACTGGGTAGTGAGAGTTAAGCTGTTTCATTTTGCTCCCCTGTAATCTGTTTTTCTTCTTCTTTCCCGTGATTCCCGGACAGCCTCTTCCTGCATGAGGGATGCCCTGTGTGTCTGGATTGCATAAAGAGTTTCTAGAAATAGCCGAGATTCCCCAAACACTGTACAAAACAGTCACGTTTTGATATTCCTCAGTGGATATTAGCCTGTATTAGAAATCAGTCAGATGTTTTGACCAACATTTCAAGCTGCATTGTGTGATAGGTACAGATGTGTAGTGTGAAGATGGAACTTTCAAAAGTGTTTGACTTCTCTTTAAAAAAGATATTAACCACGACTAAATAGACTGCCAGTAAATAGATCCCTCAATTATGTAGTAAATTTGGTTCCGTAATAAGAGGTTGTTTAATTATTGGGTTGCTTATTGGTGGAGCTGAAAAGTAGGATATTAAGTACTTGTAGCCTGCTATTTGTGTCATTGTGCACCAGGCAGGTGAATGCTCCCATACTGTGGCTGCCTAGGAACTCTCCATCTAATATCAAATTCAAACATAGACAACACAGTTTATCATATGGATGGATGTGTGTGATAAATAAGTAAATTAACCACAGCACTGATGAATTTTTAAAGCTGATTGGGCAAAAGTGTAGATTATCAGCATGGCCCTGACAGTAGCTCTGGCTATAATTCTGGTGATGGGTGTATATTAATCTGCTTGTTCTAAAACGTTATCGTTTCTATAGTAACCGCTCATTCACAGGAAAATTTTACGAGCACAATTCTACATAATCGAAGTTAACAATAAACAGATTAAACAATGTGTCATTTATCAAAGAAAAACATGTAATTATTGATATGGTGAAATATTTATGCATTTATAACATTTATGGAAGGAGTTTTGTGTGTCAGCTTTTTAATGGTCGGGAAGTCTTAATAAATTCCACAGAGAGAGGGGAAAAAAAGAGGCTGCTGAGGGAAGACTGTTTTAGCTGCTATAACATAACAGTGATAACAGGAACTAACATGTTTCAAGGACGTTCCACAACTTTTAAATGTAAATGGCTAACAAGCATGATGTTTGGTTGATTAATAAGTTAAAAATTGTAATCGTTGGCAAACTTTGTGAAGAATAAAACACTTTGAGATGTACTGTTACAGAAAACATCAGGAGGCATAGAAAGCTATAATGTGTTTTATAATGCTATGGGAAAAAGTTCTTAATTTGTGTAATGTGATGAGTACATTTCGCTAAATGAATACAGAAATCATTCCATATTTGTCAGTCTTGAACTTGCAGTATGCACATCAGTAACCAGAAAAGCATTGATTCAGTCAGATGATTTTATGAGAAGTGGTGCAGATTTCAGTATTGCTAACTTGAGTTCTCTAACATAACACGTCCAACATAACTGACCTACTTTTTCAGATTTAGTTTTCTGTAGAATTTACACACATGACCAGTCTAGTCTCAGATATACACTGATGAGTCATAACATTAAAACCACTGACAGGTGAAGTGAATAAGATGGATTATCTTGTCACAGTGGCACCCGTCAAGGGGTGGGATATATTAGGAAGCAAGTGAACAGTCAGTTCTCAAAGTTGATGTGTTTGGAAGCAGGAAAAGTAGGCAAGCATAAGGATCTACGTGACTTTGACAAGGGCCAAATTGTGATGGCTAGATGTCTGAGTCTGAGCATCTCCAAAACAGCAGGTCTTGTGGGGTGTTCCTGGTATGCAGTGGTTAGTATTTACCAATAGTGGTCCAAGGAAGGACAACCAGTGACAGTCATGGGCACCCAACGCTCGTTGATGCACATGGAGAGCGAAGGCTAGCCCGTCTGGTCCGATCCCACGGAAAAGCTACTGTAGAACAAATTGCTGAAAAAGTTAATGCTGCCTTTGACAGAAAGGTGTCAGAACACACAGTGCATCACAGCTTGCTGCGTATGGGGCTGCGTAGCTGCAGACCGGTCAGAGTGCCCATGCTGGACCATGGAGCAACGGAAGAAGCCTGGTCTGGTCTGATGAATCACGTTTTCTTTTCCATCATGTGGATGACCGGGTGCGTGTGCGTCGCTGACCTGAGGTGGCGAAGAGACGGCACTAGGATGCACTGTGGGAAGAAGGCAAGCCAGCGAAGGCAGTGTGATGCTCTGGGCAATGATCTGCTGGAACATGTTGGGAAGTGGCTTTCATGTGGATGTTACATTGACACCTACCTAAACATTGTTGCAGACCAAGTACACCCCTTAATTGCAGCGGTATTCCCTATTGGCAGTGGCCTCTTTCAGCAGGATAATGCTCCATGCCATGCTGCAAAAAAAAATTGGTGTGTGTGTGTGTTTTGGAAAGTTGTGAACTGTTAAACTGAGGAGTGAGGAGCAAACAATGCCAAAGGACAAAGTAGTAGTGCTGCAAAAATGTCATGTCTTCTGGATAATTGGACCGACAAACAAAAAGAGATTTTTTTTTTTTCCACTTTTTGTTTTTTTTGGTTTGTTTGTTGAATTATGTGCAGTGTGAACCTAAATCAAACCAAATAGCAAATAAATTTTGCTCTGATTCAGACTCTGCAAACAGACTTACAGGTGTGAAAACCCTTAGTATTGTTTTTATTTATGTTGCTTTAAACAGGAATGTATTTACTCTTTAAGATCTGTCCAGGAAAACGGAAGATATAATTTCACTGTTTTTATTTTAGTAACAGTGAAGTTTGCTAGACTCCTTGCTGTTCCTCTGATTTATCTGCGCTAGACACTGAAACAGTGGTTGTAACTTTCTCTTCCATTTTTCTTGAATTGGTTGAAAGCAAGGTTTAAGGGAACCAGACACAAATGGGAACAGAAAGTTGGGAAAGTATAGACTGCTGATCTCAGACAAGCAGTGGCAGACTGCTTCAGGGAATTTACTGAAGCCGATCATTTGGAAAGTTACCTTACTGCATAAAATTGAGGAAACCCAAATTCAGTTTGTTGAAATATACACTCATTGGCCATTTTATTAGAAACAACTATACATCTGATCATTCATGCAGTTATCCAATGAGCCAGTCATGTGGCAGCAGAGCAATGCATAAAACGATGCAGATACAAGTCAGTAGCTTCAGTTAATGTTCATATCAAACATTAGAATAGAAAAAAATATGATCTCAGTGACTCTGATCGTGGCATGGTTGTTAGGGTTTGAGTATTTCAAGGAGTGGAACCTGATATGGTTGTCTGCTGTTGTAGCCCATCTACCTCAGAGTTTGACATATTGTGTGATGCTTTTCTGCTCAGCACTGTGGTAAAGAGTGGTTATTTGAGTGACCTTAGACTTCCTGTTCAGCTTGAACCAGTCTGGTTATTGTCCTCTGACCTCTCTCATCAAGAAGGCATTTCTGTGGAACTGCCGTTCATGGGATTTTTTTTTTTTTTTTTTTTTTTTAACACCATTCTATGTTAACTGTAGGGACTGTTGTGCGTGAAGATCAGCGGTTCCTGAATTACTTAATCCAGGCCATCTGGCACCAACAACCATGCCATGGTCAAGGTCACTGAGATCATATTTTTTCTGATGTTTGATGTAAACATTAACTGAAGCTCATGATTTGTATCTACATGATTTTGTGCATTGCGCTGCTGCCACATTATTGGCTGATTGGCTAATTGCATGAATTGCATGAGCAGGTGTTCCTATTAAAGTGGCAGGTGAGTGTATAATAAATCATTTCTATGCTGTGTACACACTCTTTGGTTATCATTCATAATGCAGAGCTCTGTACAATCATAAATGATAGTGTAAACGTTATTTTTTTTCTGCAAGCTATGTTGAAATTTGGGTTTATACTACATTTATGGTAAGACTGCAGCCCAGCAGCATACTCTGTAGGCAAAAGACTAAACAAAAGCCTGTAAATTATTTCGGTGTAAGTACCACACGACATCCAACATCTGAATTTACAACAGAAATAGCTTACTACTTGCTTTTTTGATGGACGATGGCAGACAAAGAATAGTCTCTTATATGACCTTTAGGCTTTGCTCATTGGCCTCCTCCCAGAAAAGGAAAAGTCCATTAGGTTAGACAAACACATACAATGTTTAGCTAGGTCCTTTTGAACTTTAGGAACAGCTTACTCATTATCCATTGAATGGTGAAGGTATTGATACTGAAAACAAACTAATGTGTGTGGAACAGTAATTCAGCCATTTACTCTGGGATTTAAAGTTCATTAAAGACATAAAGCAAATACCACTTATGATTAGATGCCATAAAACATCTAATTACAAAGATCTATTTTTGTTCAAATAAATTGTGTGTACAACCAACTATCAACCTGTTATGTATATAATTATGGCTCAGATTTCAGGGTTTAGTGTATGTTCAAGAGAATAAGCTTAATATGTCAGGAGAATAGAATACAAATAATTTATTGTTTTTTTTTTTTTTTTTTTTTTTTTTTTTTTTTTTTGTTAACCATCAAATGCATATTAAGTCAGATCTCTCTTTATTTATCTCTTCCTAAGTGAACTACAGTGTAAATATTTATCACTTTATACTGTAGAGAGAGCGAGAGAGAGAATAAGGGTAGTTTCATCCAGACTCCTTAGATCCACTTTTAGCCACTGTTACTCAAGTAGAGGGTGTTTAAATCAATGGCTGTCTGCCTAAAATTTCTGAAGGCCAACATGGTGGTAAATTAACAGGTAATTACAAATCTCAAAATAACATCGAGATCTACAGACCTCCCTCTGCTTCTGGAGATGTGGTGCATGGATAAACAGTAAGATAATAAGATGAACTCTAACAGAAATAGGATCTATGAAAGGGTCCCTGTCAAAAAAAGAGCAAAGCTGTTATTCTGAAAGACCACAGACAATCTGAAGAGTTTTGGAAGCTTGTTTTCTAGATAGATGAGTCCAAAACTAAAACCATTTTGACATGACAAGGGGCCTCGTGCTCAGTGAAGAGCCGGCCTGTCCTATCACAAAAAAACATATCCTTTCTGTCAGGCATGGTAGAGGAACTGAATTAATCATATAGATGGATATATATTCATGGCATTTTTCACGACAGCATAGATGGATAAAACTTCATGACATTTTAAAATTAGATATCATTCTGAAGTCATGTCTTAAGAGTGAGGACATCTTACACACCAAAAAGTAAGTTGACAAATAAAACTGACTTATTGGAAACATAATCTTCCTGTATTTGGTACCTTGACTAAATTTGTCTAACATTGTCACTGAATTCTTAAGAAGAATGTTAGGACAACTTAAGTTTGGCACAAATGGAGCATTTCGTCATGACATTGATCCTAAACATTCAAATAAGTTCACTAAAGAAGAGATGCCAGCACAATGCCAGAGACTGATCATTGGTCAGTTATTGCTTCTAAAGGAGGTGCCAAAAATTATTGACTGTAATAATAAATAGTTCATTTACACCAAGGATATTTGGTGATTTTGTTAAGAATCACACTAATTGAGCACAAAATGCTTTTTTTTTTTTTCTTTTCATGTGTGGGAATTCATATTCATATAAGCAAATTTCATATCCGTTACTGTTTGGACACTAAATATAATTTCCTTGTCTTAATGACATTTTGATAAAGGCTTAATGTTGGAATGTAATTAGTGAAGTTAAAGTGCAAGTAGAAATTTATTTCTGAAGCAAAATGTATGGTTAATAGTTAGCTTTTTTTAATTAAAACAAATTGTTTCATTTAAAATTAAATGTCTCAAACAAGTTTAAGAGAAGCAGTGAAGAACTCAGCCTGTTTGAGAATTTTAAGGAAATCCTCCTGGGTGAAGATTCTCACAAAGCTTCTTGACACGATGCCAAGAGTTCCCAATGCGTAAATGTGAATACTGTTAAGAATTTAAAATATAAAGTACTTTCCTTGGTCATTGCATAATTGCATGTGTGTTATTTCACTGTGTTAAAGTCTTTATTATTATTCTAACTGGTAGACTACACCTACCAGTTATGTGTATGTGCATTAAGAGGTTAGATTAATATGATGTAAAAAGCTTTCAAGCACCACTGCATATTTTAACAGATATATTGTTACAGTATAGATACACCCTGTGTGTTTGGCTTCCTGTACTGATGAGGATGAGACCAAGAGCAGGAAGACCTGACTCTGCTGCCATGGAGACAAACAGGAAGTGGTCGTATGAAACTTGGCGTGTGAGATGTGTGTAGAGAGATAAATGCTGAGTTTGCGCTACGTTGCTGAAATGAAGTGGAACATAGCTGCAGGCCAGTAGAGATCCACTGATAGGAAAATTCTCTATCAATACTGATATGGCTGTTTTCACTGACTGATTTGAATAAGTGGCTCTTTACACACTTCCACTTTACAAAATCTCCAGTGTCACAACAATTTCAGGAACATCTTTGGTAAAAAATGTTTTGTTTTTTTTCACCACCACAACTTTAGCGTCTGTGTGTTTTCTCACCAGTGGCTAAACTTGATGCTTCGTCATTCATTCATTCATTCATTCATTTTTTTAAAAAATTTATTTATTGTGCATTAAAAGATGACATTATTTTTAGTGCATTTTACATCTTGAAGTTAATTCTTACTTGGCGACTTTCTTTTCACACACTTTAATGTGCCCCACTCCCATAATGCTTCCTGTTATATTAATGAATTAAACTTGATTGTCTGAACTGCTGTGTAGGTTGTCTAATCAGAGTTTCATGACTAGTTGGTGGCATACTGTTTACCCAAGATGATTTCACATTAAGCAATATGTTTTCCTGATTAGATTAAAGCCTATTTTCATAATACTCAATGATGGATCCGCACTTCCACATCTTTCTTTCTGCTGCGCCCTTTTTAATACCAGCCTGTACGTAGACCAACAGAGAGCACAAGTGATTTCATGTTTTCATTTTCTGACTTTATACTTCCTGCACATTAATTGAAGTATCTCAGTCTAATAATGATGAGCCTTGATTCTAAGGCAAAATAATGAAACTGCTGAACACAAGCTCAGCTGAAGTGAGGCTGAAGTGAGGATGAAAATCTCATTAAGAGCTTCACAACATATCAAGGAAATGTTGGAGGTGGTAAAGAGCAAAACTGGGTATAATTAGATTTTCAGAAAATAGAAGTCTGACAGTGGTGTTGATGCCCCACAATGCATTAAGTTCACAAGGGTCCTATTCTTAGTGTCTGCTTAGCATTATGACCTATAAATAGACACTTCGTGGAAAACATTGGCCTGTTTCATGACTTATTCATCTAAATGTAGCACTGTATGGCCACCAAACTGTACATTAAAGCTTTCCAGTGATGAGAGCTGCATTGCCTTATGCAGGCATACACAGGAATTAGTTGTGGTCCTGAGTCCACTGTTATTGTAGACCCTTTTGTCCATTCTGGAGGAGGACACCAAGGTGAGCACTGTTGGCTTGTGAAAGCCAACACTGAGCAGAGTAGGCTTGTGAAATTGTGCGTAATGTGCAATCATCCTGTCGTGCCCCCTAACTATCGGTGATTGACTATAGTATCGCCTGTGGTTCTGAGGGGAAAAAAGAAGGGGCACGTTATGTTATTACTGCAGGAAAAATACTAGAAGCTGGTTGAGTCAGCTGTTTGTATATGATACAAAATTTGCAATCATGAGACACTTTATTTTTGTCCATCTTAAAGCTGCAGGCACCACATTTTCCGACAGACGTTTAAATCAACTTGATGGACATTGCAGTAGTTGGAAACTATTGGCAATTCCCGATGCTATCGTCAGTCATCCCAAGCCTGCTGGACAGATGGACAGATTACTTCTGAGGTTATTTTTTTTTTAAGCAAGATTTGAAATAACATCATATTCAACTAATGATCAAGCCCTTCTTGACCTGATGATTCAGGTATATAGATTAGAGGAAAGAATAAACTGTACAAGTAGCTGATTTAGTAAATGTCTTCAGTGTGAGACTTTAAACACTTTCTTAATGAAATTCGTTTCCACTATGCAGACTAAGTAGAACTCAACAGATCCTGTGAGTCACAGAATTCTTTGCACCAGTACTGATTTTGTCCATCACAGTTATATACCATTTTATTGCCTGGAGCACTGTGGTTTCATTCTGGAAGATTTAAAGATTTATTGCTGAATGGGGAAATACTTTTTTTTTTTTTTTTTAAAGTAAAATGGTGCATTGTTTAAATGGAGACATCGCCTTCTGACTATGTGGAATCATCACTCACACTGTCATTGTGCTCATCACTTCACAGAAGTGTGTGTGTGTCTGAGAGAGGGAGAGAGAGAGAGAGACAGACACACAGACAGACAGACAGATTGATTGATTGCAGGACTCCAGTCCTTGATTTGCAAATTGTCCTCTGATAAAGCCAGAGCTGACAGATAGCCGTGAGCAGGCTACAGGCTTTAACAGTGCTGCTGTTTTTGGAGGTTACAGGATCTAGCGCTAGACTTTAGATAGATGACAAAATGTGCGTTACTGAAGCCATCGCTCTAGCAGCGCAGAAGCAAACGATCCCTGTAGTGTTGCATTGACTGATTTAGTCTTAATATAATACATTTTGTTTGTTTTACTCTCTTAACTCCTTGTAGGTGCACTAGCCAAAAATGGACAGGTTTTACCTGTCAAGTGGTAATATCTACAATTTTGTACACCACGACACCACAATTCATCAATTGAGATCAATTGATTCAATTGAGATCATACTTGACCTCAGCAACAAGAAGAATGTAGTGGAAGTGATTTCCTTGGTAATTGTGTCCTTTAAACTACACTATGTGGCCAAAGGTTTGTGGACACCTGACCATCACACCCATATGTGCTTTTTGAACATCCCATTCCAGATTCAGTTCCCACTTTGCTGTTATAATAACCTCCACTCTTCTGGGAAGGCTGTCCACTAGATTTTGGAGTGTAACTGTGGGGATTTGCCCATTCAGCCACAAGAGCATTAGTGAGGTCAGGCACTGATGTCAAGCGAGTAGGAATGGGGTGCAGTCTGTGTTCCAGTTCATCCCAAAAGGTGTTCAGTGAGGTTGAGGTCAGAGCTCTGTGCAGATCACTGCAGGTCACAGTTTCTTTCACACCAATCTTAATGCTACAGCATACAAAGACATCCTATACAATCGTGTGCCTCCAACTTTGTAGCAGCAGACAACTTTGTAGCAGCAGACAACTTTGTAGCAGCAGACAACTTTGTAGCAGCAGACAACTTTGTGGCCTACGTGTGGGTGTGATGCTCATGTGTCAACAAACCTTTGGCCATGTAGTGTATGTATCAGCTTGCTAACTAACTCACTTGCCACTTGGATAGATTTGTAACTTGCTAGCAGAATTAATTTTTTTTTTCCTTTTTGGTATGACCCTGTAAAAAAATGGTTTTGTATATAAAAATCTTTATGGAAAAAAATGGTATCTTAGTAAAGTTAACCAAAATTGAATGTTTCAAGTGTTTATTTGTCTCTGTTTTCTTTTTGGCTTCTTAGATAAATGAGTTAAGTCATGTTCAAATCCCCATCATGCTGATGCCTGATGACTTCAAGGCCTATTCGAAGATCAAGGTGGACAACCACCTGTTTAACAAGTGAGTTAAATTGACTGGATCTATTTTTAAATGTGCTCTGATTTAGGGAAACATTTATTATGATATTACATACACTTAATCTTGTGTTTTTTAATGTTGTTATCAATCTTCCTTTCAGGGAGAATATGCCAAGCCACTTTAAATTTAAGGAGTATTGCCCTCTCGTTTTCCGTAATTTGAGAGAAAGGTTTGGCATTGACGACCAGGACTTCCAGGTATGTGTATAATAATGTGATGAAGTTAGGTGTGGGGTCTATGATGATAATTCATCTTTATCCAGATACACCTTTCTGAGTATATCGTGGTTGTCGTCGGTAATTCTATAGTCTCAGCCTCAGACTCTGAAGGTCAAGCCAGAATGAGCATCTTTTGTACTCATTTCTGGCCAAAAGCATCTGAACTTTGAAATTGTACTTCTGTGCACCAGTTTCCAGCTGAAACACAAACGTTTGAGCACTGGGGCACAACGAGCATTTTGGAGCAAGATATAGTCACTTCACTGGAAAAAGGTTTAGAATCCTGTCTTTATCAGTTGTTAAAGTTTTCTTTTAAACAGTTAGTAGTGAGTAAATGAGATAAACAGGCTACAGGAAAAGGTCTGCAGTTGCTCATCTGCCATGTTACTCAAATTTCCTCTTTCTGTGAAAGTAGATGGTTCATGACCATGTTTGGTTTTATTATTTTATGAAATGAATTAAGTCTTTAAGTATTTTCTTTTCTTTATAGAATATTCACATTTACTGTGAAAACAAAATAATTTTACAATAGTGTCCAGTGTATAGGTCTGGCTGTATAAAATTAGAGAAGAAAAAAAAAATGTAGAGAAGAAAAAAGTTTAACCTTGCAGTAATTTTACCAAACAGTATAAAGTAGATCGAAGTCCTTGGTAAAGTCTGATTTGGCAGACATCTTGATGACACTCCCCAGCGGTTATTTTCAGCCATAAGACCAGGCCCTTATCTACTTGAATTAGGAGAGTCCTGAATACCAGAAATGGATCAATAAGATGAGCTGTAAAATTGTCTTTGGACCTGATAACATGGAAAAAAAGGCATATTTTGTCAGGTTGCTCCAGCTGCTTCCCCACCTGATAAAAAAAATCTACATTGCAAACAAGCAAAGGACCCTATATCTGCTCATGTGTCAGTGTAAGAATCCAATACACCAGGCATTTATCAGCATGCCGATTGGCTCTTTTTAAAGTGTGGCGGGACATAGGCCTGTGTAATACATCCGTCACTCTGAGTATTACATGCTGCCCCATTCATATTTCAAGCGATAGGCTGTTCATATCATCTGGGTAGATTCAGTTCTCCTTGAGGAAAACCCATGATTAATGAGTTGTAATTTAGTCATTAACCCCTCAATCCGTTGTCGTAAAGTGGACCATTTATTCCACGTAATGACAGCGTAATTTCAGGCCGATCCTTTTACGTCTCAGCCACCCACATACAGCCAGTGCTCCTAATATCATTTCCTGTGTGTCTCTTACTCCCACATAAAAGAAAACATTGTTCTTATTGGTGAACAGTGCTAATCACTGTGCTTTAGGCAAAGGGAAGGTTTTTGTTCTTCCACGAAGAACAAATCAAATATCTGGTAGTGTAGGTAGCCTGTACTTTGGCTACTTTAGAATATGCTTCAGAATTTTTTTTCTTCATAAGGCTAAACTGAAAAACAGTTGCATAACCACCTCGGGTTGTTTCACATTCACTTCCACAACTGATCACATGCTGTCACTACATGCTGACCCACTGTTTTATTTCTAAGAGAAAACACAGGTCTGATTTAAACCTTGTGTGAATTTTTCTGCGTTTTCTGTTTTATCACACCTTCGTCAGCTCTTCGAGGATGTAATAATTAGCCAGTGAGCTGAAAAAAGTGTGTTAAATATGGAAATTTGCAGTGCTGTGTGGAAGTGTTAAAGCTGATTTGTTTGTCTCCCTGTATTTGTGTGTAGAACTCTCTGACACGCAGCGCACCTCTTGTTAGCGAGGCTCAGGGTCGTAGCGGTGCCCGCTTTCACACCTCCTATGACAAGAGATACGTCATTAAGACCATCAGCAGTGAGGACGTAGCCGAGATGCACAACATCCTTAAAAAATATCACCAGGTATACATATTAAATACATATTAAAGGTCTTTAATGATGTATTAATTTAACTGAGATGATCTTCATTGTTGAGCATGTTTTTGTTGTTGAACACACACGTTAGAGACCCACATTTATACCAGTTTGGTGAAAGATTGCAGCTTGTTTAAGTTCATAGATTTTATAAATCTACTGATGGTTCCTAAAGCCAAACTGGCCTGTGTGGGGGCGACAGATCTTTCAGCTCTGTGGCCTCCAAGCTCTGGAACTCATTTCCTCAATCACTCACTTTTCTTCTCTGTTCTCTTTCAAGAACCAACAAAAAGAAAACAGTTTCTCTTAACACCATCTCTTCTCATGTTCCTTGCTCTGCTTGCTCCTTATTTCTCTTTTTACATGAACTATAAAGTGACCTTGAGTATGAAGAGGTGCTGTGTAAATAAAATTTATTATTAAGTGTTGCATTATGTGCATTAGTTATATTGATCATGCTTTTTCATTAGCTGTGTGTTTTCTGTCTCATAGTATATTGTGGAATGTCACGGTACCACCCTGCTGCCTCAGTTTCTGGGCATGTACCGCATCACCGTAGACGGAGATGAAACCTATATGATTGTCACGCGCAATGTCTTCAGCCATCGCCTATCCGTCTATAAGAAATATGACTTGAAGGTATGTGAAGGGAGGCGAAGAGCAATGACTTTTCTTTTTTTTTTTTTGCTAAATTCCAGATGGCTAAACTATGAACTGACAAGCTCTTTTTCTTTCTAAGGGATCTACTGTTGCTAGGGAGGCCAGTGACAAGGAGAAGGTAATGCTGATGTTAAAGCAGAATGCAGTTAATATCCTGTCTAAATTATTGTTAATGGAACATGACTTGTTATATTAAATTGAAGTTTATTAGTTGATTATATATTTTTAGTATTGTTATTAATTTTCCTTACTGTTATACTTTGGCAATGTGACCAGCAAAGCTTTCAGTGATAAGCAGTTTTGTTTATCTTAAAATAACAAAGTAAGAAGCCGCAAGACAATTTGAAACCTCGTCCGCTGTTGGAAATGTTCAGGTAGTGTAGTGAATGCATGAAAATGCTGCATAGTAAAACAAGCAACACAGATTTCTTAATGACACAGCAACCGCTGTTTGTAATTTTCGTTAAGTTTGGACTGCTGTATGAAACATTAGACTACGATGTATTGTGTTTGACCTGTAACTAATGGGAATAGAAATGTTTTCTTTTCTTGGGTCAGTGTTTTTTTTTTTTTCCCCCCACATCTTTGCTCGTAATTTTGCTCACGACAGCTTCTTGCAGGTGGTTTTGTAAATCTTGTTGTCTTGCTTCATTTGGGATTGTTCCTGTAGGAACAATAAGCTGTAGGTGTTTTTTATGCTTCATGCTCTGTTAGTCATTATTGTGAAATAACAAAGGAGGAAACAAATGTAAAACCTGCCTTCTGGCACAAGCCTGTGTTTTGTGTGGTCAAGGTGAGTTAGCTTGTTACAAGGAGCCACTTTTCTCAAACTTTCCAGTTTTACATCATGAGTAAGCATGTTTTGTTAAAGACCTTAGAGTGAGCCCAAAGTCTGGCTAGACATCTTGACTTCTTGTATCACCTGGATAGGTCTGTGATAGTCATGTGCAGATATATTGTTACTTCAGATATAGAAATAATAAATAAATAAATAAATAAATAAATAGGATCATGACTTATTGCAGGAGAGTATGTTCCCAGCATTACGCTGAAGTTCGGATAATTCAGGGCAGCTGTGGCATCGTGGTGATAGAGATTAAGACACACGCTCTTTTGAAATTTTTAATGATTGCTTAAAAAAGGAAAAATGGCTTAAAAGGGAAAAAATTTATTTGTGCTTAATCTCACATGGAAAATATGAGAGAAATCTAACCTTTAATTGAAGTTGGATTTACAGAATCATTCTAAGAAAATACAAAATCTTATCAAAAATATTTTTAACAAAATCATGTCACAATTATTGGTACCCCTAGACATTCTTATGAACGGAATGTAATTGAAGGATGTTACCATTTATATGTTTATATATTTACTTGAAGTTCATCTTCAGTATTTAGTATTTAGGAACTCATCCAGCAGTCATCCATGTCGTCCTGTATTACTTGGGTATGAATATGAAGTGACACAGGCCAGATTCCCTTAGTCATTCATCAACAAGGGGATGATTAGAGAACACACAAATCAAAGGAGACCAAAGAGTGTTGACATTTATAAATCAGGCAATTGCTATAAAAATAGATACATGCCTGAAAATGCCCTTATCCACTGTTAGGGCAGTTTAATTAAGATGCTTACAACAACTTGGCTATAATGAACCTTCCTAGAAGAAGATGCACGTGTATATTGCCCCATGTGACGAGGATGTTTAGAAAAGCAAAAGTTTATCCAAGGATCGCAGTTGTAGATTTGCAGAATATTGTAGCATTTTGAAATAAGTAAGTCTCCAAATTTACAATTAGATGCCACCTCCGCACCAGCAAAATGTTTTGAAGGCATGCCAGAAGAAATACTTTTTCTGTTAGCTAAATGTCTTTCAGGCAAATGTCTGGACTTACTGCTAGATGCTACTGGAACTTTGACTGGAACTGGGTTCTGTGGTCGCAATGTTAAGCAGGTGAACGATCTGTTGTATTGTCGGGCTGTTTTTCACCTAAAGACTTTGGGGATACTCTAAGGACTCCATGAAGCACCATGACATTTTTTAAAATAAAAATCTGGCTACCTCTGCTCAGAAAATAAAACTGGGTTGTCATTTAATCTTCTGTCAGGACAGTGATCTTTGTAGAACACGACTCAGGGCTGTTATACTGGCGAAGGGAGGTCGCTCAGGAGTACTAAATGCAAGGGTGCCAATAATGCCAGTGCATGCCAATAGCATTACATCACTGCAATCCCTGAAAAATAGTGGGACATTCTGAGAAAAACTTTGGTTAAACTAAATGCTGGTGAAATTGTTGTGTTACTTATTGGCAAATTGATTTCACCATAAATTAGTTTTAAAAATTAAAATTAAATGGTATGTTCATCCCAATGGAGTCTTTCTGTACGCTCCAGGACATTCAGTTTTAACGGCACTTTATTTTGGAATAAATATAGAATAAGCTGTGATATTCTATGCGCATTTTAATGTTCATAGAAAATATGTTCAGCTGATTTTCTTTCTTTTTTTTTTTAAACTGTGGCACAGGTATTTACTAGTTGGCTGCTTCAGCCATTTCACACTTGCCTGCACTGCCACACACGAACAGATTAAATTTGAAAATGTGAATAGCAAGGGCTACTATTTTTAAATTAAACTTGTCCCTTTTAGCAGCAGTCATTGTCAGAAAGCAGCTTTACTGAAATCCAAGTCCAGAGTGCTAATGAGCGAGACAAATGCGACAGGGAGAAAACTTGTGAGGAAAAGAGACTCAAAATGAGGATTACAGCAGGAGCACAATTAGCTGTTTAATCCATTACACTCACTTACTCATAGCCTTTTATTTATACACTGCCCTGCAGAATTATTGGCACCCTTCATGAAAATAAAGAACCATTATCTATAGGAATTAATACAGGCACATTGTATAGTGTTATTTATACAATTTTTTTTTTTCCGAAATGTAGTTTTTAAAGTATTGTTCTCCAAGATACTGCTTTCACCCTTACAACTAATAGTTTGCGATGCCGACCCTGCCGAGAATTTCTTCTTGTAAAGTCTAACAAGATTGGGGAGACTTGTAGTGCGATCTTGGTCTACTCTTATGTGCAGAATATTTGAGATTCTTAGGTTCGTGCATGCCTCCTCAGTTCACATCGTAGGTTTTCAGTAGGGTTCAAATTCAGAGACTGAGATGGTCAGTCTGATTATTTGTGCAGGTCAACAATAATTAGTTTCTTTTATGTTGAAAAGTCTTTGTTTTTCCCCCAGAATTTTGCAACCTCATATTTATTCTCCAAGAAAACAGAACACGGTTAAAGACAACAACGTTTCTGGGAACTGGGAGCAAAATATATATATATATATATATAAGATATCTGACAAATTATTGACATCTCCTTATGATGTTCTATCTTCTGTCAATATTTTTGAGAGAAATTACTGAAGAATAAAAAATAGTTCTAAAGGTAATGTTTTTGATAGGTAAAGATAAATAGTGTCTCATATTGTTTGAATGGAGAATTTTAATTAATTTGTCCTTTTTATTTTATGCACTCAGTTTTGTTCATTTTTTTGGGCAGTGGTAGCTCAGTGATTAAGACTACTGATCAGAAGGTCGTGAGTTCAAATCCCAGAACTGCCATGTTGCCACTGCTGGGCCCTTGAGCAAGGCTCTTAACCTTCAACTGCTCAGTTATATAAATGAGATAAATGTAAGTTGCACTGGGTATAGGCATCTGCCAAAATGCCATAAATGTACTGAAGTGTGCCAAGGGAATGAAGGGAACTTACATTTACATGCAAGTCATTTAAGGCAGACACTTCTGTCCAAAGTGAGTTACACTTGAGCTGAGCAGATGAGAGTTAAATGTCTTGCTCAAGGACCCAGCAATGGCAGCTTGGCAGTACTCGTAACCTTTCGATCAGAAGCCCAGAGCTCTAACCACTGAGCCACAACGGCCCTACAGGGAACTGTAGCTTGGGTTTGGTGGCAGTTGTCTATTTCTTTTGTTGTCATAGAGACCTTAGACAAAATAGGTTAAATTTAGTACTATAAGCGGTTCTTCAGCTTGCCCCTGTGTGGAACTTTTAAAGGTTCAAACTTCAAACCCATTCAGGAATCTAGAACCTAAAGAACTCTTGAGGAACCTAGTTAAATTTAAATGTATATACCTTTACACAGATATACACATACTTGCAGCATAATTTTACCAGTTTTATATGGTGTAATGAAGTGCTGTTATATCCAACCCAGCTTTACAGTAGATCAACAGTCAACACATTCTATAGCAGAAGAGTATCATAAGGGTACACACAATGTTAAATCTGCAGGAGTCTGTACAATAGACATGATAGATACACAGTATGTGTCAGCAGCAGAATGACAACATGCCGGTTAAAAGTGCAGCTAACATGGAGTACAGCAACATATACAGATGTATAAATGTGGTTGTAGTCAAAACCACACACACCTTGGTTAACTACAGCTAGCCCGGTTTTAAACAAGGTTGTACATGTACACTTTTTTCATGTACACTTTTGATGAATGTAGAAGGACAAAGGGTGAGGTGCACATGTGACTAGTTAACAGTCGATCAACATTTATATGTTTGTTTCTGAGAGTAAAAAAGTACAGCTCAGTTTTAAACCCAGCACTCAGTTTCAGAATCAGCTTGTTGTGCAATGCACAGGTTGCTGGTGGTCAGAAGTGGCATAAGGAGACCAGACATCTATTTTAATCCTGTTATTCTCCCACACACATTACATCTAATCCCTGTTGTATCCCTGGGCTCTCATAGGGTTGTGCAAGGCCTTCACTGATGCCAAAATGGCTATTCAAGATAAACACGCGTCCTCACGTACAAAGTGTGTACTCACACACACCAACTGATTGCTTTTCCATTATTTAGCACTTAATTATCCTTTTAATTATCATGTTCTCTCTTATAAGCAAATAGCAGGCATTACGCGCCGATCACACAGTGAGTTCAGTGTTTGATAAAAATTAGGACCTGACGAAAATGCAATTTTGTCAGTGGTAATGATATTGTGGAGCAAAAAACAGATATCAGCTATTTTTATTAAGTATGCCAGTAGTTTTAGTTAATCAGGGTGTTACTTAAACAGCAGAGCCATCACTTATAACTGTAAGTACTTATAATGTAACTTTAAATCATGTCAGTAACATGATTTCACACACAGGAGCAGATTCACAGTTCACTGACTGAGGGCCCAGAGTGGGGCAGCTGGCTGTTTTGTCCTTGTTAAGAGATTTCAAGTTCAAATCCCATCAGTGCCACAGCTGTCCAAGAGAGCTTATACCCACCTTATAGATGAACTGGAGTCACACCCACACACACTAATTTTCTACAATGATTAGCGCCACCTAATACCCACAGTGTGTTTGGGTGTTTTTCAAAATAGCATTATGAATGCTTTAGCAGTGCCTTATGTATAACCCAGAGGAAAGTGTGCCACTGTCATTGTAGCAAGAAATGTTGGTGTAATTACAAAATTTGTAATCTCATTGATTAAAAAAGGCATCTTGGGTCTTGCCTTGCTGCCTTTGTGGTCCTAATAGCGGCCAGAAGCAGATTTGGTCATGGACTTGTCAGTTTAGCACTCTGGTGGGCTGCATGTGGAGGATTAGTGTGACAGCTCTCATTTAAGTTGATGTTTTTTTATGAGAAGCAGCACTGTGTAAACCCCAGGCACTTTATAGCAACATCGTGATTTTCTGATTCAGTGTTAAGGATGATTTTGCTGCTTACACTGTATTACCTGTTGCACTGTGGTATATTATCAAAATGTAAACATTGAACTATTTTATCACTGTAATTGACAACTAATTCAAGCTCATTTCCATATATAAAAGGAAGATATTAATTACACATTAAAAATTCCCAAAGTACTTTGTTTAATTTTGTATCCTTCTGTGATCAGGAAGTAAAATGTCTACTTCTCAGTACATAAACTTCCTGTGAATGTGAATAAGGAAGTTCTGCAGCAGGTCTGTCTTTTATGACTCCACAGCTCCCTCTAGGGAGGTACTGTGTAAAAGGTATAGCATGTGTTACACATAAAGTGAATAAAGGGTTATGTGGAAGTTTAATGATTATAATGCTGTTTAATACTTTTTACATGTTACAGAATAAATTTTCTAAAAAAAAAGCAGGTATATTGAGATTGCAGATGATATACTAGTATAAAAAAAAAACCACCCAGTAATTCATAAGCTAGTAGAGATTTTCAAAATGTTTTTGTTTTTCACATAGAATGCTGCATGCGTTCACATTGCACAAAGTTGTACACAGTGTCTGATCACAAACCCATTGCAGCTCTAGGGCACTGTCATGAACACAAACCATGTCAATCATGCCCACACAAAACCTGTTAATTTTTGACTCCATGGTTTGATTTCAATTTAATAAAAAGAGTCAAAGTTTTGAAAATATTGTGATATTTTATCTGGATCACTCAGTGAAAGTGAAATACTTGCGCACATTAGATCGAATATATATATTTTTAAAGTCTTAACCGTGTTTGCTAAAGGTTTGAAATTTATTTCTAGAGCGAATGTATAATGCACATGTATAAATTTATTTTGAATCAAAATGTATACTTAATTAGTTTTTACTTAAAGCAAGTAGCTTTTACTTCAAATTAAATTAAATTAAAAAAATGTATTTGTTTCCCAGAGGAAGTGGTTTTCATTTACAACCGCAAGTAAGAGATAAAAAAGAAAAGAAGTTGGTTGTGAAGATGCAAAGATTTTGCAAAGCTGCATTTGGAATACTGTTAAGGAGAATTGTTATTAGGAATTGTCATTGTTATCAAGACTGTTATTAGGAATAACTCTATTTTGAACTCTAGTTTGATTTCTGCATAAGGCCACATGTTTCATTTTATTTTAATGTCTTCATTACCATTCTACAGTAGTAGAAAAGTCTTTTCAGTGAGCAGATGTGTCCAACCTTTTGACTGTTAGTGTGTGTTTGCACATTGAATGTTCTGTTGTTATTTGCTTTAAGGCGAAGGAGCTGCCTACATACAAGGATAATGACTTCATCAACGATGGACAGAAAATATACATCGATGAGGAAAATAAAAAGATATTTCTTGAGAAGCTCAGGAAGGATGTGGAGGTAAATGCAATATGTTTTTTTTTCTTTTACACCATCTACATGCACACTTTTTCAAAGAAATTTTAATTTCTCTTAAACCGCTTTTCAAATATTTTTGACTATTCTTATTTTTGACGATTAATATTTTTGATTATTAATCTTGGTGTGTGTAGTTCCTGGCGCTGCTGAAGCTGATGGACTACAGTCTGCTGGTGGGGATCCATGATGTGGAGCGAGCAGAGCAGGAGGAAGTGGAAAGTGAGGATAATGAAGGAGATGATGAAGGAGAGAGTGATGGAGGGATTGTTGGAACACCTCCAGACAGCCCCAGCAACACTCTGGACAGCACCAAACCCCTTTCACCGGGAGACTTTGACCCTACTATTGATGTCTACGCAATTAAAAGCCACGACAGTGAGTGGAGACGGTGACATAGCAGTGACCGTAGTTATGTGCACATTTATTAATGCATTTAATGTAAAACATGACTTTGAATAATGCTCCCCAGCTACAGGGTCTGTAAACTTGTGGAAAGTAATACTTCCACCCCTCCATTTTTACACACCTATCATTTTCTTAGCTAATTATCTTGCCCTTAATGGTATTAATCAGGTTCTGATTATTGCTTGCTGATACTGCATACAGCAATCATTTCATTAGTTCCGGTTTGGCGCGTTGAGAAATTTGGCAGCCTTTAACAGAGCAGTAGTGCCTCTGTACAAAGAAATAAATTAATCATTGTAGACCTTGTCAAATAACAGTCCAACAGTGTGATGAACTAACACAGTACTGGACCTGTATATTAAAGAACTGACTCACTAACTTCCTCTTGATATATTTAGCTCAGATTAATTTCCTGAAATTTTAATCGCTCCTGGTATTTTGCTTATTATTTTTAAGACTCTCCTCGGAAAGAAGTCTACTTCATGGCTGTCATTGACATACTGCAACATTATGATGCCAAGAAGAAAGCAGCTCATGCAGCCAAAACAGTCAAGCATGGAGTGAGTGCTTATTTTGTTATACACTATTGTGTTAGCAGTGTGCTCCATTGGTAAGTAGGTAATACAGGAAACATAATAGGCACATTTCCACTACATGATTCCAGGAACTTTTTCAGGAACACAGTAACTAGGCATGTTTCCTCTGAAGGAACTAGGGCTGATTTTAATCCCTGTGCCATAATTTCAGGGACATGTGAATCTGGAATGATTGATAATTGCATAGGTATTTTGAATTCATCAATGTTAACCGACACCCCCTGGAAGCCCTGCCCCCTTTCTCCACATAGGGAAGTGGAGAAAGTTTTGAAGTTCATTAATGTAAAATAAAATCTATCAGTGTATATTTGACTTCAGTCAACTAACATTATACAAGTATATCAGTTAACTATATTTATTAGGGATGCCAGTGAACATTTTTGGCTGAGTGTTGTACAGTAACCACACAGCTCTTGGGGGGAAACGCGCATCTGTTTTAGTAGACGCATGGCTGCATGTAATAGCTTTTTTTTTTTTTTTTCAGAAAGAAAGTGCAGTGTATGTATAAAAGTGCAGAAGGTTCCATAACCTTGATGGAAACATCAAAAATATTCTTTATTGGTTGCTTGTTGTTGTATAAAGCTAATATTATTTACCATTGGTAGGAGATTAATATACTGGGAGTATAATCACTTCTTTCCCCTCTGTTTGTCTAGGCTGGAGCAGAGATCTCTACCGTGAACCCAGAGCAGTACTCTAAGAGATTCTACGATTTCATTACCACCATTCTGCCCTAAACTGGAGCAAAATGCACAGGGGTCAAAGAGGGACGCTGATGGAGGGGTGCCCAAATGCACTCACCCACCCTTACAGCAGCTACAACCACCATTCGTTTACATTTTCTTTTTTTTTTATTTGTTCTTTGCTGTTTTGTGGGACCATAAGTGTGATGAAACAGTAACAAGTGTAAATCTTTGTGGGAGCTATTTTTTTCAATGCATGTCCCTCATGGCATTTTTATTTCATATGTGTTATTTTGCCTTCCTTTTAAGTGAAAGGAGGAGAGCGAGAGAGAGAGCAAATGTGATGGTGTATGTGGCTCAGTGAATGGACATTTACATGTAGAATGAAGTCACTCAGAACGGAGGCTGAGAAGAAAAGGAGCTTTCAACGGCTGTAGAATTCACAACTTCAGACACAAAGGAAATGTGAAGCTATTCCATGCAAAAATCATTCACCCACCCCAATTTATCACATATTGCTCTCCTTTTCTTGTTTTTTTTTTTTTTTTTACATGCTTTTTTCCAGAAACCACATTTCATCAGTTCGCCCCTGCTCATCTTCCCCATTTAAACCTAAATCTACCCCCTAATATAAACCTACCCCTCTTCCACCCATGCTTCATTCTGTCATGCTCATGTACTTTGTTTAAACCAAATCTACCCTGTTTTTGTCTTTTATTTGTGTTTCTAGTTAAAAGCTGCAGCACTTGTAGATGAACGTACTTTCATGATGTTAATTAACACGACATCTCTTTACGTTGATTCTCTGAAATCATAGCTCTCCTCCTCTGAACAGACTGACTGCAAAGAAAACGCTCCTGAGCTCCATTCACGTTCACGAAGGAATGCACCTTCTGACTCTTGCATGTTCCTACAGTGTTTCACACGAGTGTGTGGTGGTGTTTTATTTTCTTTGTCTTTTTTTTTTTTTTTTTTTGTGGTGTGTTTTTTAAATGACCGGTAGGAGGTTGAGATGATTTGTCATCATCATGAAAGGGCGTTCTAATGAACTAAACAGAAGCAACAGCATTGGTGGCAATCACTTCAGTCTGTAAAATCTGTTATGGGAATGATCTTTCACTTGCCATCAGCACCTTAAACTGTTGCACTTTTCTTTTTTTTTTTTAAAATTAGGATCTTTTGGTCTGTTACATACTGCAACAATAGCACTATGAGGCACTATTGAATGCAGCCCGTGGATTTGTGTCGTCACAAGTATGCTTGTTCTAGGCAGAAAACCCATAGTTTACCTCTTACGTCATTTAAACAAATACACACTCATTGCTGTAATGTTACAGTGTTCATTGGGGGAGTTTGAGAAAAGGAGGATGGGGATCCTGTGTGTAGGCTAGTGAAATTTTCTTTTGCCAGTTTTGTAAACCTTTACGTTTTAAATTGGCAGTCGAGTCAACAGTGTATTGTATATTTTGCACATAATGAACCAGAAGTTGAAATAATCCCTTTGGTTCGGTAGAGTGGTATTTACAGGGGGGGAAATGCCACACCTGTACAAAATGGTCTCAGAACTGATTCATAAGAATTCGAGTCGACTCTTAGGAAAGGTAATGAATTGTTAAGCGTCATGTTTTCTTGCTTCATTCATATAAAGCCCTGCGGAATCGCTAGAATTTCTATGAATTTTGCATGAAATTGGTGTTGCTGGTATTGATCTGTTGAAACATGTTCACACCATCTAGAAAGTTATGACTCTTTAGAATCAGCATTTTCTTGTGTGTTGATTTAATTGAAATTTTTTAATGAAATGCACAGTTTTTATTTGCATTTTAAGCAGCACATCCCTGTCGAGTGAAGTGTTCTGATAAATGAAGAATGTTACTGTTTTGAATTGTGCAGTACTGTAAAAAGTTTTTTTTTTTTTTAAATAATGCATGTTGCATTTCTTTTCCCTGTTCAGCCTGAAGCCGTGTATAACCGCCAGATCTCCTAAAAGAAGAAAAACAAACACAAAAATGTACGCTTCTACCTGCTTTATACTGTGTCAGCAATGTATACACTGTGCAAGAGTCGTGCCTTTTTACTCCAAATTATTTAATTTTGTATTCTTAATCTGTTTGATTTTTTTTTCCAAATGTAAAAATTTTATTTTCTAATATCTTTGTGGTTGGAAAAAAAAATCCCAGGCTTTTTTTTTTTGTTTGTTTGTTTGTTACCTGTTGTTTGGCTGTGTATGGGCAAACAGCTTTTGTGTTTTTGAGAATAACACTTTAAACCATTAACACCTTTGAGTTGCAGCAGAGCAGTGGAAATGGCCCTGTGAAAGCTGAATGGGACTTCTGTCACAATGTTTATTATTTTAATTTTTTATCAATTTAACCTCAGTATTATCATTAATCCAGACTATTTTGCTATTTTTATCTGTTGTTGTTTTTATTATTAATTTTTTTTTTGACCAATTTGCGCAGTGGGTCATTTTTTTTATTTTTATTTTTTCCATTTTAAGTGTTTCAATTTGGGAACAGGAGAGAGAGAGAGGGGGAAACAGTGACTCTCCTTCCAGTCGTCGTGGTCTTCGCATTTGCAAAGAAGAAAAAAAAAATTACATTTGCTTGAATATACTTGTGGTTTTGACACGCAGCAGCGCTCAACCGGAAACCCGCTTCATCTCGCGCCTTTGGCCTTCAGATTTGCCAAATCAGCACTCAGACTCTCCGCACAGGTTCTTCATGTCATGTAGAAATCTTCACAGAAATCTATGGAAGTTGTATTGTGCTGTTTTCAGTTACTGTCTCTTTTTTAGGCTGTATTAAACGCGGCGAAACGTGTGTGTCCTGTTTAACTCCGCACCTAGTTGATGGGAAGACAGAGAGCCCCCTCCATGAGCCTGTAGGAATAAAGCTTTGCTGAATGATAGTCGAGGAGGGCAAGTGTTTGTGAGAGTGTTTTAAAGGAGGGGGAGGGGGGGGGGGAATTCAGAGTTTATGATGTTAACAGATATAATACACTCCATTTCAGAAGCATCGCTCAAAACCAATAAAGCACTTTGCAAATCCTCTTGCCTGTGTGTTTTCTAATACACTGCACTTTCATCTAAAATCAACTCTAACTCATTCTCGGCATGACATTAGCATTTGTGCGACATTTTACAATTGCTTCTTAATTCAACTCGGAGATAATATCAAACTACTTTTCCTTATTCCATCAAGGGTACGTTTCTTGTATCTTTAGTAGGCCTATATAGCCTTTACCTAGGAAGACGCACGTGGTGGACCATTAATTAGCTTTTACGGTACATCGGTGGTCTTCAATTAAATTCTTAAATTAAAATCTTCAATAATTTTTATAGGTGCAGTTTATTTCCGTTTCCAGGTGAAAGGTGTACCCTTGATGGTATCACTCCAGTGACAAAGGAAGAGTACGTTTATTTCTAACAGTGTGCTGTAACATGCATGCAGTCTGAGATGAGGCTGAAGTGAACGCAGCATGGATGCATGAGATCACGAGCACAAGCGTGCAATGACAAGCTAAACGCATTTACATATGTTTTTTTTTTTTATAATAGTGCTTATTATATGTTTAATATCAGGCTGAAGTGATTTTCTGTAGCTGTGCTCGTGTCAGGATCTTTCCATGGTCCAGGCTGAATTGGTGATCATGTAGCCTACAGTCAGCCTGTAATATTATAATTTATATAATATTTCTGTATTGCCTTTAGTGCCATATAGTTCTTTAGGCCAAAGAACATTTTAAAAAGCTGAGGCAAAATGAATTATGAAATTGAAAGTGAAATTACGGGCTTAGCACTTTGGTGTGCAGAGTAGGCTACCTCATCACTGCACAGTTTAGGGATTCATTTTAGGAATAAATCAATAAATAAATCTTTTTCTGCATGTGAGAAAATGCTGATGCTGCAGATATCAGGAGGAGGCTTGAAATGAGCTTAGAACTGAACCCTCAGAGGATTATATCAAAATAGCTTGAAACTGTACGTTTTTCGACATTAATAGACAGATAAGTTCTCCCTTCCATGGCAAACTGGGAATTAAGTAAAGAAAAAAAAAAAAAATCAGCTCGCGCGCTGACACACCAGGGTTTTGTATGCACTGTAATTTCACTGATGGTTTAATATTCTTTACTAGACAAATAATACAATTTTATCTCCCCTAAAATATAGTCTAGACTCTTGTAAATAAAAGAGAGATCATTTACATTTTAATTTCTTCTTACACCTGTGCTATAGGCCAAGGTGAATATACCTGGCCATGCACACCTTAGCCACGTGAGGCTCTTTTGTTATTGTATGACTAGATGTGAAATTTGGGGAAATATATCCATAAATATAGTTTTTACATTTTATTTTAAACCAAAGTTACGCTGTTTTTGGCCTAAATCCATCTTCACTTTTTCATTTTGATTCTTGAGGAAATAACAGTAAATAACAGATCAGTGCAAATTCACCGATTACTTTAAATTCTGTCGATTTTATTAGACAATTCAACATGGTATTAACTTTCACATAAAATCTGAAGCATAAATCCGACAGAGGGATCGATGCTTTGCAAGTCATGAGGCCCGTTTGTGCGGTAGGAATGGGAATTTTATCTCTTCCGTTCCACCTTAAATGTCTAAGCCCTGCCTCCCTGTAGGCGGAAGTCGCGCTACTTTCTTTCACCGATTGGGGGCGACAAATGAACACAAAATGGCCTCCTGGCGCTGTGCCACAACAAGCCCAGGCTCAGAAGAGACCTGTCCGCAATTGTCGCGTATTCGTATCAAAATGCAGCGATGTATAAAGGTGAATAGAGCCTTAAAGGTCCAGTAAATGTTCCTGAACAAGTGAAATCTTTTAGATATGTGCTTTAAGGCACAAATGACGCTTTATGGCCACGTTTGCGGTTTTCTGCGTCATGGCTACTCAGTTCGGCTTCGGAAATTGGAGCGTGTCACACCGTTAACCCCTTGTTCAGATTAGATTTATGAAAGTATAACACATGCCCCTGGGATAGCTCGGGGTTTAAAAGTTTGGGCTAAAAGCAGGCTTTCTGTATTAACAGCGTGGAGATGAACCTGTAAGCTCTCGAGTCTATTGTTTGGTTCTGGCTTCAGCAGAGCAGGATGTGTTCCTGCGGCCCTTCATTCGCTTCCAGCCTGATGAGCTGGACAGAATTATGCAGAAAATGCTAATATACAGATGTGTTTATTATTCATAAGCCGAACCCTTACTGTAGAACTGGACCAATACTCAGTATTTGCCAGCGTGTGAGATACAGAGGTGTTCATTAATGCAGAAGGAAACAGGCTGCTGAAGCCTCTGAGCGCGTCACTGTGCTCACGTCGGAATTAAACGCGATTATTACGTCATCTGTTTGATTCTAGAACTCACTAGAAATGTGTTTGACTCCGAGGCTTAGAAATAAAATTAAACCCGCCTCCAGTTTTACCTGGTTTTTATTTATTTATTTTTTCGTGCTGAAAAAAATTACCATTATGATCATATTGATCGGTTTTGTGCTCACCTGATCGTGTTTGGTTAAAAAGAAGGCGTTATAGCTACACAGAGAGCGTTATGAGAGAGACATCTGCTATAACAGGCTGTATTTCCCTCTAAACAAAAGCGCCATAAAGTGCATTTGGGTCATTTTTAATAATAAAACTAGCCTCCCAGAAATTTTTTTCACTGTGATGCCATTAAAAAAGGCTTCATTTCTTATATTTCGTTCCCTAAAGAACCTTCTTATGGATGTTTTTTGTTAGTGGTGGTGGTGGTGGTGGTTTTTTTTTTTTTTTTTTTTTTTTTAAAACAGTTGTTGGTGTCAAAAAAAAAATCATTTCATCTGTACATGTTTTACACTCGAAGACGAAAATAATTCTTCAACAAAAATAATTGCAGTAGCATCCACGGAAAGTTTAGTGAAAATGAAAGGTTATTTGACTATGCTGTAAAAACATGTATCCTGTACTGTATGCATTATAGTGTATTGTGTATTATGGTCTATATAACCTCTTTGGCACCTCGACTTTTTGTCTAGAGGAGCAGGTTATATTACACACTTATTATAAACCTCTTAATGTCCCTTACAGCTGAGGGAAATTCTAGTCCCTTACAGTCTACACGATTATCACATTCAAATCAATTTATTTAATAGTCTAATATCAGTGTCCATTTGCTGTTTCTCCTCATGTGCTCTTATGCTCTCTGATATTGCTGTTTATTGTCAAGTGCTGTTAAAAGGATAAAAATTAAACAGTAAAGATGCTAGTCACTGACTCCTAAGTCTCATGATCCAGCCCAGCATTCCCTACAGCAGATCAAAGCTCTTTTATGAACTGATTTTGTGAAATTTATTGAGGAAATCATATTTTTCAAAGAAAAGAAAGAAAGAAAAGAAAAAGCCTTGTGTGAGGTTTATTTTTTTTTTGATTCGTTTTACAAGCTTTCACTCATTTTCACCTAAAATAAAGTCTTGTGTCTGTAAAGCAGGTTCTCCCTTTTCTGCAGCCAGGAACCTCTTTAAATGCTAAATAAATTCCACAGACCTCCTCAGGACAGATTGTTAGTAATTGTTAGAACATAATCCAAACAGTCAAACATTAGGCTCATTATTTAAGTGTGTGCAACAATTTTTAAGCTATTTAAACCTTTTTTAAAAATTATTTTCCTGAATTTTCCACCTACAGAACACGTTGGGTCCAAGTTAATAGTAAAACCTTTCATGTCTAATAACTTTATGAACTGAATTATAAATATAATACATTTGATAATGGTGGATTGTGATTTTCAACACTAACAAAATCACATACACTCCATGCTTCATCCCTGGACCCCAGCTTGAGATTCACTGCTATAAAGAAACGAAATCCTCTCACTGAAACTGTATTAAAACAAGTTCAGCTCCAAATATGCCTTTTATTAAATCTAATAAAATAATTTTCTGCATGTAGACTCCTGTTGAGCAGTCTTTTTTATTTCTGTTAAGTGAAGAATTCAGAGAAAATGATTATGGGTGTAAATTAGAGGGGGAAATTGGACTCCCTGCATGCTCGGGTTTGTTGCTTCTATACATTTTACAGTTATATTAAGAAGCTAGTTTCTACCTTCTAACTGCCCATGGAAAAGGCTGAAAAAGAAAACCAAAAAGTGTTTAAAAAAGAGGCCAAAAAGTCTTTGTGTGTGATCTAAACTCTAGTGAAGAGGTTCTCATAGTGAGGTCCAGGGGCTCGTGCATAGGCATAACCAAGGATCTGTGATTTTTATTTATTTATTTTAAATTCATTTACAGTGCTGGAACCCCTTCTTTATCAAAGTAGTTATATTTATTATTGAACTCTTATAGTTATTAACATGTTTGTTTAGTTGAATTGAATGGATTTCGTCCCAAGCTCAAAAATAAGCAGATCTATAAATAACAGAAGGTTCAGGAATAAAAGCTCTATGTTTCTAATAAATAGTCAAAATATTACTGTACACATTTAAATATGTTCATGAAATAAATCTGTACTGAGACAGTCTGTTGAATTTGTTTTATAGTTAAAGGCATGTAAAAAAAATTGAGAAACTCTCTCTCTCTCTCTCTCTCTCTCTCCCGAATTCTTAAAATTATTTTTTTTTAAAATCACTACATTTTGTAATATTTCTGGGGGTTTTGTTCACGCTCATGGGGCTGTGATGTCAAGATGATCAAGAAATTATTAATCCACAGTATCGTCGGTGTTGACTTTTATTGTAGTTTTATTGTAGTTCATATCATAATATAGGTCTAACATCGGTTTTTTTTTTTTTTGTGGTTTGTTTTTTGTACTTTTTCGGCCTACATTCAAACAAAACAGTCACTAAGCTGTGGCGCCGTTTTCGTTTTACATAATGACTGCAAATGTTACAGGGACTTATGCTGGATTTCTTTATCATATTATAACAATAAATTAAATAAATGGCGCAGTGGCCTAATAAATAGCCTGGTTTCACTCATCAGTTGTTTCCAGTATATAAAGAGTAGTCTTTAGTAACTAAAATAATGCTTCCCAATCAGAGCAGATCGCAATGCGGACACACACACACACACACACACACAGAGAGAGAGAGAGAGAGAGAGAGAGAGAGAGAGAGAGATCTACATATTTTATTGTTAGTATTGGTTATTTCATATGTCTTATATTTTGAAACCAACCAAAATGTGATTCATTTTGGCTGAATCTCTGGGCTGAATCTCTGGGGATTGTCAGGGTTCAGTTTGCTGCTGGACTCATTTCTTGTTGGATTAATTACAGCAGAAAGGTTTCGATTGATTTTTAACACGTTTAGCATGATTTCTTTTCTGTCTGAGGAGTCAATTTGACTTCAGGATGCTGCTCATTCCCACCAAAGCCCTTCTTTGCCCTGAGGTTCAATAGTAGCCGTGTGTGTGTGTGTGTGTGTGTGTGTGTCAATCAAACTGAGCCGATTCAGATATAGCATTGTTTGGAGCTGAGTCAGTCTCTTTCCCCTTCTCTCACTAAACAAAGCCTTCAGTCCAGAGTAGGTGCCTTTATACTGAGAGAAAATGGCAATTATCAGGTTTGAATAATTAGATTATGCTAATTTTTCTCTGGAGTTTCTTATGATATAAACTTTGGATAAATGACATACAGAAAGATAGAGAAGGAATAGTTTTCCCTTGAAAAGCTAATTTTAGATGGCAAAGACTGCATTTTATATCATGCTGTCTTCTAAATGAGATAATAACCTAATGTGAAAAGCAGAAATCTGGCGTTTCTTTTTTGTGAGCCAAAGGCCTAAATCTGCATCCTTTTGAGAAAAGTCATTTCTTTAAATTGCAAAAAAAAAAAAAAAAAAAAAAAAAAAAAAAAAAAGATGTAGTATTATTATTATTATTATTGTTGTTGTTGTTGTTGTTGCTGCTGTTGTTATTAGACATTTTCTTTTGTATTAATAATAATAATAATAATAATAATAATAATAATAGTAATAATAATAATAAATCTCAGTAAAAGGTATATCTCAATACCACATAGCATTCTCTCTCTTTCTCTCTCTCTCTCTCTCTCTCTCTATCTCTTTAGGAATGCTTTTTCTTTGCTTCTACTGATGCCATTTGTATATGAAAGAGCTTGAGAATCTGCACAGACGGGCTGTACAGGCTATAACAGTTGTTAGATGATCTAATTGTGATCAGTTAAATGGTGGTAATATTCAGTCCCTAAGCAAAGGGGAGTTAAAGTTGGGTTGTGGTGGTTAAGAGTCACATTTTTGTTACAAACAATCACTTTCTAACACTTTTATTTCACCTTGCTACCACCAATAAAATGGAAAATGACCTGAAAGTATGTAATGTGATGTTTATCACTTTCATACATTTTTATGAATTTTTTTTTAATAATATTATGTATTTTTATATAAGGATATGGAGGGAACTGCTAAACCTCAACTGAAGTCTTACACCAATCTTTAATCTAATGACCTAAAAATTATGCAATCCTCTGAATATAACTAAAATCAGGTATAAAAAACAGATAAACATGCTCCTTTTTGCATTAGGTTGGTATGGAAGAGAAATGATCGACTCTGAATTAAAATTTGCACAAGAGATGGACATTGTGTATTCATTTAAAAGGGAAAAGCACAGGCCCATCTCATTTGGAAATAGCTGCATTCTTTTAGAAGAGATCTTCTGTTTTGTTGTTAAAAGTTTTTCTGTGAGGCACAGTTTGGTGAGGTTTTATCCCCAGAAAGCTGTTTGTTTAGGGATCCGGATTTTGTCTGCATTTCTGAGAGTATATGGGTTTAATGGCACTGATCACACAAATACTGAAACTTCTCGGTCTGTATTATGAAGAAACAGTGTTACATTTCCTGTCATGTTCATATATCTAGATCCATGTTTCCTGTTTTAAATTTTAAATTATTTATTGTCCTTAGAAACGACAACAGTGTTGAAACAACGTCTTCTGTGTTTGAGCAATAGGGTGTATATCTATTAGGCTAATTTTATTTTATTATTATTATGATTTCTTTTATTTTAAGGTTGCAGTAAAGTGTCATTCGAGCTAACTGACCCTTTTTTGGCCCTCGGCTTAACCACCCCCACCCCCCAACATACACCTTTTTAAAACCCACACACACACACACACACACACACACAAACAAACACTAGTTCCCCATCAGCACTTCAATGCAGCTGAATAGTTTTGTAGTGATGCTGAAATGCACTAACATCAGTGAGATAAGAGCTGAGAGTTTCATTAACCACACACACACACAGACACACACACACACTTCCCCTGGATTACTGAGCTACATCTGCTCCACACTTTAAAGCAAATATTTTGCTAGGTCTACATAAAAAATTACCGATCTATCAAAACATGCAGGCTGATTCATGTCCATTTGGAGTCAAATGGGTCATATATTACAGTTTATTTATCTTTGGTGCTGCATTAGCCCTATCAGGATTTATTAAACTGATCAGTTGTTTATAGGCTAATTAATGGATTGCTTATAGAAAAAGAAACATGGCTATAAAACACTGATGCATGTTATCTATCTATTTTATTTAGTATTTAATTGTATTCATATTGGACTGGACACTTTATATCCTTTGCTCTGGAGTCTATATATATATATATATATATATAGTATTATTATCATCATCATCATTATATCATCTCAGTATCACATAACATTCTTTCCCTCTCACTCTCTTTCTCTAATTTTTTTTTTATATATATAAATTTTTGGTGCTCTCCTCTCATCAGGGTTCATTCATGGGAGTTTCCTTGTTTCATGGCATGACTGTGAGTGTGTTAAAAAAGCATGTTAAAAGGGGGTTAAGGGACTCCAGGCTGCCTGTTCCCTCCCCCACTCATACACATTTCACAATAAACAATTTCCATGCATATTCGAGCTCATAGTCTACTTAGAGGACTAAAAAAGTCTCAGCAATCAAAGTTCACTTCTACATGTGAATATCTGACGACATGCTTAGTTTAAATAAAATGAAGTGCTCAACACAATGTACGCCCAAATACATTTTAATGAATATTTCATCATTCAGAAAAGAAAGGAAAGTGCTTCGAAATCCACATTTCAAGTTTTTTTTCGATTTGAGTGCATGTATCCTACACAACAAAGATATACGAAAAAACAGGAAAATCACAAAAATAAATATGCGTTTTATAAACAACCAGTGACTTCAAAGTTTTAAAAAATGTCCTTGTCAAAACCTGACCTCAAGTATTGTACGAAAAGTACAGAGACAGAAAGATGATCTCGACAATATGTCCATGTCTAGGCTTTTATGTGGTTTAAGCTACATGGAGTCACGCGCTCTTTTTGCATTATCAAACCTAAAACATTACGAGTTATCAGTAATGCATTACATTCTGCTTTGAATTTGGTGAAACTGAAATTCACAGTGCACTTTGACACGGACTTTTATTCTTTGCCAAAGGCCTACTAAACAACCGTACAGGCTGAATCAGAGTAATCAAAAATAGTTTCTTTAAAAAAAAAAAAAAAAAAAAAAAAAAACGTCTTATCGCATTTGCAATTCCATGAATAGGCCTTCATTAGCCTAACAAACCTACTGAAATGCAGCACCCAATGACCTATTACAGAGCTGTGTGTGTGTGTGTGTGTGTGTGTGTGGTCAGCACATTGTCGACTTGTTATACCTATACACTTAATGGCACTGTATATTTCTGTTTTGTTAAGAAACTCAGAATGCATGATTCAAATCAGATGGCCATCCGCATTTTGGCTGCTTGCACTCCTTTGTGTGTCCAAAGCCTGCTTAGTGAGCAAACTGTGCTTTGCTCAAGGTAAACAAACACGTATGCTAAAATACTTCACAGTACATTCACAAGCATTTCTACGGGGCAGAAGAGCACCAAGTTGACACTTGAGTTTTGCACTTGAGAATTTCTTTGACATCAGAAGGTTTAGCTTCTCTAGTGGCTCAAGGCAGTTCATCTGAATTCTTGCATCGTGGACAATAATTAGAAATAATTATGTTGGCTAGTTGCAATAACTTCCTTCTTATTTTTTTTCACATTGTTATGTTTGCAGGAACACCACACTGTGTTTAAAGCTGTGTTTGTTAAAAACCGAATTTACCACAAAAAAAAGGTTAAAATTCATTTTAGCTAAACCAAGCAAAAACAGCACCCTAGGCCAACTGGGCCTAATTAAATTAATTACTTGGCCTAATTAAAATGTCACAAATAAGTTATGGTGCAACCTCGTCCAGATTTAAGGAATTCTGATTTTACAAATATATATATATATATATATATATATATATATATATATATATATATATATATATATATATATATATATATATATATATATAACCAGTCTATTATGGAGCAGTACAGCATTGTAACAATGCATAGTCAAATCTGTGCTTCAGCTCCTACCATAGACTATCAATGCCTTAACCACATCGATTTGGAGTTTTTCCCCTCTTCTTAACTTCGTGCAAATCCAAACAGCTCCTGATTGTCAATCGTCCAGGGCCTTTCTGTTATTGTTGTGGTGTGTGTATGTGTGTGTTGGGGGGACGGGACAGGATGGGACGGGGGTCTGGACCAACTGGGCTTCAGCCCTTGAATAAATACGTAAACCCGGTCCAATGTAGATGCCTACAATGAGTTTAAGAGTCCTGTGAATGGGGACGTTTGGGGAAAATATTTGGGATCTGCAACTATTGCAAAAAAAAAAAAAAAAAAAAAAAAAAAAAAAAAAATATTAAAAGATTATTTTAATAGTCAAAGCCAAGCTTTCCTGGCAATATGTATGGGTCTATTCCAAAATGGCATTCATACGTAGTCTGAAATTCCAACAGGTCCTAGTAAAAATCCACAAGATGTTCTTTGCCATTGTTAATGAAAATATATATATATAAAAAAAAAAAAAAAAAAAAAAAAAAACATCCACAGTGTTCCGTAAAGCAGGGTGAAAAAAATGCTGGGCTTCTGTGGCACGTGATGAAGGAGTGAAGGAGTAGGCCTCCTGCATGCTCACCAAAACCAAAAAAAAAAAGCCATTTATAATCATTATCAGTGCCTTAAGACTTGTCCTCTCAAATATTGGCTTATGTTGTTGTTTTCCTGAATCTCTGGTTAAGGTGAGGAGGTATAACAGAAGTGCCGAGCTGCCATGTCCACACCGGATGAGAAGGATGAGGCACCTGGTTAGTCCTGAAAGAGGTTAAAGAGTAAGCAGGACTCAAATCTCCATCACTACCGATGATCAGAGACGGAGGGCATGGAAAATTGGCCATGAAGTTAAAAGTTGTTTTCAAAGAGGATGCATGTTGGGCAGTTCGTTTGCTCACACATTTGCCAGCAGGTCTAGGACTCCTGTCCACCTTCGCATTTGTCCTAACTCCATTTTCTGTCTTTTTCCCACAAACTGGAGTCCGGTAGCTTTTCCTGACCCTTGCACCGTTTTTGTAATCCCCTTGAGTGTTTAAAGTGCTGCTTGGTTCCTGTTTAGAAGGAGGGGGAAATGTTTGTCTGCCATCTTTACCACGATCTGTTTCTGCAGTATCAGCACTGATACACAAACCGTCCGCGTCATTTTCATCGTATTTATCTTTGCATTGGTGAGCATGGTCTTGGGTTGCATATTCATACTCATCAAAAGTGTCCTCCACTTTGATTTTCACGTGGTTCAGTTTCGTGTCTCCTGTAGTGTCTGAGTTTGTGATTGTGGTGAACTCCTCGGTCTCAGTCTTTACTGTTTTCAGAGGTGATGGTTGCTTGAGGCAGCTGACTGTTTTTGCATCTTTTTTGGAATTTGCACCTTCCGAAAAATTGCTATCATGAGCCTTAGAAATGCCAGTGTCTTTGTCCTGATTGCAGTGTGGTAATGTGGCTTGGTATCCTGACGCTCTTTGTTGGGGAAACACCTTTCCATCTGCACAGGATGTAAAACTTACATATTTATTTCTACCACTTAGAAGCTCGGTTGTCTTTGGCTCGTTTGAAAAGTCTACCGTTTGTGGAGCCACGACTCTTTTCAGGCCTGAGAAACAATTCCCAACCGTGCACACATTTTTCCCACAGTCCCAGTCATCACATTCCCTGCGTCTGTGCTTCCAGTCGGTAATGTCCAAAGTCGTTTTTTTCCTCCCTTTCTCACAATCCAGAGCTGCAGCACTTGCATGCACACCTCCATTTTTGGGTTGAAAATTAGACCTGTAGTGGAAAGTAGGCTGCAGAACCAGAGGCGCTTTTGCGTTGAGGCTCGTGAAGCGCGCGCGCCTGAATCTGATGCTCTGCACCGAAACCCGACTGGACACGGAGCTTGAATCGGACTGAGACGAGCTCTCTCCATCACTGCTTTCTTCTGAAGAACCGGAAAAGGAGTCTTCCTCCTCGTCGTCTGTAGTTGCAGAGTTGGTTGAGCTGCTGGTGCTACTGCTGGTGGACAAACTTGAGCCAAAGTCCGAGTCGTTGGCGGAGCTGCACTCGGTGTCGCTGCTGCAGCTCTCCTGAAAATGCCGGGACTCCAAGTAGAGCTCCCGATCCGGGTGAAAATGGCTCAGAGATCCGTTAGCCAGACATGCTTTGGGTTTGCAGCACTTAGGAACGAGCAAGACCTGCCTGTAGTGTCGTTTTCTGCTCCCGAAGTGTCTCTCGCACCTCCTTTTCCTTTTGTAAAGCAGCTCCGAGTCGGACGGAGCCGAAATGGCGGACACAGCCGGCTTTCGCTTCACCGCCTCGCCGCTTCGAAAAAACGAGCGTTTCTCATTAAACTCCACACATTTTCCAGGTATTTGCACAGTTTCATAGTTTCTGAAGGCTCTGCATGCAGTCGGGGTTACCGGTTGAAAGTTCTGGTAGATGGATTTGCTGTAAATTTGAGGTAGATTGGACGAGAGCTCCGGTCTGACAGCTTTGTTTCGAAGAGCCAGAGTCGGCGACACTCCGCGAAAACTCAGCCAAAGTTTCTTCTTCCAGAAGCCGTTTGTGCTGTCGTGGGAACGGTCTTCACCTCGGATGTGTTCGTCTGCTTTTGTCTTCGTTCTCCTTTTGTTGGATTTCAGCACGCGCTCCGTTTTGCAGGAGAAATAGAGAGCCTCCACGTCCTCTCTGGAGATCAGAGTGCATTTGGCTGCGTGGAAAGCCACCGAGTTTATTGCTTTGAGCTTTCGCAGCTCCTCCAGATCACAGTGATGCTTTTTCACGTTCAGGTGATCCATCCGTTTGTGCACGGTAGTCCGTGGGATGTTTTTTAAGAGGTCGGTGAAGACCTGGGAGAGGGCAAACATCTGCTTGCCTTTAATGACCAGATACCCGAGCTTTACACCCTGCATTTCCTCGAAGCCAAACTCCAAGTCTCCCATTTTCCTTATTGTGTTGTTAAGAATCCCAGCATTGATGCTCCTCTGCTACTGCAGTTGCTTTATCACAAGGCATCACTGCTGATCAGTTCAACGTGGACCACGAATAGGTCCACACTGAGGGAAAAAAAAGTTTGAAATAGAGGGAAAAAAATCTAAAAATAGAGAAGGAATAGTCCTGAAATAATGTAAAACAGCATGTCCATTCAGCTAGGCGCAACATGATGGATATGTGAGATGTTGCATGGAGCTCTTATATACCTGCAGTCCCTTCAGCTCTCTCCTTCCCCATGAAGAGAAGAGGGAAGGTGAAACGGATAAAGAGAGAGAGAGAGAGAGAGAGAGAGAGAGAGAGAGGCGAATAAAAGCCCCCAAAATGCAACTGCTGTTCCCTGTGCTGGTTTAAGCCACAAATAAACTGACAGCGGGAAGTGAACAAGTTGGGAGACACCTTCATCAATTAAAGCCTCCCAAAGTCGACGCTGATTGGACGATTCTGACAGGTGATGCAATAAAAATGGATAATTCCACCACGCGCACCCCCTCTGAGTAATTACCATACTACTATTGCACAGTAAAACAGCGTACAGTCCACACCCAGGACAGGATTATTATTATGATTATTATTATTATTATTATTATTATTATTCATTTACATAAACACGCCTTCTACTGTCATTTGGACAATAACACCCCTGGAATTTTTTACGCATGATTTTTTTAATACAATTCACCATGTTAGTCATATTTTTAATACAAGTTTGCAAATCACCATTTTATTTTGTAAAAACAGCAGAATTGAGATGATGTAAAAGACGAAGCTGTAGAAAGCCTGTCCTGTGTTACTCGGTTAAAAAGCTGGATTGGACTTGGACACGGTTTTTCGATATTTTAAATATTAGCAGGAGAATGTGTAAAGTCGCACTGAACTTCGTCGTTAAGATCCTTAACATCTATTTTTTTGGGGTGGGGGGGGGCTTTAGGGCAACTGCGTTCTCTCTATATATGGTGTGTGTGTGTGTGTGTGAGTGTGTGTGTGTGTGTGTGTGTGTGAGAGAGAGAGAGAGAGAGAGAGAGAGGGAGAGAAAGAACATGTCCATATTGTCCAGAAACTAAATCTACATGTCCAATCGAACTGAAAGCAAGTGTAAGGTATTAAGTGGTTCTTCTAGAAAGAAAGACGAAATGTCCAGACGTGGAGGCATTACTGATGTGAGGGTGCTGTGCAGGAAGTGAGGCGATAGTTGGCTTTCTTTGGGTTATGGTCTATAATGACGATTAGTGTAAAAAACTTAAAATACATTTCGGCTCCAGTTTCAACTTGGAGTGAGAAAGTCATAACTATTTCGTTCAAAGGAAAAAGAACACGAGAAGGCTGAGAGATCCTGTGTGTGTGTGTGTGTGTGTGTGTGTTTGTGTGTGTGTGTGCACGTGTATTCTGTGTGTGGATGAGTGACATTGTGAGAAAATGTTCATATACTTTTTCATTAATGTTTTCATATATTGAGGCTCCTCTTCATTTCCTATAGTGTGTGTGTGTGTGTGTGTGTGTGTGTGTGTGTGTGCGCAGAACCATTCCCCTCTTCCTCCTTTTGGGCGTGTGTTCTGACATATGAGAGAGAGAGAGAGAGAGAGAGAGAGATCAGTAACTCCATGCTGCGTTCTGCCATCAGTCAAAACACTGTGGATAATACTGGCGAAACGTCTGTGTCTTATTCAGTATTAAAAGCAACTCTGTTCATTCATTCATTCATTCATTCATGTCCGAATTTAATTTAGCGTGCTCTCTCTGGGAAAAACTGTGAGAAGAATTACAGCATGATTGCGTGTTATTCTGGGCAATTAATGATTGCGTGTTCATTAACATGGGTAATTTCAACTATTTTTATGCAAATGACGTAATGTGTCATATGGGCTTAAAATAGGGTTTTTAAAAAAGGGCTTAAAAAAGAAAACCTGAAGATCAGCTCCCTGTCTACTTTTTTAAATATATAGGCTAAATAAAAGCATTTAAAAATACCTGGTTTTAATTTAATAACAAATTGGGATAGTACTTTTATTTATTTAGTTAGTTAGTTATTTATTATAGGAAATAATTTACATCAGCAATAGATCCATTGATTGGCCTACCATCCTCGAGTTAAGCTACATTATACTCAAATCAATTTAGTTATTATTATTATTATTATTATTATTATTATTATTATTCTGAATAAAATACACTACACAATCACAGTTTATTAAGTACCCAACACATTTGTTCTGAGTGATAGAGTCTTATAAATGAACAAAGGAGCTTTTCCCCACACCTCCCTGCAATGTTGTCTGTGTCTTCTAGTTGTGAGAGTCGTGTTTAAGCCTGAAAATCTCTAAGCACAAGTGATTACTGTAAATACTGTAATATATCAGCAGTGTAAGCAACAGTCGGCTATACAGATGTGCACACAACACCCATTAAGTGTGTACTCATAAAGAGTGTTTAGACCCTGAATGAATTCAAAAGGTAAAAGCAGAGGTCAAAGGTCACAGAAGAGATTAGGCCTTATAAGCATAACACGATATAAGTCAGACTACCAGTGTTTCAGTGCCTGAATTATGTTTAGCACTACCATATCAAAGTAGTCAAACAGGCTGGCCAGTTGTTATTGGATATACATTACCGGTTAATACTATTTCATACGAATGAAGTCGTAAGAAATCATTGGCCCCGCCCCTCACCCTAACTCTAACCCCTAACTTTATTTCCCGGAAGAGCTGAGACGTCGGGAATTATTCAAATTTCCAGTCGAAAGATTTTACTGACAGAACTGCATGCGTTTCTTTTTTTTTTAATTATTGTTATTAATTTTTTTTAACTTGTGTGTAAAGGAGGAGTGGCTTTTCACAAATTTGAAAAATTTAAATATAATAATAATAATAATAATAATAATAATAATATTATTATTATTATTATTATTATTATTATTATTATTATTATTCCTCCACTACTCACGAAATATTTGTCCTAGGCTCAGATAATTTTCTAGAGGCAATGTAAGGCACAACAGAAATACTCATTCTGTATTTCAGACTTCCTTAGTTGTGACATGAATGATAAAGGAAGGTTGATCTTCGCCTCCGTGTGTGTGTGTGTGTGTGTGTGTGTGTGTGTGGGTGGGTGGGTGTGTGTTGATTTCGCTGATCTGGTGTAAAACACTCCTAAATTCAGAATCAAAATTTTAAGCATACAATAATACAATTATCACACACATACGACATACATATGACTGTATAAAAAAAGCACAGTCAAAATACACAAAAAATTAAAGTGTCAGTGCAATAAAGTGTCAAAACATTGCGAGTGCACGAGTGTAACAGAACAGGAAGCTTACTGGTGGCCGCTGGGATAACAGATAAGGTCTTTATTCAAAGCCTCTTTACGTCTCGTCGGCTATGTAGGCAGTGACGTCATACGCAACCTACTCATAAAACAATAGGTTATTAAACATGTGCTGGACAAAATGTCATCGTTTAGCACTAATGGTTCGCTTTGACCCAGATGCAGCACACAGCTTTATTAAATAAGGAACAAAACATAAACTCGTTCTACTTCCGAGTAAAATGCAAGCTATTTTCCCTTTGCAATTTTTTTTTTCATTTTGTGGTGCCTCTTTTGTCAAAAGAGGTTTGTGTTCATCTAAGCACTTATTTGTTGCTAACAGGAATATGACCGATGAATTTGGTGGTTGATTGGAAATGATTTAAACAGCTCGCCCGCTGAATTGAAAAGCCATCTTCAGCAGTGCAATCACAGAAATCTAAATGTACTACACTCACTTTTTCCATTCAAGAGCACTGAGAGCGATTTAGCCTCCAACACACTGCCACATGGAGCCTAAAAACGTGGGCTATTCGTGTTTGCGCTCAGGTCTGTGATCCACGCTTACTGCAAGGCTTCACTAATTAAACCAAGTTATTCATGTAGTTCAATAGTTTCCCTTGAATTAGCCACAAGGAAGTTAAATTTACTGCTTGGACTCTCGTTTTTAGTCTGGTTGCAGGGAAATGAGACACGGAGAACCTACACACACACACACACACACACACACCCGAGGTGGGGGGTCCGCAATGCTCTCCACCGCAGCTCGAGGAAAAACACCACGCTTTTTCCGGCAAATGCAAAAAAAGGAGAAATGTGTTTTCCTCGTATTGCTCATTATTTGATATCGCCAGAGGTGAGAGTGCAGTTTACCAAAAAAAAAAAAAAAAAAAAACCTCATGAGCATAAAGTTTGATGAAGAAGATTGTGAGATTAGATGGATTTCGGGGGAAAGATCCCACAACAGAAAGCAGAACAAAGGAAAAGCAGACATTTTCCCATCTCTGGGTAACTCCAGTCTTATCCCTTATCCTCCAATATATCTAACATCCAACACACACTCGTGTCTTTTTTTTTTTTAAACCTCAAATACTGCGAGCATTTAGGATTTTTAACCACGAAATTCAAAACAGCAATGCTGAAAACCTGATTCTATTAAGTATATTAAGATACTACTTGCTGAGTGTTGAAGCCATTGAAACTTTAATAACACACACACACACACACAGAATCTACAACAATGGATATTAATTTTTAATTTTTTAATCCATTAATTAATTTTCTGTTTAGACTACAGCAATTAAAATAGTCGTCATAAATGTCACCATAATCCACTCAAAATGTGATAAGAGTTATTAATTTCGAAAATATTTTCCCCCAAGCATTTAGCTGTCTAGAAAGGATACACTCTGGATGAATAAGGTGAACTTCACGTGTGTATGCGTGCTGAAGGGAACTCAGTAATGCGTTTCAGTGTATTTAGACCCTGCTATAAAAATGACCTTAAGTTTTATTACATAAACTGTACTTCTGAGCTACAGCTCCTAAGCTGAGTGAAACACGAGGTTCACTTAACAAAGGTAAAGCTTGTGTAAGTAAAGGCCCTGAACATGAAAGTCTCTGTGCATTTATTAAAAATGTCCTACTACTGTTTTTTCTCCTCTTCACACTTCTATATTTTGCCCATGATTGGAAAAATACACACACACACACACACACACACATATATATGTGTACATATATATATACACATACACACACACACACGTATATATATATATATATATATATATATATATATATATATATATATATATATATATATGTGTGTGTGTGTGTGTGTGTGTATTTCTGTATATATATATATATATATATATATATATATATATATATATATATATATATATATATAAATATATATACACACACACACACACCATCCCTTGCAACCTGGCAGTTTCCTTTTTCCCAGGATCAAGCATGGACATTGATTATTTGCAACTTGAAGCCTCCTTGAGTGTGTGTGTGTGTGTGTGTGTGTGAGAGAGAGAGAGAGAGAGAGAGACAGAAAGAAAAAGAGACGGTTGGGGGTGGGCGGCCGTAACCTTTCACCCTGCCATGTCGTGTGTTACTTCTATTGTGTATATGTGTGCATGCAAGCGCGCGAGCGCCCCTGCGTTACCCACAAGTCTTTGCGTAAAAGCCGAGCTCGTGCCATAGGCAAATTCCCCCTTTAACCCCTCCCTGTGCGCCTCTGAGACCCTCTGTGGTGCTTCCCGAATTCTGCAGCTAAGAGGGGAAAAAAAAACCACCCAACACGTAATGCACCGGGTTTTGTGTCTTTTAACCCATAGTGTGATTTAATGATCAGCTGGATGTTCAGTGCATAGTTAAAAACACAGAGGTGAGAAAATATCCCACAACAAAGCAGACAGAGATACAGGTGGCTTTCCTCTAACATTTGTCATGTCACATGGACAGCTGCCCAAATGTAGGTACTATTACTGTTAATAATTTAAGGTTTTTTTTTTCCTGGTCTACTAATTTCTGAGTCGCTTTGGAACAAAATAGGCCTGCCTACTTCTCCACACACACACATACACACACACACACACACACAATAGGTAGAATAAGTACCCTGGTTGTTAATAATAATAATAATAATTCTTCTTCTTCTTCTTCTTCTTCTTCTCCTTCTTCTTCTTCTTCTTATTATTATTATTATTGCTGAAATTAAAATAGGACTGACAGATTTAGCTATTAATGCACCTCCTCGTGTTTAAATTAGAGACAAATTGATTATTAATATAATAATAGGGGCTTTGCTGTATGGACTGGATGAAGTTGGCTACATTAATGAAGCATGAAAATGGCGAAAAATCATATATTATATTTAATAAGTGCTAAACACTGCTGTGTCACATATATACCTGGGCGAGTCAAATGAAACCTTAAAAGTGCGACATAAATTAGAGAAACAGAACATTAAACATTTGTAGTTGCAGAAGTAAAAATCCATTGGTCCATGATTTTCATCTGGATATGGATATGGTTAGGTAATGTGGCAGTGGATAACATTAGAGAACCCTTCAGGCTGATTCTACGATGAAATACTATTTTGTCTGATAAAATCATATATATATATATATATACACACATGAAAAATTGGAATATTATAGAATAAATATAGATGACTAGGTTATTATGAAAGCTGTAGCAAAAATAAATAAGCCTGTTTTGATATCATAATAAGTGTTATTATTATTATTATTATTATTATTATTATTATTATTGTTGTTGTTGTTGTTGCTGTTGTTGTTGTTATTATTATTTTTAGTATTGTAAACATTATAATAATGATAATTATTATAAACATTAGTAAAATATGAATAATTTACAGGAAGTATTATAAAGGGCCATGAAGTGAATTATGAGGATATATGTAATCTAAACCAACAGTGTGACTTTCAGGGTTTATGATTATCCAAGCCAACACACACACAAATGCTTTTAGCAGAATAATATTTAAAAAGGAGATTTTCTTTGCAACACAGAAGCCTTTGACCCTAATATTTCACTTAAAAACTCATCAGACTGTCGCGTGCGTTAGGTGCTTCTCTCCAAACCAGACTAATCTGCTGCAAAAAGTCATCCAAGTCTGGCACCTTCGACCCAGACACTGTCTACATAGCAAAAATAATATTACCAATTCTAAAAGCAATAGTTAGAGAAATAGAGAAATAGACACACGACTCCATTTTGCATGATTAGGGCTCCTGTGATGGCAGGGGAAATATGAGGATAAGAATGGGATGCCATAAATATCAAGGTTTTTTTTTTATTATTATTATTTACACCAGTTATTTTCAACACTCAGGATATTTCACTCTCTCAGAATGACCCTGAACACAGTCTCTGTATCCTAAACATTTATTTCCTAAACAATTGCTCGTGTCAGTCTTAGAAATTGAAATGAACACAATGTTTCATGTTGGAATTGTTGCATCGCTGCAGATTTCCTAAGGCTCGGTCCGAGCATTGGAATTAAAATGAGATCCCGCCGAGAATTTAAGCTTTCCTCTGATTGGTCATTCAAGGCTCTCGACCAATCAGGGACGAAGATATTACAACGTAAACAAAGGAAGCGGTATGTCAACAAAGCAGCGGCTGTGCAGCAGTGAATGCGGGTGAAGCAGCGGTTCACAAAGCAACTCCATAGGCTATGTTTTGCTTTATAATAAGTATAAAAACTATAAACAGTAACATCGAATCAGAGACAGCAAACAAAGAGGAAACAGTTTTTATGACTGACGAGGTTTTTTGCAGAGCTGGAGGGTGAAAGTGAGGTAGAATAAATAACTGGATTATTGTACATCTGAGGAAGACTATTTTCTCCAGGAAAAGGATCTCAATCAGTATGTAGGCTACAGTTTTTATCCTGAATGCCATATCTGCACACTATCACACTAACCTGTGTAATGCTCGGTTACAAAGTACGCTGATTATTGTATATAACTGTTTCCAGTTGTCTTGTATGATTATAAAACATTTGTGAAACCTTTTCCTTTAGGATTGGGACATATATAATATTTACATGAGTGAGCATTATAGAAGGACTGATTTTAATTCAGATAAGGAGCAATTCCGACTAAGAAATGCCGGCATACCTTTCCTACACAAACTGGGTCCAGGGTCATCACCTTCACGTTAAGTTCCTCCACCAGCACAACTCCAGCTCAGGTTTTGGGCGAGGATGAAGAACCCATGTGATGTGAAAGATCACTCTGAAAGATGAAGAACCCAAGTCTTCTGGATTTCCAACCAAAGCGATTTCTGGGGCCACAGCTCATCCCAGCATTGCTGTTCTCACCACTCCAGTTGTTCCAACTGTTTTTAGCAGTTGTGCTGGATAGAAGAAAGCAGCGACTGCAAAGGTGTTCAAATGGGTTCCTCTGTCTGCCAGTGAGTTTGAAACTTTTCTGTCTGTTGTAATATAATATACTCTTGATAAAAGCAGAGACTTCAGCAGATTACTGCTCTTGAAAACAAATTTCTTGACACCCATTCCCCTCTTTGGTGATGATTTTAAAACATTTTTTTTGCTCTTTTCTGGAACATGTATATTTGTGATCCTTAAGAGGATGCAGAAAATATGATGAAAAAAGAACCTCAGAATGACAGATTGTTCAAAATTAAATCTCCCTACACACATAAGCAATCATGATACTCTTCGTTCTTCCATCCCATCAGAGAACAGCTGAGTGCATAGTGACATCTAAAGCAAGAAATGGATCAAAACTGTATATGAAAACAACACCTGCTGAACTGGGCTACAAATTAATTGTTCTATCAGCTTCAGCTAGTGGATATGCAAATTTTTTTGTGTGTAAGGGAAAGCTATCATCTAAAATGATAAAGCCAGTTGACTGGATAATTCACTGCTAGGTGAAGGATACAAGGTTAAGATCTTCTAAAGAGTGCACTGAGAAGAACCATCCACCGGTACAGGGGTGGAAAGCTGCTGTTTATAAAGTAGATGGACATAAAGGAGATGACTCTGCTCCACAACGCACAACACAAGACCTATACAGGAAATACAGAGTGAAACAGAGAGGTTTGGAAAATGAAAAATTAACAAGAGGATTGAACTAGTACCAGTTTTCTAGTTCCTGCAGCAATGAAAGACTATAACAAGCACATGGGCAGTGTTGATTGGATGATATAATGTCCTGAGCAAAACAAAATAGTGAAACAAGATATTCTTTCCCCATCTTATTGATATTGCCATCATCAACAGTTTCATTCATCAACAACTAGCCAAGTAACACACAAGACTCTCTCACACAGAAAGTCTTCAGGTAGAACCTAGTGCCTGAATTTGCAGGCATTGTATAATATCTCCTCTAGTTGCCCAGCCAGCACAAAAAAGTGGTGCATGCCTGTCTTCTTTTCAACAGATGCTACAAACAGGTGGCAGGTATGTGTGCTGTGCAGTGAGTTAGGTGAAAATGACTACTGCATACATACTGCACAAAGTGCCATGAGACATCGTCAATGCAAAGAGCAATCGCTTTGAGCGCTTTCACATAATTAGACATTAAAAAAATGTGAAGTTCAGTGTCAAGGGTCCATGTGTAACATAAATGTGGGTCGCATGGTGGCATAAGCAGGTAGTGTTGACACCAAACAACTCCAGGGTCTTAGTTTAGGTCCTGAGGTTGGGTTATTGTCTGTTCTTCCCATTTCCACTGGGTTCCCTGGTTTTCTCTCACCTGCAAAAAAAAAAAAATAATAATAATAATAAGAGTAGGTAGATTGGCCACTCTAAATTAGCCCTAGATGTGAATGAGTGTGTGAATGTGCGTGCATGGTGTCCTGTAATGGACTGGCGTCCCACTCATGGTGGGATATGTCTCAACACATCTCAAGATATATCCCGGATCTGCTGCGACCCTCACAAAGCACTTACTGAGGATGAATGAACCTAAGTGTGACATAACAAAAAAAAAAGTTTCCTGCCTCTATTTAGATTTGCTAATTAGTCTGCACTGATGGACTAAACACTTGCACAAAAGTATGTTAAAGTTGATGCTTGTAGCCGTTTACCACTGTGCTAAATCTTTAAATGTTCCAGTTTTTCACCATGAAAGAGGTGTTTCATGTTTGTTCATGTTCAAAATTGGTTCAGATCTGAAACCAAAAAGCCAAATTGCTTTTGGTCTACAACCAAGAGCTGGTAACATCAGGGGCTTGGGGGCTGTGCAATTTTTCCCTCCATTTAATGGCAATTTAATGGTAGATGTGTAAAATTATTTACATTTAAATAAGACAAACAGAGATTAAAATTGTTGTTGGAAATATTTCAAAAGGAATACTAATATTAACAATTTTACTAGCAATTGCAAAATACTGAATGGGTGATACGATGCTATAACTAATAAAACTTACTATACACTCAAAAATAGGTACTTGTAAATTTCCTTGTGACTAAGGGGTACCCTCAAAGGCACATCTTTTATGTATGCAATATGTATCTTTCATCTCAAAAGCTGGATATAATGTACCTTGAAAAATGATTAAAGCTATATATGTACCCTTTCTTTCTGATGCATGATCAGTTCCACACTCTCACAACTCTCACATTTAAACACTGTTTGTGGTGATGTCTCTGTGATGTGAGCTCTTCTAATGGCTTTGACATTAAATAGTACAACATCCTTTCCAAGCCAGAAGTACAATTTGTAAAAGCCTCCAGGGTTATACATTACTCCCACATATGATTGGTAATGGTTTGGCTCCTAAACTGGTGGAAATGCTGGATGCTTCTTTAAAATAGTTTGAGGAGTCCCCGGATTGACACCAGCTCTGACATCAGCACTGTGTGTTTGTGCAAAAGGGGTATCGGAAAGACCAAAAATAAACTTGGAGAGTTATTAACATTAGCGTCTAGAGTGGTGTAAAGAAATTTGGTGAGGTAATAAATGATATGATTATATAGTGCAGATATTTTAATTTTAAGGTGCATGTACTCTAGGACAAGGGAGACATCTAGTTGAGCTTCCAGACATTTGTAGAAAACCTTCCATCTGCTGGTGTATGCATTGGTCTGTTCGTGTACACTGAATAAAGATTGACTCTCTGTCAACTACAAACCCACACCTCCTGACTCTTCTCTGCACTCCAGAAATAATTTACAACACTAACCTGCTAAGTTCAGTGTATACCTGTATCATTTTGCACAGGTACCACAAGTGGAAGGTAGGTACTGTATGTGCATGGAGATCAGTGCAGGAGTGAAGATGTAGTGCAAATTACAATATGTTTCTTGTTTTGAGGGTCTTTAAAAATTTCTGAAATGCCATTTTATGAATTACTTTTTTTTTGCTTGAATGAACATGATCTAGATTTTTTAAAATCTGGTGTTTGATTTTTAATTCTAAAATGATTTAATCTTAAAAGTCCTGCTTAAACATTTGTCTTTATTTTGTAATTTAATGTCATTTTAATGTCTATTTAGTGACTATTTGAACTGCCATGTCATAATAAAGCTGCATCTTGCATTAGATATGCAACATGCAATGATTTTTTATTTATTTATTTATTTTTTTTCTGTTTGCATCAGGACAAATGTTAAGTATGGAGAGCATAAGAACTTTGCACTTGCAGTAAAGAGAAATGGCAGGATTGAAAATACCTACCATTAAAAAGGATTTCTGTAAACCATATTTGTTGACAATTTACACATCAGATTATTTGGTTCCAGGGTCCCTGATCCTGAGCTACTGTCTGTGCATAGTTTTATACACTCTCCTCATGTCTGCGTGGGTTTCCTCTGGGTTCTCCAGTTTCCTCCCTCCTCCCAGAACATGTCTGAGGGTTGATTGGCTACCTAGGTGTCAATGAGTGTGTGAATGTTCGTGCATGGTGCTGTGTGATGGACTGGCATCCCATCCCACCTTCAACCCAGTGTTTCTGTGATAGGCTTTGAATCCACTGTGATCCTGACCAGGATTAAATGGTTAATGAAGATGAATGAATAAATCATTTGTGTACACATTATATACATACATATATATTGTATTATATATGTATGAGATAACACAGATGCTGTAGGAAGTCTTCATTTCCTAAAGAAGTTGCAATGTACAAAAAAATGCAACCAGCACCTATAGGGCAAGATTAAGCATCTGATCTCAGTCACATCTCCGTAGATTGAAGACAACACTCCCATTTTACAGTGTGGAGGACAAAAGGAAATTTTAGTCATACAGCTGCCCTACATTAATGTCAGTAATGTTTTTAAAATATTTTTTCAGATACACTACCTATACACTCCCTACCTAAGTTGCCTATTTTGTAGACAGACATGATTTGATAGAACAGCATGGCAAGCACTGTGTTGCAGCAACCAGACATTTTGGCTTATAATTTGTAGAACAAAAATAATTACTACTATTACTACTACAATAACAGGGTTTGGGCATTAAGTACACAGGATGAGCATCAACCCACACTTTAAAATGACTGGGTTTAAAACAAACTCACACAGAAAACACCCACAGTGACAGAACACACACTAGCCAGCAGACTGGTTTGTATTCACTAGAAGGCTGGGTTATGGCTATACATTTACAGCACACATGGATTATTATTACTTTCATATTTGAGTAATACTTATAAAAATGTTAGTATTACAAATGCATAGAATTTGAGCACATGCACGCATGTATGGGGAAAAAAAAAGGCACAAATTCATCCAGATCAAGCAAGTTCTCAAAAACACATTTTAACCATTTCTTGAAAAAGCTTTCTTATAAACTGTGAACAAAAACGTCCATCTTTGTCTCAAACAAAATGATATATTAATAAAAAAATATTAACAAATATTAAAAAACAAATGCAATATGCTTTTTAATATCCTTCTGGAGGAAAAATGTTCCTGCAATGTTCCTGCACACATTTAAGAGAAACATTTCCCTACTTTAAGTTTTTGTCTAACTGGGAACGGTGTAGGGCAAAACATATTCAAATTATAATTAAAAATTAAAAACCTTAAAATATATATTCGTTTATGCAAATGTGACATAGATTTGCATACTCAATAAAACCAAAAATCTATTCTTTTGACGTTAAGCATTGATAAATCATTTCTTTATTGTTAAACCAAGAAAAAAACCATGCACTGTTATAGACAGATAGATTGACAGCTAGATAAAAATTACAAGGACACAGAAAATGCACAAAATATAAAGCTAAAAATAAAAATGCTAAGTAGCAACAAAAATAAGTCAAGTGATTATAGTGCAAGTGATGATAAAGTGACTGTAAAATGATGATGTCAATAAAATGTGTGATGGTCTTTAAGAAAAAGAATAAATAATAATACAGTTACAGTGTGCAGGAATGTGAAAAATGTTGCATTATTGCATAGTTAACACAGGGTGGACGGATTGTACAATCTGATAGCGATTGGTGTGAAGGACTTCCTGTACTACTCTTTGCTGATCCGTGGCTTGATCAGTCTTGGAGCTGAACGTGCTCCACTGCATGACTATGATGAGCAGCACTTCAGCCAGCATACTGTCCTGCAAAACTGATTCCAGGGACTTCAGATGATTTTACCATGCAAAATTATTTTGTCATATTGCATATTAGGGATAGGAATGAACATGTAATATGTCATGAATGCAGGTCATCTAGAAACTGATTTTTGAGAAAATGGTTTAAAAATACAGTGTGGTTTAATGTGTTTCCACTCTAGTAAGTATGATTTATAGGGTTAATAAAGGAAATTAACAAGTATATCATAATGACACATAAATTGACCGAAGAGGAAACAAGCTTTTCAGGGATAGATAGCATTACATTTGTTGATTGTTTTTGAAAGTATAATTGAAGTTGACAGAAATGTAACTTATTCAGGTAACTAACATTAGAAACATGACCAGCATTCTCATGTAGGCTAGAGTAATGTACTTTGTTACCAGCAAACACTTTATTTTAAACATTACAATATCAGAATAATGATTTTGGTTAGCTTAACACCAGTCTTTTAGTGTGTTTACTGACTCATGATGCCTCTGGTACACTATGCCATATATTTATTTTGAAAAAGCAATTTACTTTTGCCAAAGCAAGGGATTCATAATGTCAGTGGTAGCGTATTGGAGCAGGGTGTTCACAATACTTCAAAATGACCCGGTGGGTTTAACTCAAACAAGCCATCATTTTTAGAGGGCAGAATCTTGGTGTAGATCCCTTAAGCTCTTTTAATAGCAGGTTAGTTTATTTAGACCAGTGCCAGGCCTGTTCGTTGAGATTTACCACAGAAAATGTGTGATGGCCCAGGGCTGGCCCACACTTACTGCTCCTTTCTGGCCCACATACCACCATGGAAAGACAGTGATGTGAATCTGGCTACTATACACAGCTACAACGCAAACTTAATGAAAAAAAAAAAAACAATTATCATGCCATATATATATATATATATATATATATATATATATATATATATATATATATATATATATATATATAATCAGGCATGGTATGGACCACTCTACACTAATTGGAATGCCAGACAAGTAGTGGATATGTTTAGTTGAATTTGGGTCATTTTGGCTCAGCTCCCAAAAGTCATGAACATAAATGTGACTGCTGAGTTACAATACATTTGCCATTGCCATAAATGACCCCTATGTGCCTAAACTCAGCTATTTCGTCTGACATTCTATGCTGTCTGGAATTTTCTACCCAAAAATCCTGATAAGTAAACACACCTGCTCCAGATTATCAGTCTACTTGATTATGCAATTCAGCCCTGAATTCTGTAGGAAGATGGATTTCCAGGAGCAAGATCAGTGATCACTAATTTGTTCACTATTGTCATCATCAGTACAAAATTTCACCAGTATCTGCAGTATGTCTGCTTCTGGTTTGTTCCATCATATGGACAGCTATCTTCTCAGGTTCTTTATTCTAGACAAATGAGAAAGAGAATTAATTGCAGCCTTATCAGAGGCAATCCCATAATGCTATTTAATCCTATGAATATTTGAAATACATAGTGGACAGAATGGTCACTTGTACTGAGAAATATATTAACAAATTTATGTTAAAGTTTTTAAAGCTAAAATACATTATTGTGATATCAAAACATAATAATTGTGATATAGACACTTAACATTAAAATCAGAGTTTCTCTCAACAAGTTCCTAATTAAACCAAAAGCAGAATTCCTTGTGTGTTATTTAATTCAGACACATGGTACTGTATGGACATGCTATTATTATAAACCAGTTTTAATATACCATATAGTCATGCCTCACATTCTTTTTAGTTATTAATTCATAGATCCAAGATTTATGATATGTATGGACCTTCACTTGTTCTTCTTATGTCCACATGGGTTTCCTCCGGGTTCTCCGGTTTCCTCCCACCTATCAAAAACATAACTCTAAATGGACTGACTGCCAATTTGTCCCTAGGTGTAAGTGTGTGTGAAGGTGTGCGTGCATGGTGCCCCGCTATGAACTGGCATCCTATCCAGAGTGTATTTCTACCTCACAGAAAGACTCTGGATCCACTGTGACACTGTAACTAATATAAAGTGGTTACTGAAGATGAATGAATGAATTAATGAATGAAAGACTCAACTTTACTGTCACAAGCTTCCTCGCACAGTGAAATTCTTGTCACAGATGCTGCAGCAGAGATCAAATCATGATCAGAGATTATGGGGTTATGGGGTTATAACATACAGTATTTCCAGTACACTTTATGCTGTAACTCTGTCTTTCCTCATTATTTAATTATTATTTAATTTAATAGCCTTAACAAGAGGTATCTCAGTCCTGTGCATCTGAAATTCCAGAAATAAGACATGCAGTGTAATTAAATAAAACTGAAAATAAAATTAACACTAAACTAAAACAGAGGCTATCATAATGCAATGAATACATTAAACAAACAGTAACGTGTCAAGATTCAGTTTCTGCATGTTCTCTTATACACTAATAAAATAAAATAAATAAATTTAACTAAATTTTCAAATTAAAACTAGAGTTCATCATAATGTGATATATGTTTTTATGTGATATATGTAATATATGATTCAGTGTGTGTTTGTCCTCTTATACACTAATAAAAATTAATAAAAACTCACAGAGCTTACTATAATGCAGTAAATAAAGAAGAAGAGGGTGTATGAGGATTCAGTGTGTGTTTGTTCTCTTATACACTAATAAAAATAAAAAAAGCTTACTGTAATGCAGTAAATAGAGTAAATAAAGAATAAGAGGATGTAGGATCCAGTGTGTGTTTGTCCTCTTATACACTAATAAAAATTAATAAAAACTCACAGAGCTTACCATAATGCAGTAAATAAAGAAGCAGAGGGTGTATGAGGATTCAGTGTGTGTTTGTTCTCTTATACACTAATAAAAATGAATAAAAGCTTACCATAATGCAGTAAATAAAGAAGCAGAGGGTGTATGAGGATTCAGTGTGTGTTTGTTCTCTTATACACTAATAAAAATGAATAAAAGCTTACTATAATGCAGTAAATAAAGAAGCAGAGGGTGTATGAGGATTCAGTGTGTGTGTCCTTAAACACTCCGAGGCCTGCTTCTGTGCTCCTGCTACCACCAATCAGTTCCTCTAGCGTTGCTCATTCTGCGCATGCGCACATCGCGCTTTTACTTCCCGAACGCCATCGGGTTTGTGTGTTGAACAAAACAAAAATAGCAATTTAGATTGTAAACACGACCAAGTATGACTTTTCGTCGACAGTGGAATTAGATATAGGGAGGAAGACTCTTTACGGTCGTTTTGGGCGTCTTTTTTTCCACCTTTTTCTTGACGGGATCCTGCGACTCCTTCGGACGCTAATGTGAAGGAGACGACATTAAATATGGACTTTTCATCCAAATGGATCTTGGATATTCGTGACGAGGACTCGATATAAACGTTTGGGGACTTTGTTTCTGTTTGTAGATGGTATTTAGCCACTACTTGGCCGCTAATATGAAGGAGATGATCGGAGGTTGCTGTGTTTGCTCTGATGAGAGAGGCTGGGCCGAAAACCCGCTGGTTTACTGCGACGGTCACGGCTGTAATGTCGCCGTGCATCAAGGTACAACACCACCACTCCATTTTTAATCACTTCCTCTACATCAAAAAACAACGATATTAAGGTCACTTCAATTCACACCTTACGTTTTGATTGCGTCGTGTTTGATGCGCGATTGCTAAGCTAATTCGCATGCTAAGCTAATTCTCTAGCTATCTAGGCGCCTGCTTTTCACGGCGTAATTTTTTTTCTCCGCCCGTATTCCGACCAATCGCGCCGGCTCGTTTGTATTGGCTGTATGGCCCGCTAGTGATGATTATGCGATATTAACCAATCATAGAGTAGGGGACCGACCGGCAGTAACCAATCATAGCGGAGTAGGCGGGACTTGTTCGAATACGCGTGGGGGAAAAATGCATGTTGCCTAGGGATTGCCACATGTTTTGGTAACAAAATACTGAATGATTTTTAACAATGACAACAAAGGACGAAACTTGTAACTAGCTGACTAGTTGTTCAGGGTTTTCAGTATTTAGCTAGTCAGCAGTTGCTGTTTGTGTACTAGTTTAGCTAGCTTCCTAGTTAACTCCAAATTAAATGTAATATTGAGCTTTATGGGTAAATATTATGTAACAGTATTAACATTGAGTCTACTGTCCGTAAATCGTCATCTAGCTAGGCTGCTAAAGTACCGTAAATTATACAATGTCTCTGAAACCGGATGTGTAACAGCTGGTGAGAATAGTGAATTGCTGATAATGGTGAATAGTAAGGCTGTGTTCTGCTGTATTAGTTGATGTACCATGTGATGTTCTGAGTCTGGCGTGTTATAAATCTGTAATTGTTAGCTGTAATCCTTCAGGCGTGTGCTAAAGCAGCGGTAGTTGGGTTAGTAGGTCAGTTATTCTGGGCTGTGTGTTGTATCACTGCATGCTTGTAGGCAGTGCAGCTTTGCTCTCTCACACTCCTCTTTACAGCACAGCCGCGTGCACCACTTCAACATCAAAGTGTTTTCTTCTCTTCACACCACCTGACTTCCTGTCACGTCACGTGCACGCACGCGCTACACATGTGTAGAATAAAAAGGGAATGTAGATGTCAAGGTTCAAGTTTCACATCCTCATCTTACCTTCATGGGGTACGCACTAGTGTCACGCTAAAACACAGTATGTTCACCTCATCGTAATAGTTTACCCTTCTTGTTGTATTGCATTTGGTCAAACAAATTGCACTTGATCATAAGTAAGGCACATGTACGGCGGTTTGGAACTCAGTACCTTAAAACCCCAGAAATTTCGCTTCTCTAACAAGTCCTTATAAATGGCATCTATATTTCATTGTTGTGTGTCAGTAACTACGGCCGATGCTTGGGTTTGCTTTTGTTTTGGTGGGAGATGATAAAAGAGCATTTCTTGGAGTGTCTTTATACTGAAGAAAAGGTGCAAAAACTCTTTTCCCACTGGATATACTGGAATCTTTATTAACATGTCAGTTCAGTTGGAATATATATCACCTGAAGTAATTTCTCCTGGTCTGTTCAGTAGAAGGCAAAATACGGTGTGATCTTTCCAAACACTTGCAGTCTGTAAAAAAAATTACTATTTCGGTTGGCACACTCCAGTGACCACTTCATGTAAATCTAACCCAATCCAGATAGGGCTTTAGAGAGATTTTGTGGGTTTTTTTTGCCATTTTTTGCCTAATTTGGTAATTTCTCAATTCCTTCCCAAGAGCCAGCGCTCTCTTATCTTACGACAGTCCTCATAGACACCGGAAGCCAGCTCATGCTGTGTCACAGCGCAGCATAACACTCAGACGAACGCACTATCTGCCCTCTTCTACATACATGAGCTCACAGACTCCCATGATTGGCTAGAATTTCTGTGATTGACAGGGGAGAGAGAGTAAGTTACACAGTCAGATTGATTCAGATGCAGCAATGCTCTCTTACCCAAATTACCCAAATCCAGTTGTGATTATTTGTAAGGTCCAATCACAGTGGTTGGGTTTGTTGAAATTGAGGGCAAGGTATGGAGGATACACCCACATCAAAGCAGATGGCAACAAAAAAGATATTAAAATAAAGTCTTAAACTGTCTTTTGTTAATTAATTTAACAAGTCAGTAGACAGGATTAATTTTAGATGGCTTATGTGAAGCAGTTCATTATTTTATACTGATTAAACTAAGTATAATCATTTCCCTAATTTGTGTATAGCCTGCATGATGTTTTATATGGAGCTCAGCTGATACGGTACATTTAAGTTTGCCAGTGTTGATTAAAAATGATTATGAACAACATTCGTCTCTGACTGGAAACAAAGTTTAACATTTTTTGGCTATCTTAAAAGCAACTTGCTGACCTCAACTAGAGCGTAATGAAGTCTTGAGGACTGTCACTTGCTCATTTCTCCACCTCAATCACTCAGACACCAAAGGACTACATCTCTACAGCATTATCACATTTAATCTTTACAACTGGACCTATAATGCAATGTCGCCTCCATGAGAGGTGGAAAATATATATAAATATAACCTGGTATACCTTGATCTAGTGCCGAGGTTAAAGTGTTAGTGCTGAGATGCCATTGCTGTCATGAGCATTCTGGTCTGTTTATAGCATACACACGTGTTCACTTTGCTGTTTATAGAATCCACAGCCCATTTACCCTCATGTTCTCGTCATGTTCGACTAAATCTATCTATTTTCTCTTTAGCTTGTTATGGAATTGTCCAAGTCCCAACCGGTCCCTGGTTCTGCAGAAAATGTGAATCTCAGGAGCGTGCAGCACGAGTGGTGAGTTTTCTGTATTTTGAAGCATCCCTACAGCAAGCATGTAATCCTTTCTTATATAGTTGTTTATAATTCTTTCGGGATGTTTAGTACAATTACGCATTCGTTTCAATGAATCCAAAACCATGTCCATATGTAATAACGATCTGGGTCAAGCATTGGAAAATGGAGGTCAGAGTATTCAAATGTAGATCACTGTTGGGGTTAAGGAAAGGTTTCTTGTGAAGCAGCAGCATCTAGTACACCATATCAGTTAAAAAAAAAAAAAAAAAAAAAGACTAGTTGATTAAGCAAGTGCAGTTAAGTATGATGATTCTTTGCTGAATTGAAGACGTTAGTGCAAAGCTAATGGTAGTGCACCTACCTGCCTACCTACATATCTACACTTGTATGTGTACAGTAGTTCCAGCCTAAAGGAACATTTTGATGAAAACTCAAATGTGCACAAAGTCTCAGTTATTCCAAATGTAGGTGATCAGCCAAGACATTTTTCATACTTTCCATAAATATTGGCCTCAAGACATATCCAGTTCTCCAGTAATGTCACATAGACCTGCTGATGAACACAGTGTGACTTCCTGTAATCTATAAACATGAACAAAACTTCAGTGTTGCTGATTGCTATAACGTTAGACAGAGTCCTACGGTCAGCATTTTTTTTCCCAAGGAGCACTGGTGCTCCTTCCTTGAGAGAAAACAGGACCACCCAGAAAAATCTAACAGCATTAATCTTATAAACATTATTAATTTGGCCAGTTATCAATCATTAACTGGAAAACTTTTCTTTAGAATAACTGTCTTAAAATACTCACTCCTGCTTGGCCTGTCCAGTTTCCAAAACACAGGCTGGTATTTTCCCAATGTCCCTTTTACTTGATTAAATTAAATAATTTGTGTTTGAGATTGTGCCTTGCTGTTGTGTTATTTTCTTGAAACAACTTGTCTATGGTGTGGCATTAGTGACATTAACTCAAAAATGTGTTCTGTCTACTTAACCAGCTTGTCCTGTGTTTTGGCAGATGGTAGGTCACACCAAGCTGAATTTTTCAGCAGGAAAAGTATTAATCTGTTAATTAACATTGAAAAAAGCGTCATTATCACCTGGTGCATTGAATAACGCACATCTGCCGCCCGACCAGAATCTCTTCATAAAGTGTGTTGTGTTAACATCAACCACAAAACTCCACAGCAACTTGTCTTTATTTGTTAAGTATGTCGTCTGGTTGCCGTCTTTGCTTATGGTTGATGTTGTCGTTAAATGTGAGCTGATAGTGTGCTTTAGTAGTAATCCTAGTAGATGGAAATTTTAGTGGTGCTGCTTGCAATACACTCCCATATTGTGTGTAAATGTTTTCGTAGGCCAAACCAAACTAAAGTTCCCAGCAAATACTAAAATTTCTCACAAACCTGACTGAGTTACAGTTCTGTCAAGAAGAATGGGGTAAAATTCCAGCAAAGTGTTGTGAGAAGCTTGTGGAAGTTTACCCCAAGGGTTTGATTAAAGTTCAAGTAATAAAAAAGCAATGGCACCAAATACGTTACTAACGTTTGACCCACTGAAAATCTGATATAATAAATAGAAGATGAAATAAATCTGTCTCTTAGGTATTATTTTGAAATGACTTCTTATGGAAATAAAATTAGATACCCTAACGGACATACAGTTTTCTCCGAAAGTATTGGAACAGCAAGGCAATTCTATTGTTTTTGCTACACACTGAAGACATTTGGGTTTAAAATCCAAAGATGAATGTGTGATGATAGATCAGAATTTCAGCTAGATGTGTTAAACAACTTGGCACCTGGCACCTTTTGTGTGAACCCCCCTGTTTTTCAAGTGATCAAAAATATTGGAACATGTGATAGACAGGTGTTTCTTGTTGCTCAAGTGTACCCTGTTAGATTGGCTCTTTAATCAGTTAATATCTCTGAATGCCTAGTCTTGGTTTGAGGCCTGGGTTTTGCCTGTGAAGACTGCATTTGTTGTTTAAAAGGATAAACCAGCATGAAGACCAGAGAGCTGTCTATGGGAGAAAAGCAAGCCATTTTGAAGCTGTGAAAAGAGAGAAAATCAATCAGAGCCATTGCACAAGCATTGGGCATAGCCAATACAACAGTTTGGAATGTCCTGAAAAAGAAAGAAACCACTGGTCAACTGGTGAACAAGCCATCGAACAGGTCAGCCAAGGAAAACAGCAGCAATTGATGAGAGAAACATTGTGAGATCTGTGAAGAGAAACCCCAGAACAAGAGTAGGTGATATCACCAACAACCTCCACAGGGCAGAGTTGAAGGTATCACAATCCACCTTTCAAAGCAAACTTTGAGAGCAGAAATATAGAGGCCATACCACAAGATGCAAACCACTCATCAGTAGTAAGAATCACCAGATTGGAATTCACAAAGAAATATAGAAATGAGCCACAGAAGTTTTGGAACCAAGATTAACCTTTACCAAAGTGACGGAAAGGCCAAAGTGTGGAGAAATAAAGGATCTGCTTATGATCCAAACCATGCAAGCTCATCACCCAAGCATGGTGGAGGTAGTGTCATGGCTTGGGCTTTGAATGGCTGCTTCTGGAACGGGTTCACTTTTACATCTTTATTGATGATGTAACTCATGATGGCAGCAGCAGAATGAATTCAGAAGTCTACAGAAACATTCTGTCTTCCAGTTTACAGAGAATTGCATCCAACCTAATTGTGAAGAACTTTATCATGCAGCAAGATAATGATCCAAAACACACTGCCGGCACAGCAAACGACTTCATCAGGGGAAAAAAAAAATGGAAGGTTTTAGACTAGTCAAGTCAATCACCAGACTTTAACCCAACTGTGCATACATTTCACCTCCTGAAGAGGAGATTGAAGAGAGAAACCCTCCAAAATAAACAACAACTGAAAGAAGCTGCGGTATCACAAAAGAAGAATTCAGCAGTTTGGTGAAGTGTCAGTGGGTCGCCGACTTGATGCAGTTGTTGCAAGCAAGGGACATGCAACCAAATGTTAACTGCTATTTACTTTGACTATCTGTTCCAGTACTTTTGCTTACTGAAAAATTGGGTGGTCTGGCACAAAAAAGTGCCATGTTCTAAGTTGTTTTACACATGTAGATGTAAATATCAGGAAATGAAATTATTATCTCTGTTCTCAAACCCCAATGTCTTCAGTGTGTAGCAAAAACAAAAGAATTGGCCTTGCCGTTCTAATATTTTCGGAGGGAACGGTAACACAGGAAATGCCTGGTAACACGAAATGTGTGGAGTCGTGAAATATTGAGCTTGAATGTCTTTATCCTAGGCGTATGTAATCGTTTGGATTCAACTGTATTTAAAATACTTGGGTGATGGTTAGGCATGTGCATAATGTTGGTAGGAGCTTTTTTTTGTTTGTTTGTTTGTTTTTTGAAGCTCAACAGCACTGCATGTTTTAGTTGGCATAAAATGAAAGTGGCAGTTTGAAGAGGTCACAGAAAGAGGAAACCTGTTAAGTAAACTCATTGTGTTGACATTTTTGTGGTAAATTCCGTATTTGCACCAAATATATGCAGTTCCTGTAAGGCAGTAAACATCATTTAAGGGTGCCTGTGCAACCTCTAATTATCTCCTGCTCAGTATCTAAACTCTTAGAGAAGGTTACAAGTGAAACGTTTTTGAGCTGTGGTATATTACGCAGAGGTACAAACATCTACAATTAATCAAAGAATTTAAGATTTTCGACCCCTTGCCATGGTTTTATGGGAGATTTTGATTTTTCAGCTAAAGCACTGGTCAGACCAAATGTAAATAAAATTCATTTGGTGAAACAACACATTTCACTGAAAGGGAAAGGACGTAACGCTTTCCACCAGCTATATGAAGGTGAACTGCAAAAACATTTCACCGAAGGGGAAAGGACGTAACGCTTTGCACCAGCTGTATGAAGGTGAACTGCAAAAACATTTCACCGAAGGGGAAAGGACGTAAAGCTTTGCACCAGCTGTATGAAGGTGAACTGCAAAAACATTTCACTGAAGAGAAAAGGACGTGACATGACGTGAACTGTGACGTGTGAATTTGAGAACCTCTTTCTTCTGAGCCAATAGAAAACAAGAAGGTGGGACTGTGGTGTCTTTGGCCAGTAAAAATGTAGTTCCACTAATTATTGAGTAGCAGACTTCAGTCACAGCAGACTGTTGCTTCTTTATTTTCTTACTGTTGCATGGCACACATCTGGAGAAAAACATTCAGACATATTAACTAGCTATGTTAAATATTATTAGCTATGTTATTTCTACATTCTTTCCAAATTCACACCCTCCAGAAACATATCCGTGCAACTAGATTGTATCACATGATCGATTAGTCTACGTGCCACTGTCTGTATCTGAGTGAAAGAATTTGAAATGGGTTAACTGGATTCAAAAAGTTATACAGAAATACAGAGTTTGTTCATTAATAAAAGCATAGGGTAGGATGTTCTGTGCATCACCAGGTAATTTTTTTGTAGTATGTAGGTTATTATAATTTTTTTTGATATGTTGAGTTTTTTCCTTTGTTTTCCTACTTGAGCAGATAAGTTGTTGATTAGTTAATATTTTCTTGTCAATAATAAAAGTCTAAAAATAAATATTCATACTGCATCAATGCGCAGATTTAAAATTCTCAACAAAAACATCAGTCAGTATCTATAAATACAGTTGTAGGCAGTTTATTATGTGAAAAAAAAAACAACAGACATGGACTGCAATGCAGTGTGGACAAGCACTCACATTAATAAGTATAATAAAGTAGATAATTAGTAATAATAATTATTAAAGTAATAATAAGTACATAAAGTAAGCGTATACGCTCATCTGCTTGTAAATGCAAACTTTTTGCAGACTGCAGTTATATATGTTTTTTATTTATTTATTTTTTGTAATGATTTATGCTATTAGCAGGGAGCTGTCCTGTCCACCAGCATACGCTAGCTCTCCTCCCCCATGTTTTTTGGCAACATCATGGATATTGTCAACTCTGAGCAACTCCATTATTACTGACATTAACAAGGAGCTGTGTATGTGAACCAACTGTTTCATGGTGTGTTTGTCGTGTTGTCCACCTCTACTTAAAATGATTTGCATCTACTTCGATTTTTCATAAAATCCTTAGTAGATAAAGTACTCTGATGGAGCTCAAAGCCACAAAAATGCAGCGGAAAACCGTCCCTGCTAGAAAAACAGCTTAAATGAGAGTAATGCATGTTGGTTCTCAGCCATCAACCAGCAAGACCAGCTTTACTGGCAAGGTTTTGTTAATCAATCAGCCAAACAAGCACCAGACCAGCACAAACCAGTCTGAACCAAGGCAGAAGCTGTTTTTTTTTTCCCTTCACACTGTGAGCTGATAGTTTAGGAGTTATTAATTCATTACGCATAAGAAAAAGAAACTGTTAGTATTTTTTGGTCAGTGAAGCAATGGGCTCTTTTTTTAAATCCACTAATACTAGAAAAACTAATATTAAAATAACCTTCTGATTAATTGAGAATATGTATAAATAAATTGATAAATGTTTTATTTTATTAGAAACAATCTAATTGTTTCTGATCAGTTTGTCTTACAGTTTACCCTTGCACTGTCTCTAAGTCTGATATCTACAAGCTTGATTGGTTTACCATCTCTGTGTATTTTGCTTTCAGAAAATCTAATTAAGAGGCCTGTTAGGATCTTAGATTTCTTCGAATAAAATATCGAAATCTTTTTTTTTTTTTTTGAACACTTCTTTAATATTTCTCTTTATTTAACCGCCATTCTGTACCTTTTTCTTTTGTGGCCCTTTAAGTGATTACACTGTAATAAACCGATAGAGACGTTTGTTTTAAATTATTGCGAATTATTTGATAGCGGCTGACTTGATGATATAATTTTGTACTGAATCATTAAAACTTTTAAAAGTTGGCAACCCAAACCTGGTTTGAGAGTAGGGATGCACAAAGAGCTGTATCAGAATCTGATTTTGATTAGTTTCTCAGTGCAAATCAATTCTAAGTATTGATTTTCATCATTTGTGCCTAATTATTGCCTAAAACAGAGCACCACTATTCCCCATTATTCACTGTGACCAGTGACCATAGACGTGCTAGAGCATGACTTTATGTACAAGGCTGAAGCACGACGAGTCGTCAGGAAAAAAGAAGGAGAAACAGTGTCGTGAATGAATTTTGAACGCCATGGCTACACACACTGCCTCACTCAAAATGCGCCAGTGCTACTTTATGCATGTTGTGCTCTTATCAAGACTGATTTTCACCAACGAAGATTCGTGAATGAGGATCATGATCTCAATTCTAAACCAAAAAAAAACAAAAAAAAAAAAAAACTAGGTTCCTATTTCATAAAGAATTGTGTTTGAGACCCAGTCTAGACAGAGAAAAAGAGAGAATAGTTTCAGGTCATGTATTTGTTACATATATTCAGTAATTTCACTGGTGTTTCTCTCTTCAGTTCTCTCTGAGAAAGGATTGTATATTGTTTATTGCACTAATAAAAAGCTTGGTTTCTGCTTTATACTTACTCACAGTTTATGTTTCTCATACTTTTTCAGAGATGTGAACTCTGTCCACACAAAGACGGAGCTCTGAAAAGGACCGACAATGGTGGTAAGCCTGCATTTTTATTTACATTTTAGAGTTTTGCTCAGTTTTTCTGTAATATATCTGTAATCCTTTTTTGCAAATGTATCCCCACATTAGTAACTCAATTAGGATGATGTGTGTGTGTGTGTGTGTGTGTGTGTATATATATATATATATATATATATATATATATATATATATATATATATATATATATATATATATATATATATATATAATAACGTACACATATGTAGCATTAATTGCCAATATTTTTGAGAATTTTTTTTTGCTTAGGTAGTTTCATTCTGCTGCAATATGGTTAGCTGATTATATACTTAATATTTTAAACAAATATGATATCTTGAGCCAAAGAAACCTCTTTAAAGGAAATGTCTGCGTGCTGTTGTTTATCTGTGTGCTTATTCATTTTCAGCAGCCTGAGATATTTTTTAATGACCCCTAAAGAAAGCAGTTGTTTGCCCAGGCCAAAACCAGTCAGATCCATTCTAGAAATTTTTTGAAAAATTGACCTTTTTTGGAAGTATACTGCTGAACTTAGAGCAGATTTAACAGGGCAGCACAGCTCTGCGTTAAGGCCACCAGACGTGGCAGTAATCAATTTTATCATATAAATGTAACATTTTGCATAATTATCATTGTAGACACTTTAGAACACGTTGTATCTGTAAAATAATTTTACCCTCTTAGTACAGATTTATCTCATGAACATTATATAATGTAATAATATTTCAGTAATACAGTATGTATATAATAATATTTTTGTGTATTTATTAGAGGCATAGATCTTTTTTGTTTTTGAACTTTCCACCAACAAAACACATTAGGCCAAGAGACATTATTTATATGCTACTTTTTTTTAATTATTGAGTTTTGAAAAAAACTGATGCAATTCAAGTGACTAGTCAAACAGGTCAAAATTTATAAGAACTTAATAATAAATATATCAAATGCTAATAATTTAACAAATTAACCTGTGAACACCAGCATCACTAGTTTTGAATGTTAATCCATGATTTTATTACATGCCTTACAGTTAACCCTAAAATGAATAAAACAAGACTGTGGGAAGTTTTAGACATGAGTGTTAATAAGCTCCCTTTTGCCTGACGAATAAATAGCAGAATTGGAAATGTGAATGATAAAAGCATGTTCCTGTGCTATTATAATCAGAATCAAATTTGAACTTGTAATTAGGTTCAATTTAATTCTGAAAAGAGAGTGTGTGCACTATGCCTTAATTCTTTAACCCTCACATTTAACAGAATTGTGTTTGCTTCCTCATCATCTGGTCTGCTGGACACCCCAGTGCTGCATTAAAAAATAATTATAACAATAATTTCCTATATAACGATTTATTTCCCTTTTTTCCCCCCTACCTAATTGTATCCCAGTATATAGATAGTCCTCGTAGCCTTAACCATCCCTCTGGACATATTTCAGAAAGGTTGACAATTCTGTAAAACATTAGAATAAAACATTAGCTACTCCACAAAATTAAAATATATATTATGGCTCGTATTAGGGCTGCACAATGAATCATATTTTATTTGAAATCACAATTTTTGGCGTCCTCAGTTCAGCATACATTACTGACTGCAATATTTTTGATCTTATCTAATAGTTGAAAATTATATATCGGGTTGTTGATGTATTTTAAGTTTTATTGTATTTCTGTTTAGTATTTAAAAGCTCAGAACTTAGCAGTAAAAATATTTTGTTGCTAAATTGGATGAATAAGTGTGATATATAATAATGCTTTAAATTTTGAGAAATATGATTGTCATTTGAACGACTGTAGTTTGTTATTGGCTTTACATGAACCAATATAGAGATATAAATGCTTATGTTTATAAGCAGTTCCTATAAATATAAAATAGTGATTTTTCTCAGTTGGGAAATCCAACAGCCAGCTTTAGTTTTAGTGGCTTTAGGGTTCGCACGCGTGTATGAAAGTAAGAAGCCCGTACTCTTGTACGCACCTCACAGCGGTTTTCTCCTGCTTATTTTCCTTTGTGACAATGGGAGGAGCGAGTGTGTGTTTATCTCCCCTCGTTTTTTATGATGGGGCGGTGTTGTAGGGGTCACAGCGGGGCTGTGAGTGCACTTCTAGTGCACTTCTCTTCTTCATGGCCTGGGTTCACGGCAAGGCCAGCGCTGAGACTGTAAACACACCGCTGTGGACGCACAGCTGCTCGACCATGCCTCCTTCAGAGTGCGCAAAGCCGTTAAACGACCATGAGGGAGACATCAGTTCACCCCCGGGCTCACGTTTTTGGCCATTTCTCACCGGGCAGGGTTTTTTTTATCGCCACTACAACAGACCTAAACAAGTTGATAAGTTTGCAAATAGCAGCTGATTGACACGTGGAAACTATGACGCTTGATAAAGCTCAGTAGTGAATTAGGTGCTTATGAGGTTTGTTTTTAGTCTAAACGCTATACGCTGTTAAACACCGTGTTGCAGCAATGTTGTAAATGATCATAAAATGTTAAGAAATCTTTTGCATTATGAATTTGTTAGTTTCTAGGACTTTTAATGGAAATGGAAATTTTACACTCTTGCCAAACTCCTTTTTTTTTTTTAGTGAATGATTTAACTGGTTTTGTACCCATTATCTTAATCTCCAATACGAATGCATTAAATACCGAATTAGCCTAATCCTTAAAGCTTGAGTTATAACTAATATTAAGCTCAGTAATGCATGTAACATCAGGGTTAAGAAATGGGAGAGTAGCATAAACTCCATTTCTGGATCAAAAATATAAAAAAAAAAAAACAAGAACCAACATAACTCATCGGTAGGGTCGGGTGGTACGAATTTCTCTCCTTCTGTGGACATGGTAGCAAAATAATCTGCAAAGTTTCTACTTGTGTCAGTTTGGGTGTCTGTTGTAAGTTTTCTACAAAGCCCTAAATCCTTAAACACACCTAAAGTTTAGTTTCTTGTTCTTGTTTTTATTGTTCATGGCACGTAATGGAAGTTTTCAAATTCCTTGATAATTTCAGACGTTTACCACAGTTTTCCTGAAAAACTGGTTTTCTATCATCGTTCGCTCCTCTGCAGTTTAAATCGTACCAGCCTGGTGCGTGTGACGGGGTGAGAAGTTCTTAGGGGTGTGTTTGGGTTTTTTTATTGCCCTGTTTTATAGGCTTCTGCGAGATTCTTGGAGGGACTTCAAAACCTCTGTGTCCCCTCCCTGTCCGAGGTCAAAGACAGGTCACGGGTTCACTTTTAAGTTTACGCCTGTTATTATTCCCTCCGACTGGACAAACAGGGCAGAAGTGGTCATTCTGACGTTTCTTTTATTAGCCGAATCTGGATTTTGATCTCCGCCCCAACCCATGTCTTATACAAACACAATCCTGTACTGTTATTAAGTACGTTTTATATTCTGGTGGTTTGGTGAGAAGAGAGGAGGTTGTACGGGTGGTATTTTTGTACTTTGTGCTGTTGAATAATCTGTGGTCTACTGTGGAACATGCCGAAAATTCATTATATCTTTGTTACCAGCTACGAATGTGCATGTGATAAGTAAAGCTTTGAATCCTGAATGTTCAATTCATTTCCTTAATAAATATTCATCATATAAATATATCATGTTAGATATATGTTAAAAGTGAAGGCTGGTTTATGTTTATGTAAGGATGTCTTTTTAGAGCATCGATGTGGCTTAATTCATTGAGTAAGATGTTTTGTAATTCATGTGAAATTAGATATACCAGACTAACTTTTGAGCTCTATCATCACCAAACCACCTAAATTTATAGAAAATCAAATGGTGTGTCCTGTGACATGGTGCGTTGTGTTTTTGTTTTGTGTATAGAAAAGTTTTCATCCACCATCTTTATAGGCAACAAGTAGAGTAAACCTGTATAGATGGGAAGAAAAGTACACAGAGTTTCTTGTTTTCTTTCTGTAGGATATATTACATTGTATACGACTGTACACTGAGTGACAGTTCATTAGTTAAAGCTGTGCTGAATCACGAAGGTATGCAGAAGCAAGCAGAAAGACCAAAGTGTAGGTCTAAAGGGTCAACGATACCCCGGTTGCCTCCGAATTTGATTTAGGGGGAATGAATGGAAGTTGTTTCTGGAATGTCCTGTGGACTCTTCAGCCGGTTGATTTAGAGATTTTTTTTTTTTTGCTTAAAAGAATTAAGAGCTCATATGTTGTGGGTGGGTGTTTAATTCTCTGTGCAGACATGATGCAGGTTTTTTCTTTATTCAGACTTTTTGAATGCTTGTATGTATGTGTGTGGATTTGACTACTCGTTTAATAGAGTAGTGGGGAAAACACTAGGGCATTTCAGATACTAGATACTAGATTTCCAAATCCAGCCAAAAATGTGCTTTTCACTCCACATTTATATTTATAGATATTTGCAAATATGTATATTTAAATTTAAATTGGATTTATTGTATTTCATTCATCTGTCTCGTTATTTGATTATTTTTTAAAATCTTAATTCCTATGCTTCTTATTGTTGTGTTCAAATTGTTTATTGTACTTCTACGCATATGTTGTATATATTAATTTGACTATTGGTTTTGCATTGTGCCATAAAGAATGAAAGAATGAATGAATTAATGAAATAAATAAATATAAAAATGGTGTAAAGGATATGAAAAATTGATGTGTTTCCAACACTGAGCACACACAAATTACACACATGTAATTTTAGTTATTTTTTTTTTTAATTAGAAAACTAATTTTATGACTCCCCAGTGCACACAATGTTAGAACTGAATTAATGTAAAATATAGTGAACTGCTGCGTTTCTGCTCGAGTGGCTCTGAACCACGTTGGAATAAAAGTCATCTCTAACATCACTAGCTTGAGTAATTATCTAAGGCTGTATTATTAATATTGTTATCCCAGAAAACAGAAAGTGTGAAAAATAATTATTGCAATATGTAATCTCTTTTTGATCCATTTTTATGCTATAAAACCTCATTAATGTAGTGGAATTATTGAGAAAAGGAATCATTATATAGGATCTAAAAAATCAATTCTTGATCCGTAGCTGGAATTGTGTATTGTATAACCTGTTGAAAACATGGCAGTTATGTTGTTTTTCTGCTCTCTTTAAGGCTGGGCTCATGTGGTTTGTGCACTCTACATCCCAGAGGTGGAATTTGCCAACGTCTCCACCATGGAGCCCATTGTTTTACAGTCTGTCCCTCATGAGCGCTACAATAAGGTGAGCTCACTACGTCATTTCAGCTCTGAATAGTTACCATTAAAGGCTTAGTGAGAAAGAGAGAAAGAGACAGACTGCTCTAGTCACTTTTGTGTCTGTTGGCAGTCTATAATTTCAGTGCTGAACTAAATAAAATAATAATAAAAAAAACAAATCTAAACTATATAATTTGAAGAATGTTTCTTATGCCTGGCATGGTTGATTTTCTCAGGCTTTGAGTTAGTGAAACACCTAATATCCAGCACTGGGTCAGGTGTCATGCCATTTTTCTTTAATTCTCACATTCTCACAAAGTAAACACAGTTCAGTGTATTAAACATAGATTTTTCATAGCTAAGATAGGGTTTGAGAGCTCATGGGGGGGGCAGGGGTAGGGGGGATTGAGCTCAGATGTCTTAGATTCCATTAAATTAAATTTTGTGATTTGGAAAAGTGTGATTTGGATTTTTTTTGTTGTTATTTGAATGTCAAAAACTATTGTTTAAAAATTACAAAACAGTATCGTGGCTTTACTTTTTAATGAAGCCAAAATTAAAAGAAATTATGCATCTGTCTTTTACAAATTTGCATTAATGTTAACTGTATAATTGTAATTAATAGACCCTGAAAACAAGTTATGTAGGGAAAGAATACCACAGTGTGTAATTTATTTAATTGTGTATAAAAGATATTCATTTTTAGAAATTGAGAATGGCTTTGTGTGTATGTGTGTGTGAGAGGTAAAATGATTATATTGTTATCTTAATGCCGGTATAGCTCATGTCACACAAAAGAAGTAATTTCTTTCTAACTACGCATTTGAATTTAAATAGTTGAAGTGGAAAAATACCCCTTTCTTTAACTGTATAAGCAAACCCTCGCGCTAATGCTCCAGTGTTTAATGTTGTTCTCTGAAGTAAGCCAAAAACAGAAAACCGTGATATTAGTTTGGACGATTATCATTCCGTGCGTTTATCATATTTCTCATCTCGATATGATAAATTCACGGTAGAACTAATTCCAGCCAAGGCAGTGTGATGAAACAAGCAGTCAGCAATATGTGACACTGCATGTGATGTGTTACAAGTGCAAGTTTAATCTCATGCTTGAAATATTCAATCTGTGATGAAACGCTTTCAGTTTTCTCGGTAATTGAGTCTTCACTGCGAGCCAATTTAAAACAGCGTAGTCATTATTCGCCTGATAATCGGTGTGCTACCAAGATGGGCTTTAGAGAGGCTTGTTAAATTGTCGATGCTGTCACAGTAAACACGCTATGCCTCTTGCAGCTGCACTGTATATACCGCATCAGCAGCTTTTCACAGCCATGAAATTACAGTGTGCATTAACAAATTTGAATCGGAGAACTCAGTATTTGTGATCTGACTGCAATGACTCAATACGGTGTGTATCGGGCAGAAGTTATGTGTTGATGGTGACTGAATGGATCTGGGCATCTTTGTGTAGGTCTGATGCACAGAGCTCTTTTATTAATACTATTTATTATTTGAAACATTGTCAAATAAGTGTTTCTCTCATGCAGTGAAAGAGTCCCAGTGAAAGTTATGGCCTTTCCTTCAAATTCAAAATTCATCTTTTTTTTTTTAAGTGAAAATAAAATTCTTGTGTATTAGTATTGCAATTTCATAATTCAAATTGTATCGTATTAAATTGGCTGCTTTAAATCAACCTTTAATGAATTGGATCATTGATCTTGTCTGGAATGATATTATTCTACACGATCTAGTGCATAAAATCATGCACAAACAGGTCAAGAGCTTCAGTTAATATTCGCATCATACATCAGAATGGGGCAATAATGTGATCTCAGTAACTTTGACCATGGTGTGGTTGTTGGTGCCAGACAGGCTGGTTTGAGTAATTTAGAAATTGATGATCTTCTGTAATGTTGGATTGTTCTGCTCTAGTAGTCTCTAGGTTTTACACAGAATTGCACAAAAAAAACAAAAACATCCATTGAGCGGCAGTTTGCCTTTTTGATGGCAGAGGTTAGAGTAGAATGGCCACACTGGTTGAGGCTGACAGGAAGGCTATGGAAACTCAAATAACCACTCTTTACAGCTGCGGTGAGCAGAAATGCATCTCGGAAAACACAACATGCTAAAGAACATGGGTTACAGCAGCAGGAGACAATATCGTGTTTCACTGCTGTCAGCCAAGAACAGGAATCTGACGCTACAGTGGGCACAGGCTCACCGCATCTGGACAGTTGAAAAATATGGCTCAGTCTTTTTCCGATCTTCAGCTGTCCTGTTTTGGTGATCTTGTGCCCAGTTTATCCTCAGATTCATGTTTTTGGCTAACAGGAGTAGAACTCAATGAAATTACATGAATGATCAGGTTTATAGGTGTTTTGCTCTCTGATGTGTCTTAGTGTTGACTGAGTGTTTGTTTTTTGTTTGTGCAGACGTGCTACATTTGTGAAGAGCAAGGTCGTGAGAGTAAAGCAGCCACTGGAGCCTGCATGGCCTGTAACAAACACGGCTGCCGCCAAGCTTTCCACGTCACATGGTGAGTCAAAGGACGTCTAGCATGGGTCTGTTACCTCTAGTTACACTGGCTGGCATGTTTCTCTGGTTTGATTTATAGCAAATTTCTGTAATGAAAAAGAAAAAAAAAATGGAAATTTGACCCCCTTTATTCATTCATTCGTTCCTTTATACAATGAAGCAGCAACACATATATCCATATGCTTCTGAGTGAAAATGTAACCGATAAAAGTTTTACTACTGGCATATGGAGTTCTGATGTAAGTTCAGTGAGTATGTTGAGCCTTACCGCTCAGTGGATTGAGGAAAACTTTGAGATGAGGAGAGCAATGCTGCATGCACAGGAATGCTTAGGCTCTCACACCGACACTGCCATAGAGCATGTTAGTTCAGTGGAACATAATGAAGATTATGTTCGAAGTAGGCTACATTTGGTAAATGATTTTGGGAAAAGAAAGATCTTGATGTTTCCTTGCAGTTTCCTTGTTTTCTGCAATTAAGTTTTTAAAATAAAAGCAGTTGTCCACTGTAAGTGTTTGCCTTTTGTCTTTGTAATAAGACTCACAAAAATGTATATCAAGGTTTAGTTTTATTGGCCAATATATCGGTTATCGGCTTCCAAACATAAAGAGTAATTGGTTATTGGTATCAGCCAGAATTTCCATATTGGTGCATCCCTACTTTGCACTGGAACTGCAAGGCTAATTATCAGAACTAATGCTGTGTTTGACTTAACTCAGAAGTGGGCACTTGGAACCCAGATTTTTTCATTTTCAGCCTCTGTGAGTCTGAGATAGTGGGGGGAAGAAAAAACATGTAGCTTCCATGTTTGTCGTCTTTAGCAACAATCTAGTAAGCGAATTGTCATGAGTGATGCATATTCATCCTCAAAACAGCGAACTATACGCAAACCCAAGCCCAAAATGGCAAATATTAAGCTTTTAAGTGTCTTAACGACAAATCATTGGTCAGAAAATTAAACAGATGCGCTCCTGAGAGCTCCTGTGCCAACATTTACTCGTTTACTTTTGCTGCAGTGAACTGTTTGGGGGGAAAAGCTAGAAACAGGGAAATTCACTTATAGAGTATCTTATAGAGTCTTCTTGTACACAAAGGTAAAATCATGATAATGATTAAAATGTTTGATGTAAAATTCAAACTAACACATTTCTGGGTGTACAAAAATTTTCCAAAAATATCTTCTGGGAGTTTTTTTTTTTCTTAAAAGATTAGTCATTATTTGGTTATCTGCCACACCTGATGCAGCCCATCAAGGGCCACAAGGCTTTAAACATTTAAAGAAATCAAAAGGAAAAGCTATCTAATACTAACTTCCTTTATCTGTTTGTTTAATTCTTGCTAATTTTCTGACCAATGACTTGTTGTTAAGACCATTAAAAGCTTCATGTTTTGCCATTTTGGGCTTGACCCATTTTTTTTTTTTGCCCAGGAGTGAAATGTTACAGATTTAACAAGCTCGTATGTCTGTATGTTGATTGATCTATTGACGCTGTGAGCAGCCATATTGATTTGACATCACATGCTGAACTCGGGGAAAACTATGAGTCAGAGGTCAGAAATTTCCGAGTTACTGGTTTTACTAGAACGCACTATAACTAACAAGTAAGGCCAGTTTGGAGCTACCAGTTTAGCATCACTGTCTATACTTCCTCATCTGAACAGAGAAACTGTGTTCTTGTAAAAACAAGTGAGTGTGAATAGGAGAAAATATATGATGTGTTTCCCTGGAGTTTTCTGTGTTTTCAGTTTTTGAACTTGGAATTTATTTTACTTGATGGACTCCTAAAATAACAGACCCATTTTTTTTCTCTGCAGCGCTCAGTTCGCTGGCCTGCTGTGTGAAGAGCAAGGATCGGATGCCGACAACGTCAAATACTGTGGCTACTGCAAGTACCATTACAGCAAACTGGTAAGTAGCACAGATATTCATTCTAACTTTAGGCATGTGCCAGTATTAAATTTGCATATAGTAATTACTAAAGCTTTTTATATTTTCCAAAGTATCATGTCTGAGAGGCAGTTCTGTCTGCCAAGTGAATGTCTTTCCTAGTAAACTGTTTTATGGGATACCTGTAATGCTAATTAAAATATGTCCAAAATGAGGGACTTTAGAAGGCGGCTGTCCTTATTCAGCTCAAGTTTACAGTATCTTGCACAGAAAGGCTGCTTCCGAATGAAAAGAGTAGCTACAATATGTTAAAAAGTCTACTATAACAATGTTTTGCATGTTAAATATTGCGATTTATTGTATAGGCAATTGTCAGTGCACTTGTAGAAAATGGGGCTCCTGAAGGGTTCTTTGGATAGTTGAAAGATTGAAGAAATCAGAGTATACGTTAAGCCTTTTTTCCTAAGAGTGTAGCTACTTTACACTGTTAAGGCCTCAGCATAGTGTGAAGACAATGTTCAGTAGACTTTCATGCACAATATGACATAATTGTGGAGCAAAGGAATGTCATGCAGAGGCTTCGCTTGCCATGTAGTGCACATGACAGCTGAGCGAACTTCGCGGAACTTCGCAGAACTTCGCAGGGGACAAGCTACTTGATCAAGCATGTGATTGGTCGTTACAAACAAGGCATGCCCAATCCCATTTATTCCACGATGGTTGGTTTGGAGGAGCAAAATTGTCGAGAATATATGAGCTTTTGAGCTTGTAATGGTGATTTTTTTTTCTTGGCGCAAACCTCACAGACATGGTCTCCACATTAACGTTGCTGAAGCCAGATATACTTTATTATTTGAAATTCTTGTCACAGCTAGTTTTAGTTATTTAGTGGTGTCTATATGATGTTTTTGTGTGGAGTTCTTGGGTTGGCTCTTTTGTTTTAACTGTTTATGAATGTACATGTGCTGATGTTGGTCTTACAATATCCAGATTTGCCAGTTTTAGCCTTAGCATTTATGATTTTTGACCCCTTGCTATGACGATACAGGTCTGTTTGGTTGGTTAAAAAAAAAATAAAAATACAAGAACTGCTATTTATTAAATGGCCCTCACAGTGGACTTTTGCCTTGATGTTTTCTTACTCTGTCATCATCTGAAAATAAACAGAAAATTCTGTTTATTATGCTTTCCTGATAGGATTTTCTTACCATCAGTATGTAGTATTCAATATGTAATATCCTGATGATGGTTTCAGCTGGATGTTTTTATGGTTCCTGCATTAAATCAGTACCAAAAAGGACTAATGGTACTTGTGTTTATGGGCATTGTAGGCCTGTTTACTTGCACATCCTGTTTGTTTCGGTGACTTTGAAGTGGAAGCAGTCACTACATTTCGATATTGTGTGTCGTGTCATTCCATCAAGTGTTTTTGTTTTTTTTTTTTTTTTTTTGGTAACACTCGTCATCGGTCTAGATCTGGGGCAGCTTTTGCATACGGGCTCGGTGGTAGCCTTTGGTTTGCTGCGCTCATTTGCCTTGAAGATGAAGTATTTGCACACAGCATGCCTGCTGTTGTCCTCATCAACCGACTCTGCTCTGTCCTGCTGCAGCTGCCGTCTTTAATGCCCTATCATTCAGAACAGCAGCATGGTGAGTGAGAGGAGGTGGGGCGGAGCTGTTGCGTTGTGTGTGTGTGTAAGTGTGTGTGGGCCTGGGTGTGTGTATATACGGTAGAGCTTGTGTGTGAACTTGCTGTTAAAGGAACGAGCAAGCAGGAGAGTGTGTCTTAGAATAAATCGATCCAGTAGGAAATGAATATTAGCAGCATTTCAACTTTTAAGAATCATTATGTGCCATAAAAGATATTTTTGACTAGTAGCCACATTTGATGTTTTGGCAGCATTTGAGTTCCTGAATCATTCAGAAGGCTGCATAAGGACACGTCTTCTATTTTGGACAAATTAGAAGGAGCATTGTACGTGTCCTTCTGCGAAATCTTCATCCCATATATCCCACTGAAAATTACCGTCATGTAGAAGTTTTAATATCGACACATGCCTGTTTATAATTCATCATCTCTGCGTCCATTCTGGGTTGTAAACATAACATCAGTGTTGTGCGATAATATTGCATTTCAAAGCGTTCACCTCATCATCTGGAGATCAGGATTTCGAATCACAGTGATGCCACAGCCATCCGTGGCTGGGAATCCAAGAGAACAAAATTGTACCCGTGCTCAGGGAAGGAGGGGTGGCACGCTCTCTCCCCTGTCAATCACAGCAACACTAGCCAATCATAGGCGTCTGCGAACTCATGCATGCGGAAGGGGGCGGATAGCACTTTCTTCCATGTGTATTACCCTGCCCCGGGGTAATATTATATTTTATATATGGATAACGACAATACAAAAATAATAATAATGCTATTCAATTTTTCACTTTCCATATGGTACCCGAAGGAAGGGGTAATCAGAAAAATAATGTTTCGATATTGTTTCTATAAACTACCCAATCATGCGGGTGGCATTGTTGTGTTACGCTACATTAAAAATCAATTTCCAGCTATATGCTGTGGTTGGAAGCATCGTATTGCACGAGCAGTTGCATTGCTTTGTTCATGACATGTATTTTTCCAGCGTATTAATCAAAATCTGTTGCATCAACAGACAACAAAAATATAAATAACTCCCAGATAAATAAATAAACCGACAAAGAAGGGAGTAACCGTAATTATACACCTCAGGCTTCCACAAGATATGATACTTTGATTCATAAGACAACATTCTGATATTTGTCAGTACCACTGAACAATATGATTTAGTAGCCTCCATTCACAAATTATGAAATTCTTACACCAGTTGTTTGTCTTTTTCCAATAATAATAAATTTATATTCAGTTTGTTGATTGTTGCATTAATTCATTTCAGTCCTTGCCTCTTAATTGGTGCATAGCTCCAAGTCGTCGGATCATTACATTCCTAAATATGCAGAAAGAAGTTTTTGAGGCTGATATTTAAGACACTTGCATAGACATGTTCTACAGGATACTGTGATAATCAATTTTTTTTTGAAACAGTTATCGCATGTAAATCCTTCACTAAATATCTGCACATTTAAACATTACGCAGCTACGACACAGTAGCAGTTGTTGTGTTTGGAGCATAAGAATGATCCTTTTAACAAATACACTTTTTCTAAAAAGTGGAGCCTCATGCTGCCGCTGCAGTGCTCTGTGGCATTTCATCTCGTCCGACATCGAAAAAGAGAAGCAGGAAGAAGATACCTCTGAAAGGTGGTTACGTTTCGGACTGGTGTTAAGCACTGTGGCAGTGTCAATATTGTGACGCTTTCTACCTTCCTCTCTGATATCGTCAGTACTCCAAATGTGTTTTCGTAAAACAGATTTAGACCAATGCAGCCAGCAGCCAGTGATGTCACAGCGTCTGGTTTAAACCATGTTTATATTCCTACCTGGTTGAATCGATTTACTTATAGTAAAGTAAATAAAAAAAATTTTTTTTTTTTTTTTTTTTTTTTTTTTTAAATTAGTTGTTGGTGCATCACAGCGCATCATGAGTGCATATCAGTGAGTGCGTGTTAGAATTCAGTGCGCTTAGTTCATTTCCTTACCAGTTGTCTTTTTTTTTTTTTTTTTCCCCCCCACAGTTGTTTTCCTTGTGCGTTGTATCTGTTCTAACTCCTGAAAATCATATATCATGATGCGGTATGTAGGAGATAATATCAAATATCAGATATCAGGAAAAAAATAATAATTTTTGGGGTCCTCTTTGCCACCTTGTCTGTTATTTTCTGATGAATATCATCTCATTTCTGTCACGGCTGCTTGTACGTGTTTAAGGAATAGAGTCTTTGCATGAATGAATTATAGGCAAATAGTAAATTTGTTGTTGATATATTTATCATTGAATACAATAACTATCAGTAGGCTTTGGTTATAGTTAAGTCTTGGAGGGTGTCCTTTCACTTTGTTCTTCTTGCTTTTTAATTCAAACATGTCCACACCATAGTGTATAAATATTTTTTTTTGTAATTAAAATTCTAAGTTGAATTATAAAATGAACTTCTTGTTTAGCGGGTGACAGTAAAGCATAAACACAGGCGTAGTTTAGACTGTTACTTGTGCTTGTCGTCATGGTTACCTGCCAGCCCCATTTACATTACAGACACACAGTATATGAAATAACACACACCAGCCAACCAATCAGAAACGAGCGTTTTTCCTGGACATAGTGTAATTTTTCTCTCCCGTCCTACCTGATTGCATGTGATAGATTTTACTGCACATGCTTGGTTCGTTTACATCTACATATATTTATTCATATCTATATCTAGCCAAAAGCGTTAGATGACACATTTAATTAAACTTATAATTTATATATAAGCTTATTTTTTGCTTCTATTTGAATAGGGAATGTATAAATTAAAGATTGGAATAGCATTGGAAAGGTAAAATCTGTTCTGACGGCCCTAGTTAACGTGTACACACTGAGCCTTTTTAACACTCATCAGGAATAACTCTTAATTTCTTGAACTCCCTTTTCAATTACAGGTGCTGAAAGCTGAGCTGTGGCATAATCAAACCCCATGACACACACACACACACACACACACACACACACAAGAATGACCCAGTGTCTATCCCTCGCTACCCCTGTAACCCCTTAATCTCATTGACAATCAGCAGCAACTCTCTGAACCATTGTCTCCTCCATCAGTGCCCCTCTTCCTGCTCTCTCTCTCCTAATCCCTCGCTTCGAGAGACAGCTAGAGTTTCAGGGAAGGATGAGTGGCAGCACTGTGCTTTTCCTTCCTGCCTCGCCTGGGTGTGTGTGTGTGTGTGTGTGTGTGTGTGTGTGTGTGTGTGTGTGTATGAGTGAGTGATAGGTGGGGGTAACATACTCCAGCCCCAGTGCTGCAGTGGGATTTGAAGCCACAACCCCCTGCTGCTTCGCAGATTTGTCCCTCGTGTGTGTGTGTGTGTGTGTGTGTGTGTGTGTGTGTGTGTGTGTGTGCGCGCGCACGTCTTCCATCCCAACAAAGGCCTCTCTCACACTGCAGGTCTTCTGAGAGGTGCTGGAGGAGGGGAAAAGGCCTTCTAATAAGCACGGATGGAGAAGTAGCACCTCGTGTTTGGCTTTTTAGTGCAGTCAAAACAGTTCAGGCAAATAGCAGAATGCATTTTATTTATTTATTTATTTATTTATTTAGCTTGATCTTTGTGTTAAAAGATTGTGCTGTAATTGGTGAGCTCTAGCACGTCTGGAGATGTAATAACTTCCTAAGGAAATATTTTCTTTCAGAGGAGAATAACATTTGGGAAGCAGTTTTGCTGTAATTAGGATTATCCAACACCAAAAATTAAATGCCAGAAGCTATTTACTGGGATTAAAAATGAATAAAATATAATAAAAATGAAATAAAATAGGACTAGGCATGGGATCCTAGTAAATTTCTACATTAGGATATTTATAACATTAGGACAATCATTTTATTACAGTTTGATCACATTATTTACAGTAGACTCACCATAGCAGCTTATTGTCTGAATTTCAGTTTTTAAAAAAGAAATAACTTTTTTTTTTTATAATATTGATTTGTTAATGATACTGACCATGGCAACAAAAAACAGATTATCCCGAGTCCTTATTTAAATGGAAAAAAAAAAAAAGTTAAGTATTTAAATGAAAAGTGAAGACTTAACAGTTTTGTTTAATTTTATTTTCATCATGTTTCAGAGAGAATTTAAAAAAGTGTCGGTTGAATATTTGTACTTGTGCTTGAGCTTGGTCAGGAAATCAGAATTATTGTGTGATAGTGCAGGATTTTTAATGTCCTTTTTGAAAATGCGGTTTATACTTCAGTTTTGTCGCTTCGTTTAAGGGCACTAGATTTCAGGCTTTCTGGTGCATGAATGAATAAATGGTGCTCTCATACAGCACACTTTACCAGGACAGAACTACTCACTGTTATCTGATTAATATTAATGTTAATGTCGCATTAACATTTGGGACAATTGCAGGAAATTGTCTGGATAAGTTTTAGCCCCCTCACCCCTTCAAGCACCAACTCATTCATATAGAGCATTGTGAGCAAGGATGTGCTTAGATACTGCTGTCAACCTTCAAGTTAATTTTATTTCTAATGTTTCCTTTTGAAACAAGGGTGAACTCAAATTTGCTGCTTATAAGATGTCTTTTTTTAAAATTTTTTTAAATGAATTAATTTATTTATTTTGGTTACGAACACAGGGAGGTTCATATCCTGCTCCAGTGAATTATTTGGCCATCAGTGTACAAGTTTTGTTTTGTTTTTTTTAAATCAACTAACGTCATTCAAATTCTAAATGAGGAATTTTGTGTCGGATTGGCTGACTTTGGGGCATATTTATTTATTTTGGCAGGTGACAAGTCATTTTTTTAAAAACACAATGATTGCGATAATATAAACAGTGATTAAAAAAGTTATGATCTAAACATTTTGGCAAATATTCCCTACAGTATCAGTGAACAGGAGCTGCATTATATATAATCACCTCAAGGCTGTAATATGCAAATGAGCGCTATAACAGAGTTTCCTGTGGCTGTTTTTAATAATAGTCCCATTGGTTCAATTTTTGAAAAAAAAGCTATTTGTTTTGGCAAATTTGATGCATTGATCACCATTACACATTACAGGTTTACCAGGTAATGTATGGAGATCAATATATATATATAATATTTATCTCATTTACAGTATAATTGTAATATGATATTTTTGTCCGTATAGTGTAGCCCTACTATGAACAGTCTTTTAGTGTTTGCTTTTTTAATGTCAAAGACAGAAGAACACACACTCAACAATCTTTGGTTTCTTTTTTAGTTTTATTTTTTTTCCCCCTCGTACACACTACTTGTATCATTGAAGTTGACTTGTTTTTTAATATGAAACAAGTCTTCGAATTTGTACCAACATTTTGTTTGAAGTTTGATCATTTTTCATCTAAAATTCTGCTTGATTTTTTTTTAAACCCATTTTAGTAGTTAAGGAAACAGCATGACTCAGTAAAGCTTTGAGGACGTATAGAGACTAACCTGAGCTTCATCATTACCCACTTGTCTGTATGTGAGAGTGCCATTTTTTTTAGTAACAGCTGATCAAGGCGATAAACACACATTTATGTAGCACAGCAGCCTGGCATAGTGCGGCTTTTCAGGTTTTTCACATTATGCAGAATGTCAGAAATAAAGGATTTTAAGCAAATAAGTTGTTAACTTTGTTAAACAATAACTTGCTGTTGGAGTGGCCATCTTTTTGATAAAGAACTTTTTAAAATCAACTTTGGCAAATATTTCTAGGTACTTTTGACATTTTTTTAATTCTCCAAACACCATATTATTAGTGCTTATCATGACATTGTCTTTTCGGCTATTTTTTTAACTTCAGTAACAGGTTTTTTGTTTCTTTGTTGCTACACAAGAGAACAAAGTTAACTGGACAGATTTTTATATAGTAACTCGAAGTTCCTCTTTCACCTTTTAGAGAAGGAGCAAAGGCCGTGGTAGTAGGGCACAAAGCTTAAGCGATTCTTCCTCTCACTCTTTGGATAAACACCATGACAAGGAAAAGAAGGTAAGGCAGCCTCCACGCTTTCCCTTCCATCAGCCATGCGTCACTGATATGCCCTTTCCGCGCACATTCAGCCTATGAGCTAAACCCTGCTGCTTAAAGTCTAGCAATTAACTACGAACACGCATTGTCCTGATTAAATCCATGTAAATGAAATGTACCTCGGTCACTCTGTGCCGAGAATGTCGCCCTTGGGTTTTCATCTGGCTCCACGTTTAAAGCACACAATTCGAGCGATTAGCAATTTGGCACTGCGAGCGATGGTCATTACAGAGAATTCTCTATTCACAGAAAATAATCAGACATGCCTGTTAGTTCTGGGGAATTCATGTCATCAGTGTTTACAGGTAATTGTTTATTAGTTCCAGCAAATTTCGATGAACACAGTCGTACAGTATAGAAAGTGCAGAATTATCATCTCCAGTTTATTTCCATGTAATGACATTAAATGTCCATGTTTTATGTAACATTAACATTTACTAACACTGTTCTCTATATAGGCATGTGCTGGCGATATCTCCTGATTTTCAGCATGTACAGACATTATTATTATTATTACAAAAAATATCATCAGTCCTCCTGGATTTTATTCAGGCTGCTTAGGTTGGTTGTGCTGTCCCATGCAGAAGGCAGTATAAAAACAGCCAAGGGTTCGCAAATTTTTATAATTTATTATTTTTTTTTGCAGACGACGACCCTTTTATCTGTTTAAAAAAAAAATTCTCCAAGCCCCTCAGTATATCTTTGATATTTATTTTATGAACAAAATCCATCTACTCAGTATGTTCACAATAATATTTTGCTTTGCATTTGAGCCATACATCTTTTATTCCTAAACTTTCCAATCACAGAACACATTTCTGTTAAAATTGTGATTAGATTTAAGTTAATGTTAATTACAGGACTACTTGTTTTGAAATTCTTGATGTTTCAAGTGACCAATCAAATAGTCTAATGCCTGTAAGACCTACCACACGCACACACGCGCGGACCCCTGGCTCTGCTTCATTTACCCCTGGTTTTCCCCAGACCCCACTTTAAGAACCGTGGTTCTAAAGTACTTTATTTTGGACAAATCATAGAAGAGTGTCCTCCTCTGAGAAGGCAATCCCATAATTCCCTTCACTGAACCATGAAAGACAGCTGAGCAGCTATTTATTAAAAAATGTACTGTTGAAAGTATGACATTTCAATCAGCACATGCCTATAGATAGACACACACACGCACACACACCAAACAGCAGTATACATATTTGATATAGATTTAAATGTGTTACTTAGGAAACTAAGTGCACATTTATCTATTATACTCATAGTGTGAAATGTGTGGAAGAGCATATCATGTTTATCCAAACGTCATTCAGGTCCTTCACATGCGCATCCTCTGATCCATTTTTTTGATCCTTGACTCCATTTTTTTTGCTCCATTGCCAGCGTTAGTGCAGTTAATGCCGACCTGTACACTTTCATTCCGCATTTATCCGATCATCCCATTTATACATTTATTTATACTTTCATTTGTTTTGAATATTTATAAATTGTGGCCTAGATTTTTTTTTTTTTTTTTTTTTTTTTTTTTTTTTTTTTTTTTTTTTTTCCCCTCCCCCCCTCCCTCAAGGAAGATGATCCATATTTATACCCTTGTGGAATATGTGCGTGTGAAATGTATTTTTTAGTATCTATACAGTCCCAAATATGTCGTGACTTTAACATTTGGAATGAATTCTTACAGTCTGGCCTGAGGTTTAGTTTAGCCTAGATAATGACACTAATATTTGTTGTTTACTTGCAAACATCAAATTATGCTTTAAGTGTCATTATATCATACATTTATGGAACTCATTTTATGCCGAACACCAAGTTACGGCATTTTAGAGAACTGGCAGTTTAAAGGGAGTTTACTAGAGTCATCTTCTGTGAACACTGGACATCTCATGTTATTCCAATACGGCTCTTGTTTGTATCTTTAGCATTTTTTATTTATTTTTTTTAAACTGCGTTTATTCTCGTTTGACCCTTTTCTTCACGAGGCTTTCGGGAGCAGCATTTTTTTTTCAACTTCCTCTTCATGGAGAGCTCTGGTCTCTGCCCCTGCTATTGTTACCATGCCTGATTTGCATTAGTAAAGGGGACCCTCCATCCCCCCACCCCCTTCTCTGAGGTCAAAGGTCGTGGGGCTCAGATGTATACCTAGCTAATTCCAAACCCCAGGGCAAAACAACAATAGCAGCTAAAAGCTTCTCAATTTGCAGGCAGTTCAGATGTGCTAGGAGAGTGGCATCTGGGAATAAATCCCCTCACACACACACACACACACACACACACACACACACACACACACACACACGCTCCCCCTGCGTATTTACAATTCTGATCATTCTAGCCTGTTTAGTTTTGGTGTCATGTTTTCTGGACATTTTGAGGAGCCCTTAAATCTGTTGTTTGTGGCTGGATATAGAGAGGTGTGTGTATGTGTGTGTGTGTTGAGATGTAAAAAGATTTTTTGAATTTTTAACTGCTACAGGTGTTGATCAGTGATACTAGGCATGTACTAAGCATTTCCTGATAATAATCATTAATTTGATATTCATCATCGTAGGCCATGCGTAGGTGATAAAGCCCAAAAATCACCATTATATATTTACAATATTAGTCAGTAATGCTATATCAGGCCAATTAGTTTAAGTCAGTAGCTTACTTCAACAGGAATTAAGTTGATTTAGTGAGTTAGAAAGAAACAATTGTCATATCTTGTGATGAATAAATCCCCTACCCGATCTTTAAATGCTGTAAAACAGCTAGCCAGATTGTTTAGCTAGCTTTTAAGACTTTTACTAACACTCAGTGGTATCAGCCAGTGGGTAACATGGGGAATTAGCTATCCAAGTTAAAAAAAACACTCCTGCATACCTTTTTTCTTGGTGAAATAACTGGTAGTGCGTCTAGCCAGTTGCATCCAACATGTGGGGAAAAGTCCCATGACTAAGGATCACGTAAATATTGAGCAAACATTTTAGCTGCTTGCTAGCTGCCTGCTATTTATGCTATTTAATGTTTTTGTTTCCATTTTACAACATATATGTTTAGCATTTGGAAATCTAAAATATGCTCTTCTTTTCTTTTCTCTGACACATGAATGCCGAAGATATCTGATGCAAAAAATTTTGTATAAATTTTAATAAATGTAGGGTGTTTAGGATTTTTTTGTAACTGACAATTTACGTTCTCTTTTTGCCTTGAGTATTCTTTTCTTTTCCTCAGGATTTCATGTTCATTAATCACTGTGCATTTTGGCTACTTCATTAGTAAAAATCTACTAGAAGCCACTTCCACAAATGGTGAATCACCACAGTTATGAATGTTGAAAGATTTCCATTAGCTACATTAGCCTCGTAGTTTGAGAACCAGATTTCACCGAACGTCTCTTTACCGATTCAGTGTGTTTGGTGTAAGGGGGGAATTATTAGGGGGCCAAGCACCAAAGGTGATTGTATGATTTCTTCTGCTTCTGCTTCTACATGGCACAGTGATAGAGGACAGTCTCCGCTACCTTCACAGCAGTTTTGGTGTATGCCACCTTTGGTGTAGCGCCACCAATAAGGCAAATTTGGACATACAGTTCCAATAATAACTCCTCAAAGGAATATCGTGGGAATGCGATTCCTCTGATTCTTTGGGTCAAGCTGGGTTCAAAGGTCACCATACTGTTAATTTGTTAATAACGTTAATAATGAAATAACTCTAATGCTCATATTCACAAGTTGCTCATAAGCTCACAAATTCCTGGTTACACAAGTGCATGTTTTGGCTGGATAGTGTACAGTTATAGAAGCGAAATTATTTACAATTGCACTATTCAGTATCACCCAGATGAGGATGGGTTCCCTTTGGAGTCTGGTTCCTCTCATGATTTCTTCCTCATATCGTCTCGGGGAGTTTTTCCTTGCCAGCGTCTCCTCTGGCTTGCTTGTTAGGGAGAAATGTAAAATTTATGTATTTCTGTAAAGCTGCTTTGTGACCATGTCCATACAAATAAAATTGAATTGAACTGAATTAATTTCTACCTTATTGGATTTTATGTTATTATCCCTCTTCTTCTCCTACAAAGTTTGTTCAATCATCATCAAATTTGAGTCACAATATTGTGAGACTATCCCAAAAAAAAAGTTGTTCCTTTGATATTTGATATATGGGATGATTCGTCCATAACGTGCAAACGAATTTGACAGTGAAGCCGCCAAACAGGAAGTGAAGGCATATTTGAGCAATGGTGTGACATATTCTGACCAAACTTTGTAGATAACTGAAAAAACCTCAAAACGAGGACCTCAAGACCTGAAAATTGGACAATGCAAAATAAAATGAGCTATCATTTTTTACAAATTAAAAGCTTATCTATTAATAAATTATGTGAGATTTAGAAATGTCACATATTCAAAATATTTTAAAATACTCGAAACTGAGGGAATTTTGCAAATATTATTTATATGCCTAAATATCATACTAAATATATTAACATTACAACATTAAGTATTATTATAAATAGATTAACGCTACAACATTACAACATATAGCATATATTGTTTGTCCCAGGTTAATAGAATTTTTTTTTTTTTTTTTTTATATCAAATGGTCCATATTTACATTAATGTAATGTTTGTGGATTACGCTACATTTCATATTCTTTATATTTTAAAAAGCAATTCCAGGGTGCATTTAAAGCAGCAATTTTAAGGGCATGAAATGACATTTGAAATTCCCTAAAGCAGAAAATGTAATAGGCTCGGAGGAACTAGAGGCTCAGAGGAATTTTCAGCCAATCAGGACAGGCCACTCGTTACCATGCAGGAGAGCAGCATAAACTGTTAGCATGCTATCACTTCCCCCTGAATAGTTCAGAGAACTGTTGGACAAAGGAAAAAAAAAAGAAAGACAGGATGGCCGGGTACACATGGCGAATGTGTAAATACGGTTTCGGCGTATTTCAGGATGGCTGCATATTTTCACAGCTCTTCGTTTAAGATCAGAAAGCGAGGAGGTTGGAGGTGTTTGCTTGGAGCAGAAGGTGTAAATTTGTTCTCGCTCCTCCTCCCGGGGCGAAAATGGAGCTATACTGTGCGCACCACCGAGCCGGGGTGTAAATTGAGCTGCCGCAGTCCGTGTTTAGGCTGAAATAGGGTGAAGCCTAGCACATCCTGAAGGAATAAAATAATTTATCTTGCTCATCATTAAATCTCTCCATCTGCTGTCGTGGAACAGGTTCCTCTTCAGGCCAAGTGCATGCAGAGTATTGAATCTTTCAGACTAAAGCACATCTGTCTCTGCGTTCTCCCTTCCTTATGCTTCCTTCAAGTGTCTTTCAAGATTCTACACATTCTATCATTTTTTTCTGGCACTGACATAGCCACCCTTGATTTTTGTGATTGATTAAATGTCCTTGTTCCTTGTGTTCTTCCTTCATTTCCTGCAGAAACATAAAGAGCGAGACCGTCACAAACCCAAACACAAAAAGTCTCTGGAGCTCTCGCCTTCCCTTGTTCCAGCCTTGATGGTTACGTCAGAGAAGGTGAGGCCACACATCCATTTCTTTCCTATTTTTTATTGTGATGTATTTAAGAGAGAAGGCATGTCCTTGACGACTCAGAGTTTAACACTGAATTGCTCAGCTGTCTGTATCAGGCTCACTCGTAAATATCATTGGATTAAAGCGAAAGGCTGAATAAATTTCAATTTATATATGTAATAAGAAGATTAACTAAATTAAAGAATTAAAGTCTTTTTTCATGAAGATCAAATCTTGATATCATTTATAATCTATATTGCATTGATTTAGGTGGCAGCAGCTTTTATCCGAAGTGACTGGGTTTACACTATGATTTTCATTACTGCCACAGACCGCAGACCTGATATTACTGTCACAGACCAAAATTGAACATCATAAAAGATTTCTTTGGTCATGACTTTCAAAAAATATATAATTATTGCCTCTTTATTGCCCAATTTTCTGCACACGCCCAGATTGCACTGATTGATGACGTTGGCAAAACTTGCTAATTTTGTTGAATCTTAGGTTTATTGTTTATCACAGAGCATCTTTACATTATTGTACAATCTTTTATAGAGAGCCAAGATTTAATGGGGGTCGCCTTATACAGTATAACAAGTAAGACAAAGTCTAAAACCAGTTTGAGCAGAGTTTATTCCATGCACAGAGCAATTGAGGGTTCAAGACCAAACTGTGACTCTCTGGCAGTCCTAGGATTTAAAATCCCAACTTTAACAACAGAAAACATTTGTTTACTGATGCATATCCTGATTTTTTTTTTTTTGGGTCCCTGGACCAGAAGTGGCAGAACGTACAAGTCCTGTGTGATGTTTTATAAATAGCATAATTTACTTGAAGACATGATGCACGGTATGCATCACAGTATTTATTTTTGCAGGCAGATTGCCATCAAAACCAGTAATGTGACATTAAACAAATAAACTGTAAATGCTTTATTGATATTTTTGACAACATAACATGTACAGAAAAAATTTGCAAAGAAAATTTAACAGGTGGCACTAAAATTGTGACGTCCAATCAGCTACTTGTTATTGGGACCAGTAGTGCACTATGGTGTCTGATGGTGTCAGCAATTCTTGTTACTGACAATAACAAGAATACTCTCAGAAAAACATGATGTACCGAGATGTAATTATCTCATGATATCAGTATTGCAGTATTGTCCAGCCATAGGTTGAATTTTCATTCATAGACCTGCTGGCTACTGAATGTGGCAACTGGTTGTAATTACACAGTTTGCTAGCTTGATGCCAAACTTGGCTAGGTGCTTAAAGTCAGATCACCACCGCTGGTGAGCTTAGCTAGCTACACTCTCTGAAATAAAGGCACCAAACTGTACTTTTCCTTATAGCTGAGGTGGTACCATCAAGGGAACACCTACTGTACCTTTAATATGTATCTGTTACCTGAGAAGGTGTGTATGGTGTAACTTTAATTTGTTTTTAGAGTAGAGCTTTATAAGTACATCAGTGCTCATTAAGGTCCTGTTATATACATTATATGCATAAATTATTTTTAAAGGCACATTATATTCACGTTTTATGGTGATGGATACATACTAAAAGGTACAAAGGTGTACCAGTGCCTAGGCATAGTACAGTTTGATACCTTTGTATTATGAATGTATTATGTAGTGTGATTACAACAAGCAGTTTATGCTAAGCACTATATCAAGCTGTGATTGGTTAACCTAAGCTCCGCCCCTAACACAGAGACGCTTAAAAAAAATGTTGTGGTGTGGTAATATTGAGGATGCCTACTCAGTATAAAGAAGCTTATGTGTTCAGTAGGAGCTCTTTACCAAATAGGTTACATTGTTGTATTAGTATTAGTACATTTTCCGTTTGTTTGTTTTTTTATATTTTGTGTTTCTTTTCTCAGAGCTACAGCAGCAGCAGTGGAGGGAGCGTCTCCTCCATCTCCTCTTCCCAAAAGCGAATGGATGACGGTGGCGCACGTTTCACCAACGCCAACTTCCAGGAAGTGCCATCTCACTCCAGTGCGAGCTCCAAAGATGGAGGCTCTTCTGAGAGAGAAAGCAAGAGCGCTGAGGGGAAGAGCAAGAAATCGAGCAGCCACTCGAGCTCCAGCTCCAGCTCAGGGTCACGGGGTCGCAAGTCGAACCCGAGCAAATCGCACGGCCCTGTCGTTACCATCGCTACATCATCCACCGTCCCGTCCTCGACAAGCCCCTTTCAGCAAGGTGAGGCTTGGTTTGGGCTTTATTATACACAGTTAAGAAAGCAACACTGATAAAATGTGAATCTTGACCTTGCCTTGTTACTTCAGTAGCAGTGAGAATTGTCTGTGTGTTTACAGACCATTCACAATCGCATTTTACTGAATGTGATATTTGTATGTGAGTTCAAATCCCAGCCCTGGCAAGCTGCCACTGCCTGGCCCTTGAGCAAGGCCCTTAACCCTCAACTGCTCAGTTGTGTAAATGAAATAAATGTAAGTCGATCTGAATAAGGGCATCTGCCAAATGCCATAAATGTAAATGTATACAGTGCAAAATTAACTCTGCTGAAGTTGTTAATGGTAGCTAGCAAACTCAGCACGCAACATGAGTGAAAACAGCCATGAGAAATGTCGTTCCTGGCTGAAACCTCCTCATTTGTTCTGCGTCATACAAATTAACAATACAGTCATACAAAAACTTAAGTGAGTAACTTCAGAAATATTAGTGGAGCATATATATATATATATATATATATATATATATATATATATATATATATATATATATATATATATATATATATATATATATATACACACACATAAATACACACACCGATCAGCCTTAACATTAAAACCACTTACAAGTCAAGTGAATAAGTGAATAATATTATCTCGTTACAATGGCATCTGTCAAGGTGTGGGATATATTAGGCAGCAAGTGTACAGTCAGTTCTTGAAGGTGATGTGTTCGAAGCAGGAAAAATGGAAAAGCATAAGGATCTGAGCGACTTTGACAAGGGCCAAATTGTGATGGCTAGACAAGCATCTCCAAGCATCTCTAAAACATCAGGTCTTGCGGGGGTGTTCCCAGTATGCAGTGGTTAGTACCTACCAAATGTGGCCCAAGGAAGAGCAGCTGGTGAACCGGCGACAGGGTCATTGCGAAGGCTACCCCATCTGATCCGATCCCACAGAAGAGCTACTGTAGCACAAATTGCTGAAAAAGTTAATGCTGGCTATGATAGAAAGACCACACAGTGCATTGCAGCTTGCTGCATAGCCGCAGACCAGTCAGTGTGCCCATGCTTCTGTGGGATGTGCTGGACAAACAAGTCAGATCCATGGAGGCCGCATTGAACAAGATGTTGGAAATATTCCAATTCTGGTCCATGCTGTCATGATTCCATCACTGATTCCAACAATCGTGTTCTACCACAGTATTCTATTGGAGTCAAATCTGGTGACTAGGAAGGCCATTTCATTGTCATGTTCATGAAACCAGTTTGAGGTGACTTTTGCTTTGTGACATGGTGCATTATCATGCTGGGAGGAGCCATTAGAAGATCAGTAAATTGTGGCACTGAAGGGATGCACTCAAATACTCAGATAGGCTGTGGTAATCAAGTGAGTGATTGATTTGTATTTAATGGCCCCAAAGTGTACCAAAAACATTCCTCACAGCATTACACTACCTCCACCAGCTTGGACTGTTGACACAAGGCAGTCGGGTCCATGGGTTCATGCTGTTGGTGCCAAATTCCGACCCTATCATCTGTGTACCTCAGCAGAAATCAAAACTCATCAGACCAGGCTACATTTTTCCAGTCTTCAGCTGTCCAGTTTTAGTGAGCCTGTGTCCACTGCAGCCTCAGCTTTCTGTTCTTGCTGACAGAAGTGGAACCCGACGTGGTCTTCTCCTGTCGTAGCCATCCACCATATTGTGCATTCTTAGATGCTTTTCTGCTCACCACAGTTGAATCAGTCTGGCCATTCTCCATTGACCTCTCCCATGAACAAGACTTTTCATTCCACAGAACTACAACTCACCGGATATTTTTTTTCTTTATTGGACCATTCTGAGTAAACTCTTGGGACTGTTGTGTGTGAAAATCCCAGGAGATGAGCAGTTATAGAAATACTCAGACCAGCCTGTCTGGCACCAACAGTCATGCCACAGTCAAAATCACTGAGATCACACTCTTTCCCCATTCAGATGGTTGATGTGAACATTACCCGAAGCTGCTGGTCCATATCTGCATGATTGGCTGATTAGATAATTGGACGAATGAGTAGGTTTTCAGGTGTTCCTAATAAAGTGCTCAGTGAGTGTATATACATTAGGTTCTCAGAGGTTGTATTGGTGCTGTATATTTTTATTGTATTGGTGCTGTATATCTGTGTTCAGACCAGATTTAAATGAAGTTAGACGGTCTGACACACATCATGTTGGAGCTTTTGGGAAGCTTCACAATGGTAAATAAGTTAGCCGATGTGTTTTACAAGCCAGGATTCAAAATGATCATAATTATAATGTGATATGAATGCACTATAACAGTAATATAACAGATTTCCCTATTTATTATATATCACCAAATGTATGTATTGTCACACTCCTATGTTAATGCTGATCCACCAAACCCATAACTTTAGCCTGTCTTTCATTCTTCTCTCATAATTATTTTGAACTGAGACATGATTGCATCAAGCAGCAGTCTTCTGTTCCCTCATTCTTTCTAAAGGAAACGCAGAAACAGTGAGTCATGAGGATGGCGTGTGTGCCAGACGGTTGACTGAGTGTGTTATGACATGGCTGGATGAAGGCCAAGGTAGTGAATGGTGTGTGTGTGTGTGTGTGTGTGTGTGATAAGACTGTCGTCTGGCTGGCTGCTGCTACTGTAATCTGGTGTGAGGCTGAGAGCATGCGCGTGTGTGAGGTGTGTGCATGGCAGAATGGAAACTTGGACAGAGCATCTGAAAAAATTTTATTCGCTGGCTCACCTACGAAAAATAAAATCATGGGAACCTGAAAATTGTTTTCATGGTTTTATGTTTTTTTTTTTTTGACATGTGCATACCAAATCAAATTACTCACACATTGCCTCACTTGTTCTCAGGTCTTATGTTGGCCGGTGGGAGCAGTAAGACGTCCTCCAGCAGCTCGGTGGTTCAGCCCAGCTCCGACTTCATCAGCTTCACTGATTCGAACCTGAGAGGCGGAGACACGTACACTCAGTCCTCATTCAGTCGCCTCGTTAAGGGCGGGGCCGAGGGTGGACCTTCTGATGGAATGGTGGCCCTAAACACCTTTAGCTCTCTTGTGCCCCTCCCCCAAAGCTCAGGCTCCGCCTCCAACTCCTCCAAGCATTACGAAAACTCGCACTCTGGCGGCGGGGAGCAATTGTCAGCTGGGTATAAACGACCCCAGCCTTCCTCTTCATCCTCCTCTTCCTCAGCAGCTTCGTCTTCATCCACTGGAGAGGAAGGAGTGAAGAAGAAGAAGAGAGGGAACTGGAGGAACCGCTACGGGCCCTGCTTTACCACCACTCAGGAGAGCAAAACTCCAGAGGGAACGGAGATTAGCGGCACAGCTTTGCCTTCTTCATCCTCGCTATCACCTTCCTCTTCCTCCATTGTGGGTAGAAATAGCGGTGTTAACATTAGCAGCAGTAATGTGACGGTGGGAGGAGCCGGAACGAGTAGCCTGTCCAATCAGAAATCTCCTTCTCTGCTCAGGAACGGGAGTTTACAGAGTCTCACCGTGAGCTCTCCACCTGCAGCGACAGGTAGGCCTGAAATATATCCATGACTTATATGTGCGTAAATTACATATTTTACGTACGTAAATTACAATATAACGACGTTGCATTAAAAGTGACATGTTTAACTGTACAAGTTTTAAGAGAGCAGTGTGCTAATAAGATTGAATATTAATTATATCTATGTTTACAAGGATGTAAACCCATTATATTCAAATGTTTAAGATCCCATATTCTACTATTACTTACTTGACTCACATAACATTGCTGACTTTGGCCCGCACCACATTACACTGTGCCGCTACTATGACGATTACAGTGCGAACAGACGAATCAGGTTTTCACTGTAATTTGCAATGCAAACACGCGGTCTAAAAATCCGATTTTAAAGAGATCAATCAGATTTGCACTTCTGTGTGAACACAGCCTTAGTCATTCAGCAAAAGAACAGAACAGACTGCCATGTTCCTGCAGATATTTATCGAAAGCTGTTCCATTTAGTTTGTGCTGTGTTTGATTCGGGTACTGATGGAGGCCATTAGGACTAAAGTGGATGGAGCCGCTGGTTGGTCTGTGAGAGAGAGAGAGAGAGAGAGAGAGAGAGCACGGCTGCTCAATCTCCATAGAGATGCCAGAGTGCCCCAGAACAGGCAATTAGTTCAGCTCTGATTTGCTCCTTGTTATTTTTTGGCCCTTTCAGCTAGAGATTGGCGAGTACACTTCAGCCAAGTTCACTTAGCTGCTTAACTCGGTCATTAGAAATGGCCCGACCACTCAGCACTTGTGTATGATTGAGTGTGTCTGTATGCACATGTTTCTGCATGCTCATCTCTGCATGTACATGTTTTGCTGTGCATGGTTGCGTGTCACTATATGTACATACATCTGTGTTCCTGCAAGTGTCTGCACATCTGTGTGTGTGTCTCTGTGCATGCATCTCTGTACATGCATGCGTGTCTCTGTGATTGCATATATATATATATGTGTGTGTGTGTGTGTGTGTGTGTGTGTGTGTGTGTGTATGTATGTATATATGTATGTATATTATACATGCTTTGTGTGTCCCTGAGTGTGTATGCTTGTTGCCACCTTCTTCTCTTTACACGTGTTGGAAATATGCTGGCTCTCGCCCTGTCCATCTTGGCCACACACTCACTCACACACTTAAGAAAGCCCCCCCCTTTGCGCACACACACGTGCACACACACACACACACACACACACACACACACACACACACGCTGTTGCTTGGCAACTGGTCTCCACACCATGTATTCTCAGATGTGAATGTGCAAGTCTAAGCGCTGAGAGTCTTCCCTCCTCTATTTTTTTCTTCAGGGGCCGCCCTCATCTTCCCTCCCTTTCTTTGTCTTTCTTTCTCTCTCTCTCTCTCTCTCTCTCTCTCCGCTCCCTCCCTCTCTCTGCTCCCCCATCCTACCCCCTCATCAGCCCTTCACCTGTTGCTGCCCTCTGGCTGGACTGTAAATATTTAGCCAGCGCTAATGCAGCACTGCTCCTCATCTGTCTCGGCCTCCCAACCCGGCACATGACGGTTTTATCAGGCAGAACAACGGGGGCCGTTATTAAAGGCAAACATTCATTCGCTGGGGTTTGAGGTTGAAGACTTTACGGGGTGCCGTTTGGAGTGAAGGAGGGGCGCAGGGGGATTTTTGCTTATAAAACAGTGTGTGATATAAGGAGTTTGATGGCTGCTGCGTTCATTACCTTCCTTTTTCCATGCGTGTGCACAGTTCAGAACTCCAGCTCCAGCACCCGGGGATGAAGCGGCATACAAACATACTAGACTCCAACGCACACATTAGCTTTTGTAATTGCGCTCCTGTACTGCAGTTCACTGCTTTACATGGCATTGCCTCTGGCACACAGTCAGCCCGAATAGAAGGCGGGTAGAGGTCCAAATACAAGGCAGGACGTAGCATGCTCTTTGCTAGGCATGCACCAGTAATCAGTTATGATATATGACAGTATTAACTTGCACAATGCTGAGGATCAAGCTGATTTGGCAGGTTTTGTGGTCCTTTGTGCTGTGAGCAAGTCATTCAGAAGGCATCCCATTTTATAGTTGTCTCCTGGACAAAGCAATGAGGTTGTTTATTGGGTACGAGATTTAAAAAGTTTCAGAGTTTGGAAACCATGGAGGTGTGGAACTGTCATCCTACCCCCTCATCAGCCCTATATATGTGTATATATATATTCATGAGCTCATTCTATACATTGTTTCAATATGGTTTTTAAATTTATTTTAAAAAGTGTGCAGTCATTTAACAAGGAAAAACTTAACTTATCAACTTCAGGTTGTTAATCACACCACCACCTTGTTGATTATTTTTCTATAACTCTCTGTTGTGTTTTATTCTTTATGTAGTGATACCGTACGGAAGGTGTAGGCATAGCATTATTTAGGTACAATAATACCCATGTCTGTGGAAATACCTCACAGAAGCCTTATTTGAACAGGATTAGATTGACATCTAGCAGGTGCTACTCGATGATTTTATTTCTGTCTAGACTGGCGGTGATGGTGTTTTTGACTTTCGTCCCGTGAGGAAATTACAGGTGAAAATCTGTTTAAAAAAAAAAAAAAAAAAAGCTGTTTTTTGACCCTGTCTGAATCCGGATAGATATGTCAGTTCGTTTGCTACCTCTTACTTTGGGAGAAAAAAAATGTATTGTCGTCTGCTGCCCACTTTATTTAAATGCCTGTGTTAAAATGTGAATTACAAAATCAGAAAAGCAGCATCCCACAGGCTTATGTTTATGTTCACATATGTGACAAAATCATGCAACATTTAGTTTTCTAGAAATAAATGAATGAGCAGTTGTATCGCTGTCAGTTCCTTTATGATATAACAATAGAGGCTGAGGAATGTATGATCACACAACGTCCAGGTTTGTAGGAAAACAGCGCCATGAAAACTCGCGAGTGCCGTGTTCATTTAATTGGCATGCAGACCTGTCGGAGGAGACGTGTAGAAATGTTTTCACTGACATCACCCAGAGACACTTCCTGCCCAGATAGGGCTGAAGATTGTAAATCCAGCGTGCTTGTGTGTATGTGTGTGTTTGTGTGTGTGTGTGTGTGTGGACTGAAAGCAAGTTGTGAGGAACCTTATCAGGCTCTGGCCCTCATCATTAACCTCTCTCTGAACCTGCATGGATTTTCTGCACTGGGGGCATGGAAGCCTGACTTAACAAAGCCAGTTAATCTAATTTGAAATTTTCTTTCTCTTTTCTGATTTGATAAAAGGCTTTTGTGAGAGATCTAAAGTCATGATTGATTGGTTGGTTCGATCCCAAGCAGATAGCGCGAGTCGTGTCCTTGCTTACTTTTGGCAATGCATGTCTTGTAAGCTGTAATGGAAGTGTCCTTTGGCTGACCTTTGTCGAAATGTTAGTTTTTTCAGATTGAGATTGATTTAATCAATAATCGTCTGGGTTTTTGGTATTCTTGATATATATATATTTTTTTTTATAAAGCTTAGAGCGTGATGAAAGGCTGATTGAGATCCCAGTGTAACTTGGGTTAACTGAATTTGATTTTGTGCTCTTGTAGCTATGGCTTTTGCCCTTATGTTGCTTTATAGATGATAATGCTGTACATTTTTATTTCCGAGTAAACTATATACTGTGATTTTCAACACAAACACAATGTCACTACTTCTGTGCTCCATTCAGGACAAGTTGTTTATGTACAAGCAGCATTTGCACTCCTTATTATTGCTGCGTTCAAGTGCTACTGCAGTTTCTACATGAAGGACTCTCTTTTGCACTATTCTTGACTTTGGTAGCAAAATCTTCTCACGGCATCCATGCGTCAAAAACGGCTCAGTGAGTTGCCACAGTTTCTACATTTATCGATACGACAGAACACATGGACATTCGCTTAGCCATCAACTTTCGTAGTGTTTTACCAACACATCTGAGGACTGAATATATATTGTATTTCCATCCAGTTTCCACTGTTACTGTTCTTTAACTTTGTCATAATATATTTAGAAAAACGTACCAGCCAGCTAAATTGTTAGACTCTCTCTCATTATCTAGCTTACACTCGTCTGCTGTATTCCGTGATGTGTATTGGTGATGTTTAACCTCCCCACGTGAAAAACGCAGCTTCATGACTGCGCAATAAGACTTTCATATTCAAGAAGCAGCCTAACGCTAGCTGTAGGTTTTTGTTGTTGTTGTTGTTCTGTATGGTTATTTGTTTTGCGTTTTTTTTTTTTTTTTTATTCCATTTTGTTTTGTTTGTTTGTTGGAGTGTCGTTCAATGAGAAAGCAATCACGTGATAAAGTTTAAAAAATTGTAGTGTACAAGACTGATTTGTGATTTCATTTGTAATAAAATGTCAACAGGACATTATGAAATAAATGGAAATATTAATACTTTGTGAAATAAATTATATAATTGAATTACATTATGAAGAATTTTACTGTTCAAATTTTCACATTTTTGTTAGTGAGTAATTGTTAAAAAAAAATAAGCTGATTAATAGTCTGGAAATAAATGTAGTAAGCTATTACTACATATAACATATAACCTCATTACTAAATAAAATAGTAGTTTAGTAATACATTGTAAATAAATGAATAAATATTGAAGTATAAATAAACCGGTAAATTGTGAAACTTTTTTTTTTTTTTTTTTTGGGTTATAATTGCATTTTTCAGGTAACTGATTTCATGAATAGATTGTAGATTGTAGTAAACTTTTCTCAAAAGAGTATGATGATGCCATAAACCATGGTAAATTAGCAGTCATGCGGCTATGGTATGCCATTGCAATTTTGAGGCCGGGGAGAGTTTATATTTTATATCGAATGGATTTTGCCGCTCGGCGCCGTAAACACATTCACGTGCTCGCTCTCTGCCTAACAATGCGCCCTTGTTCCTGTAGTGAATGTTCACTGCCCGCAAGCCATTCATTCTTTTGTGGGCCGTGGGGCCCCTCTCACTGCGGCAGGGGTCAGCCTCGGCCATCCTCGGGAATCGTTCCAGATTTGAAGGTTGGAGGGGGTTGGGTAGAGAGAGAGAGAGAAAGAGAGAGAGAAAGAGAGAGAGTATCAATAATACAACACCAACAACAAACAAACAGTGATGGGCTGCGCATAAATGTAAATAACCCCCACTGTCCCTGTGCCTGAAAAGCTCACAGTGAGTCATCAGATTCTGAGCCGTGGTTTCTGGGTCAATGACAGACACCCAGTTTGTGTGTGTGTGTGTGTGTTTGTGTGTGTGGGTGGGTAGGATGGGGGCGTGGGTGGTTCTGGACAGGCTGCAGATCTGCTTTGTGTCCTGTGTATCTGCTGTAATGAGAGGCCCAGGATAGACTGACCGCTCAAAGTTCAACAGAGGGACAAAGTGTGAGATGTGATAGGATAGAGCCGTGCTGTTACACCCTGAAGGAGTTTGCATGCTCAGCTGTGTTCCTGGATTTTCCTTCTGCCGGCACACCTGGTCCAGGTAGTTAGTGAGCACTTTATGAGCTGGATCAGGTGTGTTGGGAGGAAAACACCAGGCGAGATCCCAGGACCCACAGCATAGTAACCGTGTCCGAGTGGGAATAGTGATGTATGTATGTTATGAGAAATGTATATGTATATTTATGAAATACTTACATTACTGTAGCAGACTGTGGTAGCTACGTTAGGAGCTCCTACAATAGGAGGTAGGATAACCTACCATTAGGATGTGAACGCCGACTCAGCCACTCGCGTGCTGTATATGCACAGGTTAATGATTCGTTATACCGCGAATGTTTGCAATATTGCATTTTGATTTTACAGCTTATCCATTTTGTGACGTTATGAAAACATTACAGTAGATAAACTAACTTTGATTCAGTTCTCTGTGGCATTGTATTTTTTTTGTAAAAGATTACACTGAGGTCACCCTAATTTAGCTACGTACAAAATGAGACATTGAATTAAATATACCACGAGCACCATTTGCTATAAAACACAGCTCACACTATAAAAGTACACAAACCACAAACCAAAAATGAAAGCTTTTGCTTAAATTGTGTTTAGCTGTTTTTTTTTCCTATGGCAATTTCCTGGACTGTGAGTAAGATAATGGTTTTGTTACTCTACCTTCTTGGTTAAACTTAGTGGTCAGTCATAGCTGAAAAATTTGACTGAAACATAGCACTACATACAGGACTGTGCACTTGTGCAGGTTAACAGGTGACAAATTGTTGGCTTCCTGTTGGTTTTATTTTCAGTGATATCTACCAGAGTGAGCTAATTACCCTCTCTGATGCAAAAGAATGAAATGGATAATAAGTTTGAAGCGCTTTTTGTATGCGTGTGTTACAGTGACGTACCCCAGCAGCAGCGATGTAGCAGGCCCTTTGCCCAGCGCCGTGCTGGGAGGTAGTCTCGCCGTCTCCAGCTCAGAGATTCCAGGCGCTTCGATGCCAAACCTCACGTCTCTGCCCACTCCTGCGTCCTTCACCAGCACCTCCTCCACACACGTGAGTATCGACAAGTTAAACATTGTATAACTAATTACTGCTACATGCCTAGTGCCTATTAAAGAAATAAGAATCCGTATTACTCATCAAAGCAGGCATTTAATAAAACGTCTACTGATTTAAGGAGTAGTGGTGATAATGCTAATTGTTCTGGACTTTTATCTGTCTTCCACCTTGACCACACGAGCTTACTCAATTAGGTAAAATTACACCTATCACCTTAGTGTCGTGCCAGAAGTTATAATAATTTTCCAGAGATAAGAGCCTTTTTAAACTCTACAGATGCTAATTATCTTGTGCAAAAAAAACACAGAGCTTTATTAAATTTAATTATTAAGCAGTTTCATGTATTTAAGCAGCATCCTATAAAAATATAATCCCTTAATTCAGTTATAAATGTCACAGAAATAGGACAAAATGGATTGATGATAGGTGTGTGCTACACAACTCTACAAAAATAACCACAACGAGAAAGAAAATCTGACAAAACGAATATGAGAAATCTTGACTAACCCCCGATTGTGCTTGAGCCCTCAGGAAAAACTTAACAGCAGTCCTTCTCTGTCTTTGTTTTCACTCAACATGTGTTTAATTGTGAGGCACGCTGTAGAGGTTAAAGCCTGCTGAAGCTCACTGAACAGCACCGCTGCTCAAAACATTGTCTTGTTTTTTTTTTTTTTTTAAACCAAACCTGTGGAAAGTGAGCAAACATTTTCTCTTATACGGCGGCAATGCATGATATTAATATAATCACTGTCCAGTACTGACTTTCACACATTATGTTGATTAGGCGTAGTATAGGCTCAGTGCTTCTCAGAAGTCGTGCCATGTGAATAAAAATCCTGAACTGCACAATAAATGAAGATTAGGGCTCCATTTTGGGATAAAATGACATTTCTTTGTTTGGGTACTCAGTGTGTTGCTGTTTTATGCATCAATGTTTTATGCAAAATTCATTTGGCAAAATCACATTGCTTCCTGATTCCATACCATGCATTTAGGAAAACAAATTTTACAATAAAAATGAAACAAAGTTCAAAAAAAAAAAAAAAAAAAAGCACTCTCCTCAAGTCAAAGGCTTAATGTGCTGCCGTTGGGCAACAAATTACAGCAGTAGAAAGTTTCCTAAATTTTGTGTTGTTGAATTTGTTTTTTTTTTGTATTGTGATAATGCTGTATTGTCAGTTTTCCCCATTTTTGTCTTGTCAAATTTTGTTTTCTGATTTGTTTCATGTTGTGGTAATTTTGTAGTCTTACACATTTCTCAGCCACTCTTAAAAAAAAAAAAGCCTTGCCACGAGTGTACCGATATGTTTTTATATATAAAAATAGATGTTTGCACACTATGAATACACAACTCTCCTCTATCTTCAGAGGCTTGGCTTTATATTTTTATCGCACTCTCTGTCTCCTAAATGGGTGTGAACTGAACAAAAAGAGGGATGTTCAGTGGTTAAAGAAGTGCAGGTTCAACCTTCGACCCGCTTGTGAACACCATCAACCACCCAGAAATGAAAATGGAGCTGAAAATGTTAAGGCATTGAGCGCAGCACTGTGACGTGATGGGAGCTGACAGACCGAACAGAGAACGAGGGATAGTGTTCACACTCTGCTTCACTTCCTCTGTCTCTGTGCCTCTCTGAAAGAAGCACACCGGATAGCACTCTCTTTGTCAGGAGAACGGTAGAAAAATGTGTGTGAGAGACGATGGGAAATCCTGACAACATGGCTGACGTGGGAAAATAAACAAAAAGCTTCCCTTTGGTTTTTAGTGTTGTTTCTAGCGTTTAAAGGAGGATGTTGGTGGATTCCTGAGGTCGTGGATGGATGTAAATGTGGAGAGGAGTGAAAATAAAAACCCCACTCTGAGCGGATATTAGGGATTTGCATTTTGGTTTTTAGCAGAGAACATGAGCTAGCATTAAAATTCCCTATAAATTAGACGTAAGCGATATGACAAAAATATCTTCTCTAAGGCGTTTATGCGATGTTACATTCCACAAGATGGCTTACAAACTGCCAGCAATACAGTAGTGTCCTATTTGCATTTATTTAATGCCTACAACAATGCATTTTTTAAATTTAATTTGAAACTATTTATAAAAAACATAAATAAATATTTAACACTGACATAGAGGAAAAAAAATCTGCGGAACTTCATATTTAAAAATGAACATTTTTACAATTTAGAAGACCAAGTACAAAATTTTCACATCAGATGCTTCCAGTCAGTTTGTAATTATAAAAAATAAATTAATTCATAAAACGATATCACAGTATCCACAATATGTCAGATAAGTGTATTGTGACATATCACAATATTAATATTATATTTTATATCGTCACATCCCCCAGCCCTACTATGAATGGAGCAGCAGCTTTTTGTGTTTGCACCCTTCACAAAACAATAGCAAGTCTTGGATAACATTTTGGCTATTAAGTGTGTTCCTTATTCTCTCGCTATAGTAAAAGACATGACTCAAGTCTGGCAAATGTCTCCATTTTCGCTTGACACGACATGTATATAAATACAAGCAGTTAAATATAGAAAACTGTAATTTGCTCGGTTCTGTCAGGATTTCCGTGTCACTGCACGTCTCCATGCCATAGTGAGCGAGGACTACAGCTCTGGCCTAGAATAAACTGCTCCACTCATTAACTCTGACCTGATCGGAAACCATGTAATCAATCAGACCGCAGTTCCCGCCCCTTGTTTCACTGGAACTAATTGGACAGCGGATCCTTTCCAAAGAATGCCAATCGGACTGCGGTTCCCATCAAAAATGCCACCGTAATGAATCAGTCCACAGTTCCCGCCCCTAATTTCACTGTAATCAACTGTCTTTAGGCCCCGCCCCTATCATCACTGCAACCAATCTTCTTTGATGAGGTAGCATGAGTTTTAAAAAATGTTCATGCATGACACAAGAGCGTAGAGGTGCGTGTGCGTGTGTGAGAGAGAGAGAGAGAGAGAGAGAGAACGAGAGCACAGGCCAAGCTGTTCTTGACAATTTATGGGTCAGCTTTCACAAATATTTTGAATATCTTCCCTCAGGCAGAGTACTTGTGGCAGGTGGTTAGGTGAAAGGTTAAAGGTCAAGCTCAGTTTAGGTGACAGAGCCCAGAGGGTGGCTTCACACTTAAGTTCACATTTTCAAATGTTTTTGATCTATTAAATATTGTGTACTACATCATGTTAAAGTAAACGTTAAGTTTATTTTACATCATGAAGCGCATAGTTTTGCACTGCAGTATACAATTTTGAAGCATTGTTATGTGCTCACTGGGCAGCATTTTAAGTGAAAAAGGATGCATCTAATTCTGGATAGATTATCTTATGTGAACTGAGAAATTATCTTTTCTAGGGATGTGCACAGAGATTTGAATACCCAGTTCCAGGTGACAGTATTCAGATTCCTAAAATCATAACAGCAACGGTTATGTGTTATGCCCTTCATCTACATGAAGTCAGTACGAACATATACAGGAAAGGCCACACGTGGCACTGTTTTGAAGCAGAAAGCAGCGCTGTAACCGATCACTGTGATTGACAGGGGAGAGAGAGTATGCCATCTTTCCCACCCAGTGAGCATGGTCAGTTTTGCTTCACGGCATTATCAGGATTCGGATCTCTTGACCATAAGGCGAACGCTGCAGTTGGGCTACAAGCTGAAACATTGAGCAGATATTCAGTAAAGCTTTTTACCATGTGTTTAATATTTCTGTTCACTAATTCAAAATATCTGTCATGCATTACCACGTGTGCTGCCACAGACAGGAGCACATTTTAATTGCAGTGGGAAAATGATCCCTGACTGTACCACATTAAAGAGGTTTTTTTTTTCCCCCCTTGCAGCTGTTAACCAAATAGCTGTTCATTAACTCGTTCAGGTATTTCAATATTTAAAATAGGTATTGGGCATCCCTAGTCTTTACCAAGAGATATAATTGTTCTTGAATTTTTTTTGAAAAAAGGACGTTTAGAAGACGTCTTACAGATGGGATGAATTTATTACACTTTTGGCCAAAAACTGCTACAAACTTGTGCAGCTTCTGGATAAATGGAATGGATAATTGGTATTTTAAACTATCCACAATTATGTGTTGAATATTGCTACTATGAGCATACAGCTTTATTTTATGTGTAGACATATTGCATTTTTATTTAAGATTCTTGGAGAAATTGAGCCGTTGTGCCAGAATTTCCAGTGCTGGCAGCTGTCCAGGCGTAACTGAGAGAATCCCTGCGTCATGAAACATTGTGACCTCGACAGAGGTTAACTGTAAAACGAAGACAACCTAGCGAACAAAATAAACATGTAGTCGTGACACAGCAAAGCATTCTTTTTAGCAGATTATGCAACAAATTTGGATTCCACAGAGTTTCATTCATAATCTGCTAGGCTTTTCTCCTCATGTTTGGCTGAAGGCCTGGACAGAGAGGGAACGTCTCTAACAGGAAAAGAATGTTTCACACTCTGCCAGGAATGTGCAGATGAAGTGAAGATGGAAAACACCCTGAAGCTCTCGTAATGTTTGAAAACTGTGCTGTGGACTTTTTTTTTTTTTAACGCAATACTGTGCAGTATTTCTCTCCAAATGCAATGTCGCTGAAAAGAAATGCACTATTTCTGCACATATATTGTGATAGTATTCACAAACCTTGTAGTTAGCGCTGCCATTTTGTCAGGCATTTGCAAACCACCACCACCACCCCCCCTTTCCAAAGCCCTTATTAGGGAAATGGTTTAATTGGATTAAATAATTAGTGTTAGAAGCACATGATGTGTGAGGCTGCTGTCGTCTGGCTTTGCAGGGAATACAGCTGGCATGGTGCTTTATTAACTCCCCCACACGCTCACACAATTTACATTCTGCTTCTTTGACTGCAGCTCTTTGAATAAATTGTAATGTTTTTTTTTTTTTTTCCTCCAGCTGCAGTCAAACTCATTACCGGGAACCTTTAACCTGGCGCCGTCCCATATGTTCGGCAACCGGCTAAATCCCAACTCCGCCATGGCCGCCCTCATCGCCCAGTCCGAGAATTCTCCAGCAGGTGAGGAGACACACACACATACACCATCCAGTGTCAGCGTCAGCTTCTGTTAACCTCCCGCTATCACAAAGGTCGTGTCTCAGATCTCTCCTCCGCGGTCTCCTCGCTCCTCTGTTCCTGTGGAATGTGTGCTCGTCAGAGAAAGAGAGAGAGAATGAGAGAATGAACCTCCCCGGGACAGGCGAGTAGAAAGAGTGAGACGAGTGGAGAGTGCACATACCTGTTAAATGAAGCATGCTAGCGCTCAGACATTTCATTAATCTGGCCAGTGACTGTGGAAATGACACAGTGGGGATATCCCTCACCTCACCAATCCCACAATCCACAGGCCATGCTGAAAATGGGGACCAGCTGAAGGGGGAGAGGGTGGGGATATGGCCTTTGAGGAATAATGGATCAGTCATGGCCTCGTTCTTAAAGGGGGTGGGGGGGTGGTGGGGGTCAGGAGGTCGTTTAGCTAAGAATAGGAGAGGGTGAGGTAAAGAAAAGCACCACTCAGGTTCCGAAAGCCTGATCTGCTAGACTATAGAAATCAATCACTGTGTTTCCATATAGATAGATTTCCTGATCAGACTGTAGTGTTTCCATAAGCAGTATTGATTTGTTGGAGCAGCTAAATGAAGCGCATGACAATGAATAAAGACTAGCCAGGTAGGAGCAAACAGAAAATAGTAAAAACCAATAAATACAGTCAGATGAAAAATGTCTTTTACTGTCACCATACAGTGATGCACTTATCTTCGTCTCAGTGTAAACAATACAGAATGAAAAAGAGCCCAGAAAGCTGTTTCTACGCTCGGGACTTGTCCTGGTTGATATTTACAAGCACCAGTCCTTTTTTTAAATAATAATAATGATAATAATAATAATAATAATTATTATTATTATTATTTTAAAAAAGAACTGGTGTTTTTAAAAAATCTCAACCAGGACAAGTCCCAAGCATGGAACATTATTATTATTATTATTATTATTATTAATATTTTTTATTTAAGAATAATCATTTTACTTATTTCTTCACACATTTTGCCTATTTTACCTTTACTCCCAGAGTCTAAACTAATGACAGCATGTGTATAATAGAAATGTGATTTGTAAATTACATTTGTTGGTCATTTAACAGTAATATAATAGACTGATCTCCTCAGTAGAGATTTCAAGACCATTATTTAAACCTGTTTGCACCAACAAACGCATCACGGTGACATTAATTATAGGCCTAGTAGTTTTTGAATTTTAAGCACTCAGTAATAAATATAAGAACTTTGATCATGGTGGCTTGTGCTTTTCACCACAGTAACAGAATTTTAATAATCACAGTCTCTTTGGATATGCTTCATGGACCCCTCTTTGAGAACCACTGCATTAGAGAGACAAGCACATGAATTGAAAGTTACTCATATATTTGATTTTAAAACCATAAATTTTTTCTGTGTTGAATGACAAATTGCTTGACATGGTGCTTCCACAAAAAGTCTCTAAACAAAAAGAAAAAAAAAAAAAAAAAGGACTCAAGACATCCAGGTTCTATTTATATGCAAATTTTAAATGCCCCTGACGCTATGTACCCTGTTGTCTCCTGGTAAACAGTGTTGCATTGCAATTGTTTGCATATTGGGACCTGATTGGCTTCTATATTAAATGATAATAACACTCGCCTGTCGTATGTTCACCGCTAATTCACAGTTTCCAGTTAGATGTTTGGCTCCCTAACATCGCAAAATACAGTGGCCCCTAGGTGCAAAACACATTAACAACCCGAAAGCCATAAACGAAAGAGCAAATATCAGCATATGACTATCACACAGAAAAAGAGTGGCACTTTTAGAGTCTGTTATTAAGTTACTCCTGAGAAAATGTTTTAATGTCAAGTTACTTATTATAGTGAGGAGTAAACATTTTTCATTTAGGAAGATTTCATTGTTTTTTACACTTATATTAATGCCATACAAATCTGACAGCATAACTAAAATAACATTTGAATGCCCTTTATCTAAAACGCACAAATAAAAGCATCATTAGATACATTAAGGCTCATATTTCCTTTTACTGTAAACATCCCACAGCTCTGTTTTCTGTGGTCCTTCAGACTGACACACACTGTAGCCAATCAGCAGCAAGCGTGTGATGTTCAATAAGGACCTACTGGACCGTTTCAGTTTTACATTTGTTATTACATTTGTTGTTAGATTTTTTTTTTCCCCCGTTCTTTGATTTTCTGTTGCCTTTTTTATTTTTTCTGTTGGCTTTTTTGTTTTTTAATGTGTTTTGCACTTACAGGCCACCACACAAAAGCGCTGCAGTGAAAATTTTAACACTTTATCCACCTGTTCATAAAGTTTCCAGAGACATAATTTAAAATGAGTCATTTTAATCTGAACAGAAAAAACAGGGTTAATGCTAGTCGTGGCCTGACTCTGGTTTTCCGTCTGCACAGACTGTTCAAGGGCTCTTTTCTAATTGTGTTGAAAGGCTCTGACACACAGCATTGAGTAACACGTCCCCTGATTCAGCGCAGTGCTGTTCCCGACCAGAGGAAAGAGGACTCATCCGGAATCAGGACCAGCCCCTTTCCACGAGGAGGACGAAAGGGCGCTCGGCTTCAGTGCTGGAGCCGCTGCTGGCCTGGAAAGTGTTAATACTGAAAAAGGAAGAAGAGACCAGCGGAGGGGGGCTGTGATTGGCTGGCGTTGACTGGAGGGGGATGGGAGATGCACGAGAGAACTGAGGGGGAGGGGTTGCGTCTGACTTCGGCACATGTGTGATTCATTACTTTCACTGGTGAAAATGAAAAGCAGGGTCTGGCATGGGGCCTGCAGGGCAGCAGGGAAAAAAGAGAGAGAGCACAGGGGCGCGACGAAGAGGGGGAGAGTTGGAGAGAGAGAGAGAGAGAAAGAGAGAAAATGGGGGAGGGAGTAATGTAGGCGTCTCGGTGACACTCAGTGCGCAGCCTGAGCTGCCAGAGTCAACACTCGAGCTGAAGATGGATTTGCGTGAGGGAGTTGCGATGGCCGCCGGGCGAGCGAAGGACCTTCTTCTTCCATTCCCTCCTTTCCCAGGCTCCATCTTCTTATCGACTGCACTATGTTTATCTTTCAGATCCGGAGCTGGGGGATGGGGTGCTCGGCTTCTCCAGGAGAGGAACCCCACCGAAGGCGAACCTTTCCCCACGGTAAGCCCTATTTACATTCCAGAGCTGGAGGGGGACTGCAGTCTCTCTCTCTCTCTCTCCCTCTCTCTCTCTCTCCCTCTCTCTCTCTCCCACGCTCTCCTTCACTGCTCAGCTGTTTCCTCTGTCAGCATCCTGCTGCAGACTGCAAGAGCATCTCTTCATGCAGCAAAATATTTTGAGCTGTTTTACGAAACACAGCCTTGACAGTGAAGATTATTCAGATGGATTTATACAGAAGGAAATTATTTAAGCAAGACGTTTTGATATAAATGCAGTTGAATACACACGCTCAGGTAGGTGAACTACATTAGTGGCTTCGTTTTAATTGCTTCTGGTTTGACAGCTTAATGTGGGTTCATTGGAGTAATGTAATTAGATGTGAATCAGGGCTGCACATTACGTTATATGTGTGTGTTAATCATTATATTAATATTGGCCTTATCACAGAATCCTGCAATATGCAAATGCACACTATAATAAACGACAATTTTTTAAATCCTAAAGGTTCCACGTATGATTCATAAATAAAAAAAAGTTAATTATACAAGGCTAATTTTAAATGTGTTCATGGCTTCATAGTTGGTTTTTTTGTATATACTGTAGGAAATGTTGTTAAAAAGCAATACAGTTGTAATACACTGTTTTTTTTCTCATGCTTTAATGTGGATTTTTCATCAAATAAGATTTAAGAAGAATATAGAAGTGCATTAGGGCGCTTCAGTATGACCTAGTAATGGCAATATCGCAATAAATCACAACCTCATACACTTGCGTGAGTATTGTCAGTACTTTTAGAGCAGAGGCGAAGTCCAAGTTTAGTCACACTAACAAGTAGTTAATTGGATGTTACAGTCTGTTTCAACACATTTGACCTTTTTCCTTGTTAAATATTCTTGTAGAAGTGCAATAAAAATAGCACCAAAACAATTCTGTAGTGTATTTTAAATGGAGCATTACTATTTTACTTGTGCTTACTTACCAAGCTTCATGCAGAAAGTCTGGATCGATTATTGTTTACTTCTGAAATGTACGTAAAGTGTGTGAAATGTCAGAAAGTCCCATGTGTCACACAGGCATGATCATCATATTTAGTCCAGTTTAAATGGAAGGAATACATTGGTAGCTGGTCAGCACCAGCACTTGAACTGTGAATATCTCACCATGTTGTTTCCGTGATCCGTGCCGTAGCAGGCTATTATGGCTCGTTGGCACTGCGCCCGCTCTTAGTGGAGATTTATGAGCATGCGGCGTCCGTCTGTTTTTTCTAATTACCCCAGAGATGCATTCACGTGCTCGGGGAAGCCCCTGATGGAGCGGCGCATTCATAACAACAGAGACGACTGTCTGTCCAAACAAGAGTGCGCTGAGATTTACGGCATTAGAGACACAGCCAAAACCACACACACACACACACACACACACACTCTCTCTCTCTCACACACTCACTCTCTCGCTCTCTCTTTCTTCTTTCTCATCTTTTCATTAGCGCTGTGTGGTTTGGTTTGTCTCGAAGGACTGATGCGAGACCTGGAGAGCAGTTCCTATCCTTGATCAGTCAGTCTTCTCAAACTGCGGTCTTTCGAGCTATATTTTACTATATAAATAAACCCCTGTCTAAACTTTTAATGCATTCTGGAGCCTCTTTTATGGAACTCTAACTCTTTGCATGTTAGTATTGACATGATTTGTGTATTAAAGAATACTAGTCTTCTGAGAAATGTCTTCTCATGCTTTCAGCTCTCCATTAAGCGGGCTGCATATACGCTATGACCCGTCAGTGCCTGTGGTGCCAGGATTGGGCACTGACACGCTTCCACCGGCGGCCACCAGCATTGAACAGCTGCTGGAGAGACAGTGGAACGAAGGCCAGCAGTTTCTACTGCAGCAGGGATCACAGGCAGATGGTGAGTTTGAGCACACAGACACACACACACACACACACACACACACTGTATGATATCATCATAAGAATGAATATACTGAAAGTTTATTCTATACTAATATAGATATTATTCAAGAGATAATGTCCCTTGAAATCTGCTACAACATTTTATTTTTTAAAAAGGTTTGTAAATGGGTATGTAAGAATAATATAGAAATAATAGTCTAAGATCTGAAATCGTAGTATAGCATTTCTTCTCACGAAATAGTCTAACTCTTGCACTTAACACTGTAAGCATTACAGTGTTATAAACTGTGTTATGAACTGCAAACTGCAGTACTGTCATGTGACTATCATACCATGTTTCAGAGAATACATGTTGTGTTACATGTTGTGTCAGAGAGATTAAAGAACCTAAACCATCACCGTAAATTTAATTAATTCATTAATATGAGAACAAAATGAACACATTAAACTGGTATATATACAAAAAGATTTCCTATTTTTTAATTAATGAAAGAAAATTAATGAAAAAAATTAATGAAAAACATTTTTTAATGAATAAAATGATAAATAATTGTGACTACATACATACACACACCATGACGCACATTCATGCAAAATGTTTAATGCACAACACTGCGCTGCGGTTATAAAGTTTTTAAACAGTCTGTATTTGTACAATTTAGAGAGGACATAAGAATATGACTCGGCACATCAGCACAGTAACCTACAATTCATAAACATAAGAGTTATCAAAAACCTTAAAGTTGCATTTGAATTTTAATCACCATTCACATGCATTGTAAGCAGATTATAGTGAAATATATGCCCAGTAGAACATCGTTTTGAGATCCAGCCACACAAAATGAGTGACTCTGGTAAGTTCTATGGGAAATAAATAACAAGTGATATGATCTTTAGGATAAATAATTAGTTTGGGGTTTTTGTATTTAATCAGAAAATTCATACCTACATTAAATTTGTGAAAATATGTGATTTGCATTTATTTGGTGCCCCCTTTTCTATATGATATGACGCAAGGGTTATTTGAAAATGTTCGTTTCTGTAGACTTGGAATATGTGACTAAAAGTAGAAAATGAGTTATTGGGCCTCATCCACACACACATATGGATTTTACCCCTGTTTTTCCCGTCCACACGAACAGCGTTTTCAATGATATATTCACTCATGTGAACACGCCACCCCATTTATAGGATGTCATAAATTGTTATGTTAAACACCTGAAGAATAATGTTGAGAGAGCTTTTGAGTGCCACAGCAGAAAAGTGTTCTGTCATTGAGCGATCACAGTTCAAATCCTAATAATACCACAGCCGTCTGTGGCAGGGAGCCAAGGGAACAAAGTTGCCCATGCTTTCAGGAAAACACCAGCCAATCATGGGTGTCTGTGAGCTCATGCATGTGGAAGAGGACAAATAGCGCTTTTCTCCTAGTGTGTTATACTGAGCAGAAGTTCGAAAAGATGCATTTGGTTGGCTTCACATGTCTCGCAGGAAGCATGTGTTAGCCTTCACCCTTCCCTGTTGGTAGCTGTCCTATCATAGGGGAGAGCTGGCTGGTGGGCGGGAATTAGCAGATGACCAAATTGGGGAGAAAATGGGGGAAAATATTAGGAGTTGCAATGAGCAGTAGAGAAGGCTAAATTTAGAAGTACACTAACATGACCAAAAGGTCTAAAATGTGAAATGACAAACACAAGCATTCATATGTATGGGCTGACTGAGGATGAGGTCAACTACGGTTTAATGTTACACTTGGCAACACAACGTGTTCACCCGGGTCTTATCCAAATTCTCAGTTTGCAATACGCCGGAGCGGTGGATTCAGGAGCAGCGTAGTGCATATCATATTCTGGCATCTCTGCACAAGGGTGTAATAATAAAGTTGAAAAAAAAAAGTGAAGTTAAATTGCTGACACGTTGTCAAAAGAGAAATTACAGACCACAAAGTAACACCCTGGTCAGCAGCCATGATAAACGGAGTCCTAACACATTCATAACACATCTCAGTAGACATGCTCAGGTTGGCACTGTGGCATCAGTGTTTTCAAAACCATGCTTTTTTTCCACATCCAATCGAAAGCAGTGAAAAGGGAGTTTTAATTTATTATTTATTGCTCCACCATTGAGGGCTTTTTTCGAAAAGTTTTGCTTTCATGTGGACGGGAGAGTGAAACACAGAGACAAAAATACACTTTGTGAAATATCCGTATACATGTGGACACGACTTAAACATACCACTGTGTATTTCCACACCAAACCCCCTTCCTCCTCTTTCTTCAAATACATAAAAATGATGATAATTCAAGTTGTATTTAAACAGTGAAATACATTCTGACAGCTTTAATACACACACATCTAACTAATGACTTAAAAAGCTAAACTGTCATAGTGTGACTGGATGAATGATCTTGTGTTTAATATGTAGCTAAACTGTGGAAAGTGTTCAACTGAGATGTGAATGTTGCTTATTGAATAGACACTTTTCAATGTTGTAGCTTGGTTCATTTTGACACGTTAATAAAGCTTGATTAAAGCACTGAGAAATTATCGGATGTGGGTTTTCAGTGTGTGCTACAGATTCAGGAAGAAGGAGAATGCCTGTTTCCTCTTTCCAAACTCCAACAAAAAAGCATCATTAATTTGATTACTGATTTCAAGACGAGTCACAATTTTTATCTTTTCAATGCTTTACAGTTCATTTCCTTCACTTAGGAGATGAATTATATGCTCGTACTACGCCTCAGTCTTTATTTCTCCTCTCTTGCCTCTTGAGTTTTTGTTTTTGATCATGTTTTGTGTGTTTCAGACAGCATGATTGACTGCATACATCTGTGTTTGATAAAATATGTATATTTACACTTTAGCAGCATTGAACTGCTTGTCAATCAAACGAGCTGCACGCCCATTAAAAGTCTGTAATTACATCCATCGCAGGACTTTATTGTTATGCAAGTCAGCTTTCGCCAACAGATTAATGAATTAATTACATTTGCCACGGTAATTATAAGCTCTCTTCTTTATTGGGTTTTCTTCCTTAGTTAATTTCTCCGATTACCAAATCCATGAAAATTTTTCCAGTGGCAGAGACGCTTAGCTCAGTTGTTTAATAGGCTGGAAAAAAAAACCAGCTTTTCTTTAACAAATTATTAGCTGGACTAATTAATTAAATAGAATTTGTAGAATTTGTTCCTCATTTCATTTGTTAGAGTTAAATGGGAGCGTGAATGATACTGAAGGCAGTCGCATAATTCTGTGCAGTTGAATTTTGAATAAAAGACTTCCATTTAAAATACTGACCAATTATAAAATGTCATTATTTTTCATTAAATATGATGAAATAGTACAATGTGAAAAACATTAATTAAAAGTTCGTTTATTCATTAATAGCTTGTACCACAGTAATTCGGAGCTCAATTGCATCCCACAACTATGTTCTTTGATATTGTGCAGGAGTATCATGAAGCTTTAAGTGAGCGAACCCGAGTCGCAATACATCTTGCTTTGACCGTTTTGCTTTATGAGGAGCAGCTGTTGGTCATGTATGAGAGGAAACACTCAACAGGGCCTCAACAGGAAGTGCCAGCATGTGTAGAAGGCGCCCTGTGCTGCTCATCTAAAACCAGTTTTGTGGTTCCGGTAATGCGGGTTAACGTTCGGATATAACTGCTCCTAAATCAGAGGAAGGTTTGGCTTCATGCTGCTCTGTGGGGTTCAGCTGTGGGTCTGAAAAGTCCAGTTATTTCTCGAGTTAATTACAAACTGCACATGTTGACCACAGCGCTCTATACTGTTTGTGAATTAGAAAAGGTAAATAAAATCAAATAAAAAATTAAAAAATTAAATCAAATTAAAGTGTAATAAGTAAATAAGTAATAAAACACAGTAGGATATGCTGTTGTAGGAAAATAATCGATGCTACAGTTACCACCCAGAATTTAGATATTTTCTTATATTGTCTTACACTGTGGCAATTTGCCAACAATTACAGTTTTTTTTTTTTTTTTTTTTTTTTTAAATGAATGACGTGTCATCCTTTTTAGCAGTTTATAGTTACATTTAATGATAAGTTGGTAAGTTCTTGTTATTACTTACGGCACAGCAGCTATAAGCATAAGTTCCCTCTCTTGAAGTTAATAAGAAAAAGTTAAAAGGTTTAACGAACAAAAAAAAAAAGAGTTCTGACTAATCAGATTTGAGAGCTCAGCAGCTCTGTGTCATAAAAATGTATAAATTACATAACACAAAACAACAAAATATATGCATAAAATATGCAAATTTGTTTCAGTGCTGTTACATACCAAAAAAATGATCTCGCTTTAGCTTCTTGACTGGCTTTTTTCTTTAATTCTTAAGACTAATATAAAGTCAAATGATAAAAGCTTATTGACGACTAACTCTTAATGTCTAATGCCTATATATATGTATATACTATACTGTGCAAAAGTCTTAGGCACATGCAAAGAAATGCTGTAGAGCAACGATCCTTCGCTTAAAAAAAAAAAATAGTAGTCTCAGGTACAATGTGTGCAGTTTTATAAGGAAATAGCTGTAAGTGTTACTGAGCATCTTGCAGAACCAGCCACAGTTCTTCTGGAGACTTTGACTGTCACACTCGCTTCTTATTTCTGCAGCGAAACTCAGCAGCCTTCATTCTGTTTTTTGTCTGAAAAATGACTCTTATGTAATATTCTGCTTTCTTTACTGACATACAGACATTTTTCTGTAACATTTAATTTTGTGCTGGTAAAATAATGTTTGGAAATCTAAAACGTTTTTGTACTGACTCGATAATGTAGAAGTCATAAAATAAAAATCTATAACAAAGTTTGTACTAAAAAAATAAGGTGCGTAAGACTTTTGCACAGTGCTGTGTGTTAGCATTGTGGAAGTGTGTTTAAGAACTTTTAAAAACCTGTAGGTGGAGAAAGCTGATATTTCCGTTAATTTAATATCAATTTAAAGTCCTTAAATACCTGATTAAGAACTTTCGTTCAGAACATTGTTGTTTCTCTAGAAATGTTGGTTAACGTCTCTGTAATTCTGCATGTTTTAATACTGACAGATGGACAGTTAATCATGTTAAGTGCCATGGCTCTCAGTTTCTTTCTTTCTGCATGTGTGTGACAGGTAGCCTTGCGGGAGAAAAATGTTTTGTTTAGCCAGCTACAGCTGTTGCTCTCCTCGCTCTCTTTCTTCACACAAACCCGTGTGTGAAGTGTGTACAACATGCGGTCTAAAAGAGTCTATTTCATATTTTGGTTGTGTGTTAATTTAAACCTTTAAGGACATTTTATAGTGACTCTGCCCTTCAATCGGTTTAGAGCATGGTTTTCAGAAATGCCAGCCAATTTGATTGATTTTATTGTAGGGTTTTTTTTTGGTTTTTTTTTTTGCCAGCGCTCTCATTTAGTTCACATTAACAGTAACATTATAAGAATAAAATCTCTTCCTGTAAAATAAGTAAATGATCCTTTTTTAAATCAGCATTTTATAAGCATTTATCAGGAAATTGTCAAATGCTCCTCTCCATTGTTGTGTGGTCATTGCTTAGTTCATTTGTGTGTGTGTGTGTGTGCGTGCATTCACAGTGCTGGCCATGCTGAAGTCTCTGCACCAGCTGCAGATGGAGAATCGGCGTCTGGAGGAGCAGATCAGGACCCTGACCATGAAGAAGGAGCGACTGCAGCTGCTGAGCGCGCAGCTCTCTGTGCCATTCACACACACTAACAACACAACAAGCTCCGCCTCCTCTCCACTCTACCACAGCAACACACACACAGGTTAGACACACTTACAGCTCTTTCTTCCACTTACACACTAACGACCCAGCAAACTCCATTTCCTCTCTACTGTACTACAGCAACACACACATTAGTCACTCACACACACACACACACACACACACTCCTCTGTGGCATTTAGGCTATTTTTTTCACTGCACATTCAAAAGCATGAACCAGCTCAAAGAGAAACCGGTGGTATGCAGGGTTCTAGTGCTTTGTCTACCTACTTGAGAGACAATGGAAACGGTCACCATGACAACAGCAAAAGCAGCTGCACACAATTTCATGAACGTTAACAAGATTAATAATTGGTGTCGTGATGAAATGAAAATGATTTTAATTTCAAATGACTGGTGGAAATAGAACCAAATTAAAGTAAAATTGCAAGAACGTCTGAAGTCCCACTCTACATATTCGGAAATCGGAGGTGTTTGTCAGTTTGTGCTGTAAAAAAACATTTGCGTAGGTTGAGAAATAAAAACCAGTCAGAGAACTACTAGCTTCACCTCAAGTACCATTAGTTCTTTTTAGTGCCAATCTTGAGCAAGAACCAAAATCCTAGCTGGACTGGTGACTGAATGGAAACGCATAGCTTTAGTTTATGGTGTCAAAAGTTCTGGTACTTTGTGCAGTGGAAAAAAAAGCCTTTATACACTAGCAACACAACACACTAGCAAGAAACTCCTCCTCCGTGCTACAATAACACAAACACATTAGCACATCAGCTTTGTAATCAACAGTGCTCTCTCATCAAATGCACATTGCAAATTGCTCTAGCATACACACACATGAAAGCTGCACAGTAAAACACACCATACACATACAGCCTCTCTGACTTGCACACACAGTAAGCAGTCCCTCTGTGTCCCCTCGTTCTCTGCACTCCTGCTGCAGCCTCACTCCCTCCTGCAGCTCCATTAATCTGGTCATCACTCATGTGAAGTTGCCCAATCTTTCTCTCCCCCAGACATGCTGAACAGCAAGAGCATTCAGCTAGGCAGCAGTGTTTTAACAGACTCCTCTCAACATTTGCCCACTCAGGTAACTCGCTCTACTCCTGCTCTGCACATCAGATCTGCTGGGACTGAGCACCTGTTTAGTTGAGTCAAGTGTTATTACGGATAACCTTCTAGCCTGTGAAATAGAATACCAATGCAATCGCTTTTTTATTTCAGGCAGTGATGTAATGATAAATGCTAACTGGTACAAATCTCTAGTTTAATCTGCTGCCTGTGTCGTTGTATGATCTCTTGCTTTCCAGTATTTTTTAAAATGTTTATTGGAAATGGACCTGTAATGATGTCTCTCCCTCTCTGTAAAAAATAGTGATATTGTTTTGATATTTTCTGGACTATAAGTCACCTCATGGATTACGTGGATTACAACCATGTGTTAAGACTAGCAAGCGACTTGCAGCTGTTAATTTCATGTTTAAGTTTCTGAATTAAAGCCAATGACAAATGATATCTGAATTGAGATTTCCTTCTTTGTATGCAAATGAGTTATTATACGGCAAAGTAAAAAAAATCCAAACGATTGGCTTTAGTAAATTTCATGGACTAATCATATGGTGTGCGAATTTTCTTGCGTCTTACTTCGTATTTGCGTTCAGTTCCCATTTAGCACACAAGCATGGAGGGAAAATGTATAACCCTCTTCTCATTTGGTGTTATTACAGTATTAGGTCTTTGCACACAGATGGTAAAAAGACATATGATTTGCTCTAAAACTGTATCTGTCCCCAAAAAATAACGATCTGTTTTTGGGTAAAAAAAAAAAAATTGGCAAGCAGTTGTTCCAATCTGCAGTCTATAAAAACGTTAACAAACTACCGTAACTGCTGTAGTAGTATGCCCATCATAATCACACTAATAGACAGGCTTATGCAAATATTGTAACAATTTGCAGCAACTCCCTGAGAGCAGAAAAAGCATCTTATAGTCCAGAAAATATGGTAAAACAAGGCAGCTGGGCTTGTTATAATCCTGAAGACATTTCTTCACTCATCCAAAGAGCTTCATTAGTTCTGATGAAGTAGAGAAATGTCTTGAAGATTATAACAGCCCTGTTGCCTGCTGAATGTTTTAAATGGCCTGGATGACTGAAGATCTCCATAGCCACACTCCCTCTCTGTTTTTTTGTCTTTTTTTTGTGCAGGATCTCCTGATTGGTGGCCATAGCAGCTCTAGCAGCACCTCCTCCCTCTCCACTCCTACCTCAGTGGCCCACAGCCCCCCTCAGCAGCAGGTGAACGGCCTGATGGGGGCGCTGCAGGGCGCCCACGGGGCCATGAGTGGCATCGTGGGGGCTCTGAACGGTGTGATTCAGTCCTCCAGCCCTCTCCCTCACCCTTCGTCCATCACCTCCACCTCCCTGCCCATCACTAGTGCCCTCAACAACAGGTCTGTTGGTGAAGAAATCGTCATTCAGAATTTGTGTGATTTTATAATACACTCAGATTCAACTGAGATTTGATACAATGACAATATCAAGATATATTACACTCCTGATATAGTGTAATGGTTGTATTTTATACACATATGCAGTCATGTGCTTGCTTGCATGCTTGCTTGCTTGCTGGAAGGTCATCATCATCATCCTGTTTTTTTCTTCTTATCAGGACAGATGCAGTAGGACACTTTGGATTTGTATCATATTAGTAGGCATGTGCTGAAAATCAGTTATACAATATACTGCAAAACTTGAAATATGTGAAATTATACCACAGCACTTTTAAATTCTTAATTCTTATTGGTCAGAGAGTGTTGATTCATTTTGTGCAATAGCATAGCTCTGACAGGAGTACCAGCTATAAGTCAGATCAGGTTTATATTAATGCACTCGTTGTAGTGGGTTATTGTTTCTATAATAACAGCTAATTCTCAGGGACTTGTGAAGTGGATGCTCTACATAAACAAATTTAAAACATGTGATTGTTGATATAGTGAAGTTTTCTGTGAGGAAATATTTATTCAGCATTTTTGGAAGGAGTCTCCAGTGTCAGCACTTTGTAACGGTCAGAGATGAAGCTCTAACTCTGAGTTTTCAGACATGGGAATGTCTTGAGTACAGAGGTCTTTGTGGTTTCTTGGTAACATAGCAAGCTGAATTTTTTTTGTCTTATTGACTTAAAGGGAGAGGGGAAAAGTGAGGGATACCGGGAACCAAGTTGTTTGGCAGACATATCATAACATTAAATGTCACTACCAATGGCTGAAAAGTAAGATGTGGTGTTCTTTAATAAATAAAATAAAATGTTTGGAAATTGCTGTGGTATAAGAGGAATAAAATGCACACCACCCCATCACTGATTATTTTCCTAATGCTAGAGTGGGCTTCTGAGATAAATATTGTTCCATTTGGAGGCTGGCACAAGGACAGCTGCTTTTTTTGGCCACATTTAAAGCAGCACATGCGTCCGCTAAGAAAACAATCCCAGAAGATCTCTGAGAAAGCATGAACTGTCAGCTCTGGAAGGACAGAGGAATAATCTTTTATTAATACATAATACACTATAAGACATCATTACTGTGCATTCATAGAGAATTCAAAAAGTGAATTCAACTAACAGTACACTGTTTTGCACTGTACTGTTATAGAGCAACCAATAGCATAACCTCAGTTTCACAACCAGTGACTCATTTAGCATGACAGAGCTATGAGATTTGCACACAGTTATTTTGATACTTTTCATTTGCTTTTCTTTTTTTTTCATAATATTTTTAAAGGCATCATCATCATCAGTTTTCTTTTTAAAAGCATCAATTTCTTGCTTTAGTCCTGCTTTAGAACTGCTCTACATTTTTACAAGGATGCTTCTGAATAAACTGTGCCTGGACTTCAAACATACTCCTGATGTATAGAAGAAGAACAAGAAGAAGAAGAAGAAGAAGCCTTTATTTGTCACTTATACATTATAGCACAGTGAAATTCTTTTTCGCATATCTCAGCTTGTTAGGAAGCTGGGGTCAGGACGCAGGGTCAGCCATGATACGGGGCCTCTGGAGTATAGTGGGTGTATGATCATTACATAGCACTTGTCTCCTTCCTTCTTAATCATACGGTTGACTCCTGGAAAATACTAGTATAGGATTCTGGAATAATTGTAGCAATGAAATGTAATTTGCCAGGAGGTACTGGTGGGAAAAATAACACAGTATGAATGTTCCTTGCTACTCTTCTTCTCCAAGTATGTTCATAGATTCCCACCTACTGCATCAGGGCATTTCAGATTTGCCCAAATAGTTTTTTTTATGCTGTTATTATGTGACAGAAATTGAATATCAGCACATACCTATTGGTTTTTGTCATTTGCTTTTGCTTTTATGCTTTTAGTATGGTAGACCTGCCTGCATGTTGACCTTCATCTCTTCTTTGTCTGATTTCTTTCTGTCTCTCTCGCTTGTGCTTGTTGGGTGCAGCATCGTGACCACTGCGAAAACCAGGTGAGGAGCTGCATGGCCTTGAGTTTCCGCTGTGTGCAAGCTGAGAAAGTTCTGTTTTACTTTCTGCTCCGTGTGTATAATGGATAAAATCTTTCATTTAGATGTATGCCATTATTTCATATACACGTGTTTTAAGTTTTGCTCTTTAAAAAGATCAGAAAAGAACATTTTCGTCAGTGAGCATAGGGCGGCACAGTCACCTAGTGGCTAGCATTGACACCTCATAGCTCAAGGGTTCCCGGTTCAATGCAGAGTTCGGGTTACAGTTACCCACCTCCAAAAACATGGTGTATGGATTGGCTATGCTAAATGGCCCTTAGCTGTGAATGTGTGTGCATGTGCATTGCACCTACAATGAAGTAGCTTCCCATCTAGGGTGTATTCCCACCTCACTCTCACTCGACCTTAGCCAAAAGGCCACCTCACTCTCAGTGTTCTCAGGATAGGCTCGGGACCCTGATCAGGATGAAATTGTTTACTATTGATAAATGAATGAATGAAAAAATGAACGCAGGTTTTTACTGAAGAAATGTGTAAATTTGTGCGACTTTGAGCTGCTGAACACAGTTTGAGTTTGCATCAGTAGGACATTTACTATTTAACCATTTACAGTGCTTTGTGTTTTATAATGCAAGGGATATCTTGTGCAAATGTAAATGCAGTGCACTGATATGTGTGTCTGTGTGTGTGTTTTAGTGCAGTGAAGCTCCTCACTGAGCAGCAGAGGCAAATTCTCCTCCATCAGCAACAGCTGCAGCAGCTCATCAATTCCCAGCAGCCCATGCCGGTACCATTTACACACACACACACACACACACACACACGCACACACACCATATGGCTTTAGGCTGTATGGCTGCTTTTTTTTTTTCCCCACTCACTCATTTTTTGTAATTCTTGAAAGCAATGATCATGGAGTCCAGTTCAGCACAATCATTTTGGAACTGCTCCATCTTTCATTTCAAAGGTTTTGATGAGTGAACACTGCCATTATCTGTAGCTACATTGAGGAACATTGGCAAAGAATCAGATGTACACAATCGGCCAAGACATATTTGGTATCCAGCATTTGCTTCTTAGAGCTATGAGGATAATGTTACTAACCAAAATTATTTTTTCATAAATATCTGCCTCAGACCGCATGTAGTTATTCACTAATCCCCATGCCATGCTAATGTGGTTTAGACAGAGTATGATTTACAGCAATTTGTAAAAATAAACAGAACTTCACCATGTAGCTATTAGTGGGTTTTTTTACAGTGTAACTTGACTGCATGCTTGAAAATGTCACGTTGTAGTTGCAACAGTGTCAAATGAAGGCAGTCTATTTCTGTACATTTGGTTTTTCTAGAAAAAAAGTCCAATCTTTAGCAAAATATAAAGGACTCCGTATACAAGCAGCATGATAAAACTGCAAACTAAGGTTCTTCTTTGTTCTTTGTTCATTCATGTTCTCCTGGTGCTGTGCGTGTGCGTGTGCGCGCGTGTGTGTGTGTGTTGCAGGAGCAGCAACAGGCCTTGTTCTACCAGCTAATGCAGCAGCAACAGCAACAACAACATGACCTGCAGCAGCTTTCCTCCACCCAGCTGCCCATTAACAACCTGCTTCCTGCCGCTCAGGGTGCCATCGCTGCCAACCCCTTCCTGGCTTTACACACTGACAACAGCAGTCAGAAAGCTGCGGTCAGTGATATAATGCATTCAAAAAACTGTTTGTCATTTGTATTATTGACATTTTTATCTTGGTATTTTTTAGTTCATTCCTTAGGCTGAAGATTTAGTTCCTCACTAGTAATTTTGGCCTGTTAACATTATTGTTTCGCTCGAGGCTCTGATGATATTCACTAATAATTAAACTAGTAGTTCAGTTCTAGGCATCCTTGTTGTTATGAAAGGTGTTTTTGCACTGCACAAAGCACCAGAACCTTGGGCACCAGTAAACTGAACCTGTGCTTCTCCCATCAGCCACCAGTCCAGTAGCAAAGGTTGGCGCTTGACCAGTTTTTGGTTCCTGCTCAAGATCAGCAGCACAAAAACTAACAGCACTCAGGGGTCAGGCTTAATAACAGTGTTTACTGCACTGAATAAATAAAGGCACAAAGTTGTATATTTATTTCTCAACCTGCACAAACACTGAATTTCTCAAATATTGCAGCGTGACAAACTGTTTTAGAGCAACATGAACAAACGTTCAAAACCATCATACGTACTGCAGCGTTATTAAATTCTCAAATCTGATTGGTCAGAAAGTTTTGATTAATTTTCTATAACAGCAGCTCTAGCAATAGTGTCAGGTGTAATTCAGATCACAGGGGTATATTAACGTGCTCGTTTTAATGTTATCGTTTCTTTAGTAACACCTTAGAGATGTGTACGGTGTACGTGCCACTTTAACAGTTTTTAACCGCGTGTAACTGCTGATATGGTGCCGCTTTGTGAAAGATATTTATTTAACATTTATAAAAGGAGTCTCCAGTGTGAGCAATTTGCAACAGTCAGAGGTAAAACTGTTACTTTAAGTTTTCTAGCCTCATCAGTAGGGTAGAGGTGTTTGTGCTTTGTGGGTTCTTGGTAACATGACAAGGTGCATTTTTTTTGTCTTATTAAAAAGAGAAAAAAAGGTGGCTGGTGAGGGAATCTACGGCTGTGATAACCCAAATGATAAGGGGAACTTGTTTTACAGACATTCAGCATTAGATGTAAATATAAAAGGATAAAAGATGCAATATGTTACACTTTATTGAATAAAAATTCAATTCTTTGTCAAATTGTTGTGGTACAAGAGGAGTAGTTGTAGGAACATTTGGTTGCATCTTCCCACCCTGTCTTTGATAATTTTTCTGATTTTAGGATGTGAAGTGGAAAAGCCCTTTAGTCAGACTGAGATTATCGTTGTTAGTAGTGATTTTTGATGGCATTTAGCCTGTGAGTTTAAACAGGTGTGATATTTTTGACTCACTTTTATAGTTTATCTGATTTATTTTGTTCTTTTTTTTTTGTCATGCAGCGGCTGGGTGAGAAAACCGTGAGTGTCACAGGGCAGGAGAAAACCTGAACAGGTGGGACAGGATTGCTGGAGGAGGAGGCCAGCCATCTCGGGGGCCAACCATCCCATCAGAGCAGCTACAAACTAATGCGCACACACACATACACATGACTTGGCTGAATATCTCAAGCTCTAACGTTGCACTGAATTGGACTAAATCACTTGCTGTAAAGGTTAGGGTCCTGGGGGACCACTTTTGGGGCCAAGACACACACACACACACACACACACACACTCTTCTAAGTGACGTATTGGTGTGAATCACTGTGGGGGGGAGGTGCTGAGTGATCTTGGCTGGAGACTAAATGCATCTGCTCACCACTGTTACCTCTTTAAAAAAAAACTGGACTAGCTTAGGATACATTTCTTTAAAAAAAAAAAAAAATGCTTTTTCTGTTTGTGGAAAAAAGAAATTCAAATCTGAAGCGTTTAATCTACCACAAAGGCCTTTGCCTTAGAGGGCCAAACAGGGACGCACTGATCCTGCTGAACTCCTAAACGAGCACCTACCTCTCCGAGCCAAGACTGAAATAGTTAAAATACCAGGACCCGTACCCAAGTGCCTGGCATCTCCCTCCATGCCCTCGTGCTGAGGATACACACTGGAGACGCTGCCACTCTCGCTTCCTTTTTTGTATTCTGCTCAGTCTGGTTTTAGGATGAAATATTGAGAATTTCAAAGTATGGCTACCAATCACTGTCACTCAGGCAACACCAGATTTCTGAAAGCCTGCACGGTGACCAAGCTCAACTCTGTCGGATTTACCTGGGCATGTGCCGATATGAAACGTCTATATCGCGATAATTGCTTCAGTTTACTTTTTTGGCTTCAATTCCTTTTTACAATGTTATTATTTTATTGTAGCATGATCACGCAATGCTCCTTCAAAATAGTCCAAAATGAGGACCTTCAGAGACCACTGTCCTCACCAGTAAGTCAGTATCGTGTCCCATATTGTTCATGTTGAATATCGTGATATATCTCAAACCTGATTATCGGCACATGCCTGCAATTATAATATTTGTGCTGCAATGATAATTTCTTAAGCCAACTTTATATTCCTCTCCTTTTTTTTTTTTATTTATTTGAGTTTGTTTTGTAATGGGCACAAGATAATATTTTAGAGCCCAGTTGTCTAAAACATTTTTATACTACTGTTCAAAATTGTGTCACAAAATTTGTCTCTCATTTCCTTTGAATCTTGTAAGAATTTTTTTGATTAAAATGTCTTGTGTTGGAGCAGAAAACCTACTTGGATGGCTCATTGTGTAAATATGGTCTTTTCTGTCCTTTGTTTTTGTCGTATACGATCAGAATAAGCTGTTAAAAATTTAGCTCAGCGCTTTTTTTTTTTTTACCTCCTTTTCAATGTAAATAAGTATTTGTGTTCATCTGACAGTGTGAAGGATTTATTCCAACTCATTTGGTGTGTTGAGATTGAAATAATTAACAAACAGGAAATAATGATGCAAGGTAATTAATTTATTTTTGTATGTACAGGGACTTTTTTTAAGTTTTGCATTTCATTGATGTCGTTTTATACTCCTATACCTATTTCCACGTTTTCATGTGTCTGTATAGGTAATTATGCAAAACTCCCTAAAGTCTGTATTTAAGAATACCAAACGTGAGTCCTGCTTCGTACTGATCATAAGAAATACTGAACACAGAGACTGTAGCGTTAAGATTTTTCAGTGATTAAAATTGTTTTACAAAGGTGATGAGGTGTCATAATTTTATTCAGTCTCATATTTGCTAGATTTAGACAGGAAAAGAGTTTTAGTGACAAATATTTATTGAATTTAAACATAGGGTGATGGTAGTTGCTATAAGAGTTTAAATACCAGGATTTCCAACAATAAAATGTAGAACCAGGAATTAATGTCAGCTATTTTGTCACTACAGCAACAACTCCAGCAACTCCCTTATTTCCATGATTGCCTTTAAAATAAGATGTGAACAGTGTGACAGATATTTAAGATTGTGTCAAAAAAAAAAAGCAAAATTTAATTGCAATTATATTACTACTGTGAATGAGTTGTTTGAGGAGGAAAGAACCGGCAGTTTCAAAACATTAACTGGAATCTTCATTGCTGATTCTCTGAATAAAGGTTCAAGCAATAAACATGTATGTATTGTCTGGATGTGCTGTTTGTAAAAACTGAAGAATTTAGATATAAGTAATATAAGTTCTTTAGGCCAGAAATGCATCTTGTAAAATATTCCATGGTTGTTATATTTAACTCATTAGGAAATGCCCACATAAGGTTATATAAGGTTAGTTGTAGTGATGTCATCTGTGAAAAAGTTGGCTCTTCTAGCTGAATGCAGAGTCAGCTTACATTCATGACTCCTTTTTTTGTATATGTAGGCATTGCAGTCACTCCTGTGTTCAACGCGTGTTCAACTGTCATCTGTGTGTGATGTGATGGTAATGTTTTAGGGAAGGTGACCAGTTGGAGGATAAATGGAAAAGAAGCACAGACAGCAGGCTAAATAACCTTAATGCTTACTGTGTTGGTCAATGCACCAATTTTATATTATATAAAACGCAAAGTAATGTTTTGTGAATTAGAAGATTTCATGAAACAATTCAAGCTATAGTTATGCAAAGAACAACAATTACTGGTCAAAATATTACAAAAAATACTGCAGTGTCATTTGGGAGCTGAAAGAATCGTCTCTTATTGTTCAGCTGAGTCAAATGATCTGACTCACTGAAAAGTGCCAGAATTCCCGTCACTCGTTTGCTGGTTTCACTGAAGCAGCTCGGGCACTGTGCGGGGGTAACAGAGGACCCTTAAACAAGGCTGTATTGTATTCTGCCTCAGTTGTAAGAAACTTTGGATAAAAATACCGGATAAGCATACTGGATAAGCATACAGTTTATCAGCAAGTAACATCTTCCAGATTTTAGTTTTTTTTATGATCTACAAGGTGTAAATTGCAATTAGGTAACAATTTGTAGTCCGCAATTAAAAGCAGCATTGTCTGGGCTTGTGTTGGGGAATAAACTTTTGAAATTCACTTTCAGATGTTTTAATTGCTCTTGGCTCACAGGACCTGCACTAATTCTGTGGGTTCTTGGTAAACAGTTCTTAGCACATTGTACATCTGTAATTTACACACTGGTGGTGTTTTATTTTTTTCATAGTTTAAATCATTTTCACTATAATAAAGGAAGATTTTAGTGTGTTCTCTATATAAATCAACCATTTGAAGGATGACACTGTTTGGCTCCTGAATGCTGAAGTGAACACTAAGCCAAGTTAATGGAAAGAAGGTAAATACACTATCGGGTGAGATAACACTGTATTATATTGTGTTGTACTGGATATTTTTAGGGTTGTAGGTGTACAAAATACCTCTAGCCTTAGTGATATAACGGCTTTTGTATCCGCTGTGGCCACTTCAAAAAAGTTTACCAAATCATGACACTGCATTTTACCAAAAAAAAAAAAAAAAATTCTTCAGTTGGAAAGAATATCCCATTCACCCTTTATTTTTACCTTTGCCTTTACTCTTGCTAGTGAACAAAAAATTGCATCTCTCTCTCTCTCTCTGCTCCATCATGCTGTCCACACCAGTGACCTCTGACCTCTTGGCCCCCCACCTGCTGTGCTGAAACTCTGTGCCACACAATGAAGCACTGACAGGCTTCACATGCTTGAATAATACACATTTTATTTAAATCGGCTGAAGAGTGCAGATTTCTATAAAGCTGTGAACATTGAAAAGCATGTGCAGTCACGTTGCATAAAATGAAAAGTCTGGTTAAAGGTTAAAGTCGTTTAAAGTATTCCTTCAGTGCAACTCGATAAAGGTATTTGTGCACTCAGTATATAATACTATAAAGTCTGAAAATATACATCAAAATAAAATCATCATCTGATGCTGAATATTTAAAGAAAATTTTGATTAGTTATTACAAATGTTATAATTAATAGTAATTTTCTTGAATCCCGCTTCAGCAGTGATATCCCAAGACTTCTCAAAAACAGTTTTCATGTCTAAGTCTTCCCCTTTCTTTAGTTGATAACCTCACCTGGATACTGTAGATGTATATCAAAGAACTGCTGCTGTAATCATAAAGACTACACATACTGAACATCCTTTCAACTCACTTTCTACTGTTTTATTTTCTAATATACATTTGTGACAGAGTAATGATTTATAATCCCACTATCTATTATAATCCCACTAGCCCGGAAAAGGATGCTCTCTCATTTGAGTCTGGTTCCTCACACGGAGGTTTCCCTGGCTTCCTCATTAGGGATCTAAAAATAAGTCTACATCCAGATTTCTATAAAGCTGCTTTGGCCATCCATCCATATTCTGTACCACTTATCCTACACAGGGAGCCTGGAGCTTATCACCCTGGACTGGGTGCCAATCCATCTATGGACAATTTAGAGATGCCAATCAGCCTACAACACTTGTCATTAGACTGGGGGAGGAAACCAGAGTACCCAGAGGAAACCCCCGAAACATGAGGAGAATATGCAAACTCCAAACACACAGGGTGGAGGCAGGAATCAAACCCCCAACCCTAGAGGTGCAAGGCAAACATGCTAACTTCTAAGCCAAAATGTCCCCAAAGCTGCGTTGCGGCTATATATCTATTGTTAAAAGCGCTATACAATTAAGCAATATCACACAAGCAGGAGTGCAGTTATACCGAATATAGGCATAGCTATGATTCAGCCATAGGCCTCGGGTAATCACAGAAATTAATATCTAATTGAGTATCTGACATTTCAGATACAATATGGCCAAATAATTTATTTATTTTTGCTCTGTGAAGGGAAATAGATCCCGAAGAAGCCACATTCCCTAATATCACATCAGCTAGCTGGCTAGCTAGTGAACAATGATTTGTCCATTCCCATTCAAGGCGCATCCATGAAATTCCCTTCTTCCTTTTCATCTTCACCTGATGAGCTTTCATAGTCTAAGTCAGAAGTTATATTCGTGAATATCGTATCGTTTACCATGTCCGCTGATGATGTCGCTAACAATACTGTAGTAAAGGTTTCAGTGGAATTAGGATTTTACATGGTGAACTAGGATTAGCGGAGTGATACAAACAGTGAGATGTCCCAGTGTGGTTATACTAAATATAAGCACTCCTGGAACTCTGCTGGTCCAATCAGATCAGTGGACCGGAACTAACTGTTTATAAATAAATAAAATGTAATTAGAATATAAATACAGAGAGGAGTAATAAATAAACCTGTGCTTTACAAACACTGTCTTCTAGTAGATTCACTATGTGCACTAAAGAGTGTGTGTGTGTGTGTGTGTGTATTCAGGGGGTTAAAAACAGCTCATTTTCACCCTCGCTGCCTGTAACGATGCTTCAGTTTTCAGGTCAAAAATGAAGCCAATGACGGAGATTCAGGGAGATTCAGATTTTTTTTTAGATGGAATTCTAATCGCAAACTGAAAATCAGACATGTCCCAGATGAGTTTGTGTTTCTGAGCCACCCCATGATGGCTCTTTGACCCCGTTAAACAGATAATTAGCTGAAGAATGAGATGTCTGGATTACTTCTAACGTCTCTGGGAACTGAGATTTTTCTCCCTAAGAATGCAAGACTTCCAAACTCTGCTGTACACGCTTAGTGGGAAACGCTTACGTCTCCTCTACTAATGCTGCCTTCAATTGCTCCCGGAAGTTCGTGTATACGAGTTCAGAGGTGCTGATAACGACGTGGTGAGTGTTCAAGTGCCTTTGGTCGGGAAAAAAAAGGAACGGCGTGAGGAAAAAAAATATTTATTTTGTATCAACAAAAAAAAAAAACGGCAAGAAGTTTATTTTGGGGTTAAAAATAAAGAACTGAACGCCAAACCCTGTGCTGTAGACGTTACATTTACATTAGGGGCCGCCATGACTGTTTGTTATTGACACGCCCGCAAGTCACAGAAAAATACGAGTCCTTGAGTCGTGGCTAAGCACGACATTGTGGTGGCATTCGTGTGCTTTCACGTCGTAATTCCGATATTTCCGACTGGACTTGAAGGCAGCATAAGTACGCTAAAGAGTCCTGGGGTTTGTTCGTGTGGAGAAACGGTGTAAGCCCCAAAACTCTGTTTCAGAGAACCCCTTCAGGACCTGAAGAAGCCTTCATCCCTGACAAACCCTTTCTGTGTGAGAATTGTGTGAGAATTAATTCACCAGCACTAACCTGTACTTTTGGTAGCAGTCACGACGATGCTAATTAGATGCTAATCTGCAGGTTATTGCTAGGTAGCTAACTTGGCTAAGTGGTCTCTAAAGTAAGACCATTTTAACATGAGGTGTTATTTCTGCCAACTCATTTTTAAATATTACTTTATTTTAGGCTTTTTGTGAAATGAATCAACACAAAATGGTATACATGGTGGCCGTGTAACAGGTTTTTCAAGAAGGAAAATGGAAAGCAATTTGATAGAAGGAAATGGCTGCTAAATTACACATCCATTTGTATTGGTGTAAGAATTCAACTGAAATTCAACTTGTGCAGTGAAACAAGGCTTAAAGTGAGGACATGCATTAAGACACACAATCTCACATTCAAATGTTTTAGCTCTGATGTTTTCTATTCATTTCCTTCCTGTCTGCTCTTCCATCTGTCCCTGCACTCATCTGCTAACATGCTGACTCACTCTTCCTTCCACATTCCTTTGCTTTTTTTAAGGCTTCCTCTTCCAAGTACTCCTCTTCCAAATACTCCTACACTGACTGCATTCCTCCTGTACAAATGATTCAATTTAAAAGCATCCAATCACATCATTCCATTGTACTCATATAGTCACTATAACATGCTTTTTCACTGCTCTGAGTTGGACCCTTTTAGGAGAAACATGTTATCAGCTTTCCTGTGGACCAAGTCACCTTGTCCTGCTTCTCCTTTGGTTCTTGCTTTCTTCTCCTCTACACTCACCCACCTACATTTCTCCTCCTTCTCTTCTCCATTTTGATGATTTCCAGCTGTCCCGTATCCACGGAGGACACAATTCTGTTACATCTGCTTCTGCTTTGGTAATTAATAGCTCGCTTTCCACTCCGAACCCGAGTCTGAGATCTCCCTTCCCCCTCCGTGTTATCAGACCTGTCAATCACTGCCTGGCTGTTTAAACACTCCATTGCCACCCTCCGCTCGTCCTCTTTCTCCTCTGTCCCCTCGCTTTCTGTCTGTTGATCGCTGTCTCTTTAGCTTGTTCTGTTTCCCTTTCTCTCACTTGCTGTCTCTCTCTCTCTTTCTCCCCTATTCTCCTTCTCTCTTTATCTCTCTCTCTCTCCCCTCTCCTGGCCCTTATTCATTCCCATCTCGGGTGATTGAACACACTCGCTCTTCACTCCCAGCCCCCTTGTTTCCAGCTGTACTCGCCTCCATCATTAATGGACCTTAGTCAGGCCTCCAAAGGCCACCATAACCAGCTTAGGACCAAATCTGTCCATCTGTGTGCCTGAACCAAAATCACCACAGAAGGTGACTGACTAGATATTTCTGTCAGGAAGGAAAGAAAATGTTTGTTGTGGTAATTTTTTTATTTTTATTTTTTTTCATTTTAATGCACAGGGGATTTTTATTTTGCTATATGTGGTTTAGTAAATAGTTTTAGGTTAATTTCAAGGCATATTTCAATATAGTAACCTGTTAAAGTTAAATCAAATGATGTATATTTTTTACATACCAGCCTTACAGTTATTAGTATATTACAGAAAAAAAAATTACAATGCATTTATTTCATCAGTAACGCCAAGATCTACACAGTAGCACCGTCGCATTGTAGCATTTTAGTTGAATAAGTTGAATTATCATACATCAAAATATCACAACCGGTAGGAAGCTTTCAGACTGAATAGGAAATCAAAATTCTTTCATTAAAAAAGCACAAAAACCCTATACTCTTACTCCTCCTATTATATTAAAGCCTTATTACATATTATTAAATATAACAATATTACATTAAATATTAAAGCCTTGAATTTAAAAAAATCTCTTCGTAAATAGAAAGTTGTGTAATTTCGGGAATAGTGAAGGTACACTTCCAATTATGAATAACAAATACTAACAAATATTAAAATCATAATAAAAAATCTTGGCTGTTATACACAACAATTCTGCACTTCTATACATTTACATTTACAGCAAAGCCGCTTTCTTTTTCTCCATTTTCTTTTCCTCTGTTTACATTTACAGCATTTTTTTTTTACTGCCAAACTCCACACAAAGCCTACTGTATGTAGAAACCCATTTCTTTAGTCTGGATAAAGGATATCTAACCATCTAGACTGTGCTGCCCTTACAAATGCCACGACTTTAGGCTACATATCACATATAAAAAAATTGTACAGTTACGTCACATTTAAATAATTTAGAAACGCGTGTTAATTCTGTCAGATTGCTTAAATTCACAGAACACTCATGCTGAATAAACAAACACTGTATTTTATGCTGGATTTGTATAAATTGTATAAAATCTCAAATTGTATAACACTCTCAGCTCTTTATACACCTGTGCATTGTTCACCCTGACTGATACACTGGTTCTACATCCGCCATTTTGCTTCTATTCATTTTCAGTTATTATTAACTGATATACATAGCATTTCAACTTTATGCAAATTGAAGTCACCGTTGCTTAGAGTTGACCATTCGGGCAAAGGCAAGGGGCCATTGTCCGAGCGAAAACGAGGGCAGAGCTACACACTTCTGCTTTTCAGAAGTAGCTTAGTTCTACAAAAGAAAACACGATCTGGGGGGAAAAACATTATTCCATAGTGTAGGGTTGAGCAATTATACATTTAATACATATAACACATACTATATGTTTTTGATTGTTAATTATTTTAATCAGCTAAATGTCCAACACAGAAACAGAGGGACTCAAATAAGAAGAGAAATCTGGGCCTAATTCAAATCAGCCAGCACTATACACTATAATCACTTTTCCTTTCCTTTTATTTTCCATTTAAGTTGTGCCAGAAAATGTGATTGGACAAAACCTGCCTGAATTTGTGTGTGTCTGTGTGTCTGTGTGTGTGTATATATATATATAAACACACACACACACACACACACACACACATATATATATATATATAGTGTGTGTGTGTGTGTGTGTGTGTGTGTGTGTTTTAGTAATCTACTATTTTAAAATGATTAAAAATAATTTGGGTTAACCATGTTTTAGCTATACTTGAATAAAACCATAAGATCATGGTTACTCTGGTTCATCATTTCATAATATTATATTCATAATACTATTGTCAGTTATAGGCTAAGAGAGTAGGCTGTAGCTTGGCTTATGGTTTTATATGTGACTCTGAAAACCTCTGTCGTGCTATCACCTTTTTTGTGTATATTTTTTCCATAAATCTCATTTTTTTAGAACCTTAGATTTACCAGTGCTGTTCAGATAAAACTGCTTCTAAGCTTCAATTAATTTAATAAGGCAGCGCAGCCACTTTTTTTTTTTTTTTTTTTTTTAAATTAAAACCAGTAGTTCATGTGCGACAGATTGTGTTGTGGATTTATTATCATTTTTGTTATGAACAAAACCGAAACTCATATGCATACACACAGGCCTGCTTCTCCTCTCTCTCTCTCTCTCTCTCTCTCTCTCGCTTACACACAGGCCTGCTTCTCCTCTCTCTCTCTCTCTCTCTCTCTCTCTCGCTTACACACAGGCCTGCTTCTCCTCTCTCTCTCTCTCTCTCTCTCGCTTACACACAGGCCTGCTTCTCCTCTCTTTTCCTCTGTCTTTCTCTCTCTCTCACACACACAAAGCCACAAAGCCCTGTTCCTCCTCCTCCCCTACCTCTCACACACACAGTCGTGCCTGTTCACCGTCTCTCTCTCGCACACACACCCACACACACACACACTCTCGGGCTGCTGCTGTCGGGCCTCTGCTGCTTTTCCCTGCTGCAGCGCTGTGCTGAAAAGCAGCACACAGCCACAACCACACACACGGCTGCTTTATTTACCACTGAATAATTATCCATAATTTCAAAAAAGCAGGTAAACACTGAAAATGTAAAAAATACATTTTAACTGAAATATTTTACACAGGCTTAAATGCGACCGGTTTATTATTTAGCCGTGAATACCAGCTTTTCGCATGAGCAGTTTGCTGAAGAGCTTATTTTAGGAATTATAAAATATAGGCCTATGAATTTTCAGGCTTTAACATCTGGTTAACGACAACAACAACAAAAATAATAATAATAATAATAATAATAATAATAATAATAATAATAATAAGGCGAGGTTATTAGATAAGGGCTAAAATGAAAAGATTGAACTGAATCCTACACAGAAATAGGTATGAAGGCTTGATTATAGCGAGCATACTCAGTGACAGAGATGAATTATAATTACAGGACCAGTGAAAAATGTGACAGGATATAAGGATTTGAAACAGCACATGTAACTCGAGGTAAAAATAGACGGACTTGCCTGTGTCACATCATTAGCCTGTTTGAACGCTGAAATTGCGTTTTTCCCGAAACGCCATTCATTTAGCGCTAATCAGACACTGAGCTCGTTAATTACAGCAGCGTCCGCTACAATCTACTGCAGTTATTAGAACACGGGAGAAGTCCCGAAGTGTGTGTGTGTGCGCGTGCGTGTGGGTGCGTGCATGCGTGACTATGGGTGCGTGTGTGTGTGTGTGTGCGTGTGCGTGCGTGCGTGACTGTGTGTGTGTGTGTGCGTGTGCATTTTTATGCCCACCAAATGTCCCCACAAGAATAGGAATCAGACTTTTGCAAAAATCTGAAAAGAGCCAAAAGGTTTCCTTTTGCGTACTAAGGCTAAGGTGTGTGTGTGTGTGTGTGTGTGTGTTTATTATGAGCCGTATGGCAACTATGCGTAGAGGGCTGCTTTGGGCCACTGCACGTCTCACGAAGCTTCATTAATTATTTAGGCCTTTAAAGTCCGGCAGACTCGCACTCCCACACTAAACCATGACACTGTACCGGTATACATGAATTATTATTATTATTATTATTATTATTATTATTATTATTATTGCAAGTAGTAGTAGTAGCAGTGTAATGCAGTAAAAACTGCTTTAAAATTAAAAAAAAAATTACAAAGAAATTTTAGTTTATAGTTGTTTATAGTAATTTAATTAATAAACTAAAACAACAATATTTTAATTTACTATAATGAATAACTATTTCAAATGAGTATGATAAACACATATACAAAGTACACTGCAGACACAAATGAGAAATTTAACTGACAAAGGGTAATTTAATTTAGCATAATAAATCCAAGTTATGGAATATTCCACAATGTAAAAAAAAAAAATTAAACAATTTTTTTTCGACATAATGTATGTGAGTCTCAAGAGGAAAATGTGGGTGGAGTTTACAGAGAGAGAACTGAGTGTTGCGTATGAGTTGGTGAGTGGAGGTCTGGGGTAAATGAAATAGGGGTAACACACACACACTGTTTAATTATCTTTATACATTATTGATCTGAAATTACACACTAATTAAACACTATAATTGTTAATTTAAAAGTTTACTGTGTAATGTGGTTGCAGTCAAAGCTCTTAGGTGGAGGGGTGTGTATGGTGACCATGTCTTCAGTGTGCTGTGTACAGAAAACATTTCAGCTATGAAATTAGCTAACAGAAATAGTTAATAGTAAAACTAATAATAAAAGTTCTGTCATTCTTTTTCACCTGAAGAATACAAAATGAGGATTTTATGTTTTAAACCTTTAGACACACACAGCCTGTTCAAACCTCAGTCCAAGGGGGTTGAGTTTGGAGCAAAAGATCAAAAGTTTGAACTTACTAGATTAGTTTATAATATACACTAAGATATATAATATATAATATAATAATATATTGCATAAATAATACCATGAAGTTCAGAAGATGCCACAAGGAGTCAAGGATATTGTTAAGAATTTCAAATATAAAATAGTTTTGATTTATTTAATTATTATTTATTATTTTAATTTTTTTTTTTTTCATCCATAAAACACAGGCACCTCATGAATTGTGCCTGCTTTCAGCAATACTTCTTAGGCAGTGGACATGTGTTTAGTTATGCAGTGTGCATACTGAAGTGTGTGTACTGAACTGTGGAGTGTGTGTGTGTGTGTGTGTGTGTGTGTGTGTGTGTGTGCGTGCATGTTTGTGCGTGCAGAGTTGAGAAGTCATTCATAAAGGTCTGGTCTGTGATAGGGAGAATGGGACTCGAAACAACTGGGCTTCTGGTCACAGAACAAACAAACACACACACACACACACACACACACTTTACAGTAAGACACAACCCCAAAGATGACAGTTTGAGAATTACACAGTGTAACTGGCTATTTATGATGTTAAATTAAAAAATCAGACACACCTACATTAGAACAACATGTTTGGAAAGATTGCACATGGGAAGCCCTTCCTGACAGAAGCCCATTGATAAAAAAAAAAGTAGCATATTGTCCACTATGCAGATTCAAAAATGACGTTCTTTAATATATAATATAATGTAATATAATGATCCATAACTTTTATCCATTAAACATGCTATATTCACACTTGTAACATGTACCTTAGCAGATCATTGGAGAGACTGCAGTTGTATACAACATAATGAGAACAGATTAAGTTTTGATCGCTGTGATCATATTTACAGTGTTGCAGAATGCATGACTGAATTTCAGTTCTCTGTATGTGTCCCACTGGCGAACCATTGGTGACTTTTACACATCTAATTCAGCTAAAGTGAAATCTGCAGGCGTGTAACTGACTCTCAAATGACTTCATTAAAACTTATTTTTCTCATTTTTGAATTGTATGGACGTGTTGATTTCAACTATTCTTGGTCAGCTGTGAGAGGTCCTGTAATTCATTGTAATATATAATGCCTTTGTGTTTTCCAAATGCAGTTGGTTTAATGTCCAGTTCTGATCCTGAAGTATTGACACAGTAGTGCCAAAGCATTTTTTCCTGTATTACAGAGCACAGACAGAAAAACACTAGAAATATAATCTCTGTGGTAGTGCAATAACTGCTACTGGGATTCATGTTCCTACACAGTTTTCCTTAAAATACAGCACTGTTGATGGCCAAAGTGTCATGTGAGCCATCAAACACATTGTATTGCATTTCAATATAATAACGTATTTCTCTCAAGTCATGCTTATATCTTTTACAGTATCTCTCTTTCTCTCTTTCTCCCTCACTCTTACTCTATTTGGTTTCAAAGGTCTTTTAGAAAAAGAAGGAAAAGAAGTCATGCTCCTCCCAGGTTCAGGCCGAGGGGCTGCACTAACACGAGCAGCTACACAACACCACAATTAGCGGCAGTCGCTGGGCTTTGTCTGTGCTGAGCTGCTAGACAGGACACATAATGGAGAAAGAGAGAGAGAGAGCGAGAGATGCTTTTTCAGCACAGAAACAATGAAGCCCTGAGCTGAAATGGACGTTGCATGAAAGGCCCATCTCAGAGATGATTGCATAACTTAAAATAGGAGTCCATTAGGAGCAGGGCTCAGCAAGTGTGTTTAGAAACTATTGCTGATAAATGGTTGTGTTCATGATTGCACTGGATTGTAGTCTGTTTCCACTGTCTAAACAAAAGATGCTGTTTACCAGATTTGAAGTGTTTCAAAAATAATTTATATTATGATCCAAGAGCTCTAACTGTGCAGTTCAGTTTAAGTCACGGAAGTAGAAAAGATATTAATTAATGACAAAACAATGGGTAATACCACCCATCATTTCATATTAAATTTCGTATTAAACACATTGCTTAATTAATATAGCTTATTTTCTTCTTTACTCAGTCTCCTAAGGCCAAAATGAATAACTAACTAATTATACAAGCGGTCCTGAAAAATATTCCTATCAATGCATATTGCATGCTTTCTGTCACTAAATCCTATTTACCAGTCCATGTCAAAAGTAAATTATTCTAACTAATGCTTTACATGTATCTGAATTTTTTTTTTAAGTTAGAGCTACCATTGATAATAGTTTCTTTGTGTGTTAATCATGTATATAGAGGGCACTGGGAAGCTGAGTGTGCACATTGTTGAAACCCACTTTAACCATTACACACACACACATACATACATTCATCTTACTATCCATTGACATAATTATTAATGCTAATTAATACTATGCTTAATCCTAAATCTAACCCTAACTTTAATTTCAGTAACCACAAGGAATCCTTTTGATTTTTTTAGATTGCTTTTTAAATAAATAAATAAATAAAAGCTGCAGTTTTAGTATAAAATAAGTTTTCCTTGTAGGGATGAAATGAATTTTTATTTTTATTTATATTTATTTATTTTATTAATTTTTTTTTATGTGCAGCTTTTATTTATGTCCCTGCAGGGTGAAAATTGTCAGATACTCCTAACCTTGTGGGGACAATTGGTTACCATTAAGGCATAAAAACACGCACACACAAACACACACACACACACACACACACAGCAAAGTACATTTAATGCATCCAGGAAGGCTAAACAACAGATAAAAAGCTCCAATTTTCTCCCATAAGACACTGCATCATTCCGGTAGTAAAGACCCACACATCTCATCTGCAGTAAAGCATGTTCACCCACAGATTCTGATTCTTCAAAGTGGCTCTAATTTCACTGATTTAAACAAAAAGCCCCTCATTTTCATCTTAGCGTTGCGTTAGTGTGATGGTTTGGTGCTTGTGTTAGGAACAGTGAGGTGGAGTGATATTCAGATCCAGCCTCAACCCTGAAGATTCTCCGTTTCTGTTTCATTGTTCTGTCAAGGACTTATCACGATCCCAACGTACAGTGTCACACACACACACACACACCCACACACACACACACACAGGCATACATCAACTTCAATCTCTTTTTAATGAGAAATTCTGCCCCCTCTAATATGTGCAAATTAACCTCCCCCCTCCCTCCTCCACATCTCTCTCTCTCTCTCTCTCTCTCTCTCTCTCTCCCTCTCTTTCTCTCTCTTTCCCCTGGGGGCAGAGCTTCACGATGGACAGAGCGCCAGATTATCCTCCATTAGGGCGAGTAGAGAGAGAGCTTTTCAATATGGGGCTCGTCGCATTCAAACTCGTACAATGGCTGCCGAGACTCGTATCACCTGCTTGGCCAGCCTTTATATCATTACTGTCATTACCATGATTATTATTACCAATTTTATATTCAGGCCATGTTGATTGTAATTTCTGAATTACAGCTAATAAGGAATTTTTAAAAACAGACAGTGGCCGTGTTTCTGGCGCAGTGGTGCGCCCTAATTTAATGGATTTCCTGGTAAGGAGTCCATTTGGCTCTATTCGTCCCAGCGTGGGGTCTCGCGGCCTGCAGGTTTTCCCCTCATTCCATCTTCTGCTTAGACAAGAAAATGTTATTTCACCATCTTATCAAAGAGACAGACTGCAGAAAGGACTGGTGGTGGAAATTGCATATGCTGCGTATGCGTTGCAAGATTTCAACTGAAAGAATCCTAACATGAAGGCTACTTGTTCTTTAAAGATACGAAAAGGGTTTTGTTTGCAGTCTACGATATTTTGTATACTCTCCAATAATGATGATCACGATGTTGAAAAGCAACATACATGCATACATGCATACATACAAATGATACAAATGAGTATACATGTATACATACATACTTACATGCATAGATGCATGCATACAAATGATACAAATGTGTATACATGTATGCATACACACACAAAAAAGGCTATAAATATAATAGTGGTTATCTTCAGATGGTAGCTTAGGGAGAAGCTCTGGAATAATGAATGTGAAATTTTAGTAGTTAGTTGATAGATAACCGTTGGGGCGAGAGAGACTTAAAAAATAATGATAAATTTAAAAAAGCACTGTTTTAAAAACACTAATCACAAATATAGGTAGGAAACTGTAGACAACTTTTCCTTGGGGTGCTACCATCAAAGGTGCATGTTTTGTAACTTTAGTAGGCCTGTGTATCATTTACCTAGAAAAATGCATGTGGTGTGCCTTTAATTATCTTATTTTTAAAGGTTTTCAGATAAAATATGCCTACTAAAGGTACAAACATGTCCCCTTGATTGTACCACTCAAACGACAAGGAAAAATATTGCTTGGTAATTTTATATCTGACAGTGTGTTAAAATTAATTATTAAAATAAATCTTTCTTAATGCATTAAACTTTGTATATCAAAAGTCAAAATGAGTTTATATTAAGAAAAACATATTAATTATTCCACTGATTAATCAGCTGGTTCCTATAAGCTTGTAAATAATCACTATGTTTGTCGCCTACTATGTATTTTTTGGTCCAATATAGTGATCAAGCCCTAATTATTGAACAGCAAAGAAAATATCATCTTCAAAGAACAATTCTTCAAGTTAGGTTTCTATCATGCGCTATGTCCTATATGAGAATGTACATGTAAATTGAAGCCATCAACAGCTCGTGATGAAGTGAGACTTCATATTGTAAACAGTGTGTGCCGTTGCCATGGCACCCATTTTCACTTCACTAGTAGGGTGAGAGAGAGAGAGATGGAGGGAGGTGGTGGGGGAAGCCTGTGCGTCTCCATAGTGATCAAGATGCCATGCAAACGTGCTATTCACCACGGTAACTTCTCTCTTCCAGGAGTACACAGAACAGCAGGCTGCACACACAGACCTGCAAAATGCTGGAAAAAAAGACATTTGCATAGCAGACAGTTATGATGTTCCTCATCAATGCAATCACTCGACATGCAGTCTCTGTGTTGTGCATTTCCAATTTGTAAAACAGATCAACCCTTGTGCATAAATCTCTTTTTCCTTCCTCAGGAGGATGTCTGAACAGCCTACAGTTGCCCAACTTTTGCACACATGCAATACTGCAACATCCGAAATCTATTGTTTGCCATACTGCTATAACATAGCCTGTTAGGTATTTTAAAACTGTACATGAAGCAACCTTGCAGGAAATGACAATCACTGTAATAATATTATACTTTGCTTCCAAGAGGACATTTAGCATTTTTATAAATCCCATTGATTTCTTGTATTACCAGAATGAGCCGAATTAAAGAACACGCTCCATCACTTAATTGCAATGCTCTATTGACCTGCTGCTCTAAGCACTGAACTCCATGTTCTCTGAGAGTCAATTAGGAGAAAAATGCGAACTTCTCCTCCAGATCACCATTAGGCCGTGCACTTTCGGAGGAAATTGATTTTTCCTGCCCTATCCCTCCTCCTCCTCCTCCTCCTCTCTGACTCCATTTGAAGCTTTTTTATTATTATTATTCAGATCCATAGGGCCTTATAGGCTATACCTAAAATATTGGCAATGCAGACGTGTGTTTAGCTTCTACAGGGAGTGAAAGAAAGACCACAAGATCTGAGGCACTCTCTTTCTTATTCTCTGCATTTTTTTTTTTTTCCGCTTTTTCACACACACACACACACACACACACATTTTTCTCACCCATTCTACTCCTTCCTGTCTGCCCATTTCTGGTCTTCCTTCTTACTTGCTGTCACTCCTTCTTCTTCTTCTTCTTCTTCTTCTTCTTCTTAAGTACAAATACAAATACGCTTTCATCTCTCTCTCTTCCACTCAGACAGAATGCCAGGATGTGGATCAATAACTCATTGATTCCCCTATCAATGCACATTACCATGGGTCAGGCATCTGCTTGTTCCCTCTCGGTCCACGTGCCGCCTGTTGCCACGGGGACTGGGATTTCATCACTTCCTGACCTCTGACACGGACAGACAAAGAGAAAAAGACTAAAGAGAGGGACGAGGAGGGAAACGTATGCACGCAGGCAGGGGGAAAGATCGATTGCTAAAGTGCAGAGGACAGACTCGGATCATCTGAGTTGCTCTAATTCAGGGATGGAAGGAGAGAAACTGGATTTATGAAGAATTTATGGCATTTAGTGGTAGATATTTTGCCCTAATCCACATAGAGAGGCTGAAGGTTTCATGAGTGTTTTCCAGTGCTATTTATTCCTTTGCTTGATGCACGTATCCAAAGCGCGATTTGTTTCCTACAACTTTAATACCAAATATGGCCAAAAATATGTGGTCCCCTGACCATCACACCCACATGTGGGCCTTCTCCAAACTGTTGCCACAAAGTTGGAAGCACACTATTGTCTAGAACGTCTTTGTATGTTTGTAGCATTACAATTTCCCTTCACTGGAACTAAGATGCCCAAACCCTGTTCCAGCATGACAATGCCACTGTGCACAATCCATAAAGATGGCTTGCCAAGGTTGGAGTGGAAGAACTCGAGTGGCCTGCACAGAGCCCTGACCTCAACCCCACTGAACACCAGTGGGATGAACTGGAGTGCTGCCTCTTCACCATCTTGCCCAAAATCAGTACCTGACCTCACTAATGCTCTTGTGGTGAAGGGACACAAATCCCAACAGTCACGCTCCAGAATCTAGTGGAAAGCCTTCCCAGAAGAGTGGAGCTTATTATAAAAGCAAAAGGTGAGCTATATCTGGAATGGGATGTTCAACAAGCACATATGGGTGTGATGCTCAGGTGTCCACATACTTTTGGCCATATAGAAAAACAGAATAGCAGACAAACATCACAGAAATAGCCTACATATCAGACTTTAAGACCACAATGTACTTATTACAGTGATAATACAGTGCTTGTAGTTTGCATGCATAGTGCATCTATGCGTTGCCTATACAGCTTTTAAAGGAGTGCTACAAATTCTGCAAAACTAAGAATTTGACGAATTTCAAATAAGCAAGAGTGTTGTACCAAGAACAGTGAGAGTCACAGCTCAATCTTATAGTTGCAGTAAGTGCTAACACTTAGGCCTTGTTCTCAGAAATCACACCCGCCTTTACATAAGCAGTTTAAACATTACACATACCTAAAACTACAGAGAATTAAGAGCCATTTTCTGTGTCAAATACACAACTGACAAGACAGCTTGTTACACACCCAGGGTCAAATAAGAGGCACCAGTTCACTGGAAAACACAGGGAGTGACTCTACAGTGGAGACTATAGACTGGAATATATTAACCTATATAGGCGAGGTTGCATACATTCATACATTCATCTTCAAAAATAGGCTATATTAATTTTTTTGTAGGAAAGGACAGAGGACTTCTATTTTTAAAATAAGGAGCGTAACAAAGAGAAGCACGTGAAAACGTCCAGAGGTCCGAGGAAGCTGTAGTGTGTGTGTGTGAGCGCGTGGAGAAACACACACACCTCTTCATATTTACCTTTAAATATAAAGATAGAGACATTTAAAACATTTCAAATAAATATCCTGTCAAATACATTTCAAGCTGAAA